>NW_009953964.1:1275100-1287522 GCF_000747805.2 Chaetura pelagica
ATTTAACACTTCACCAGGCAGGACAGAAGAGCATATAGACTATTTCAGAATTTTTTTATGCTACTGTGACAAGATATTCAAAGTTCCTTAAGTGATTCAAAGTTCAGTAAGTCTTCTAATAAAGCTTAGAGAATTAAGAGTAAAATTTGATTTTCAACTAAATGTAACCCTATTTGTCTAGTAAGACTGCAGCCTTCTCAGATCACAAGCTGAACATTCTGCTCTTGATTCCACCATGATGAGGAGATGACTCACTAGGAGGTGAGCAGTAAGCTGTAAAACAGCACATGGCTAATTAACTGACTCAAATAGTCTCTGGGGTAACTCCAAACAATAACCTCACTAGCAGCTGTCAGGTTCTTGTGCTGTCTTTCTACTAAGATTAAACAGCTCTCCAGTTGGATTCCACCAGGGGTAGAGAAGATTCTCCAGAGAAGCAAGTAAGTAGTATAAAAATGACAGAGGTAAGGGAGAGGGATATTAACTGGGGGATGTTTTAACCCAGAATGAACTTATCCAAATCCCATTTTATAGAACAAAACTCAAGATCTATGGGAATTCTAAAATCTTAAAAGATAAATCAGCCAAATAAAATCAGCACCCCACAACAGACATGTTGACAAGAATGGTGTTGATAAAAATAATGCAGATCATAACATAGGGACAGACAGGCTGAACTCTGAAGACTGCAAGGAAGTATTATGACTTTAAGGTATAAACAGAAAAATGCTGAGCTTGTGGAGATACCTACCCAAAATAACTGTACTGAAAGAGACCACTTCTTTGTCCTTGCCATCATTGTAAAACGCCAGGTGCCACAAACCCACATCCAAGTACTGAACAAACACAGCCTCATTCTGAACAAGGGTCTGGATGCTGCGACGTTCCCGTGGGGACTCCACCACACTCCACTTCTCTTTCCCATCTAAGCGTTCCATGAAATCATACTGGAGGGGAAAAAAATAGGGGGAAAAAGGGGAAAAAAAAAAAGGAGAAAAAAAAAAAAAAGAACACAAACAAACCCCCAAACAGACCTGAATTCAGAATTATATTTCAGCTCAACATCTGACATTATATTTTCTCTTCTACTTTGTCATAAAATGGTATTTCTAGAAGATATGTCAATGTGAAAGCAATATTACCAGTCGACCATGGAACACACAGAGATTCTGTGACTCTTACTCTTTCTTAAACAGTGATACAGAATTATGCATCTTTGTTCTGCAGAGATGATAAAAAAAATGTACAAATGGTATTTCTTGACAGGGTGGGTTTTGAGAAAGTATTTGAAAGCAATGATTAAATGTTAGGTTTCAACACAGCTTTCAAAGCTGGAAACCTTCAAACTATGAGAGACCCACCCTTTTCCAAGCAGCCCTCTATAGTAAATTCTTGCTGCAAGAGGAACAGAAGTCTGAGCTGCAGCTCCAGTCATACAATTGAATGGAAGCTCCCAGAAGGTGAAAAGAAGCAGGAACAGCACAAACAGGGAATGTGTTTGTCTAACATTAGGTAACTCAGCACCCAAGAAAAACACACTTTACATGGCAGTATAAGAGTTGCTTACCTGAGTTTGTGTGTGGAACAAGCAGGGGCAAGTAGGACACAAAAACCAGAGGGAGCATGGAAAGGAATAACACAAATCAAGTGGCTGAAGGAATTGAACTTATATTAAGGAAAACAGAGAACTTGTGTATGGACGGTTTCCAAGTAAGGTAGAACATGACATTAATCTTTAGGAAAGGGATCAAACAGAGCAAGTAATTATTTAGACTATAAGAGGGATGGCACTATTAATGGCAAGAAACTAACTAAATAAATAAATAAATTTAAGATGAATGTCAGATAAGCCTCTCATCTATTAAGCTCAGTAATAGCCTCCCAGTGGAGATGCCACTGCATCACACAATTAAAGAGGAATGGAAGAAATATTGGTTAAACTACAACAGGGAATAATTCTGCATAACAAAGCAGCTGGACTAGCTGTTCTATCAGGTTTGTGCTTTTTTTTTCTTTCTAATATCTGTGATTCTGGAACTCTCAAGCTGATGCTATGCTCAACTTACTAGCTCTCATAGTCCCTGTCTAAGAAAAGCCCTTAAACAACAAAACCAAAACATCTAACATTTTGACAGGTATAACGAGTCCCCTATGAAAACACATCTTGTTTTAGACATATTTATCTATGTAGGAGTAGATAGAGATAGACATGTCTAAAGAAAGATGTACGTGTTCAATAAAATACAGTAACAGTATGTGTTTTCTTGCCAGAAGTTTCATTGCATTTCCCTCCATTATCTGGAGCACATACAGTTAGTCTGAGAAAGCAGCCACCTTCACCTGCCTTCACTTTAAATAGAAAACTGAAATCTTGCATCCTAAACAGGCTGAACATCCACAAAGGGCTGTCTTGTACACTGCACTCCACTCATTAACAGTGAGTTCTAGCAAATAATACACAATATGCAAGAAAATACTGAAGATTGTCCATGCTAGTAGAAGATGCAGACAGATGGGCTCATCTTTAGTACACCCATCTGTAAAACTGGGGTACAAAAGCTGACCTTTCTATTTGAAATGTTATGTCTGAGCAACACAGAGCCCTTGACACACTTAGCCTAACAACAAAGAGAAAAGTATGGAAGTGCTATGAGCTTCCTGTTAAACATGTGGAACTGACACCAGTGCAGCCACAAAGGAAATCCAAGGCAGAAATCTGCGCCCAGGGCTACTAATGATGCAAGCTACTGTCACAGTAACTGCATTATCCACTCTTTCTTATCCTCTAATCGTGTGGAAGGGTAGGAGAAGTGGACTAAAAAGTTTCACCCAACTGTTAATACCAGGTTGCCAGCCACTGGAGCGCTTTCTCACACAGGATTTTTGCAGGAGAAGGCAAATCAGGTAAATTAGTACATTTAAGCCAAGGCACAGCAGACAGAGAATTCTGGCATGTCAGTAACTTTCAATGACATTTGGAAAATATTGCTAAAACCTCTTGTCTAACAGTCAGAGGTTAAGGACAGACTCATCACCTCCTTGGGAAATGTTATTACTTGGGCAATATCTCGGGAAAAAGAAATCTTGCTCTTCAGAACAATTGTTCACAAAGGGTCAACTAAGGAAGTAGCAATAAAAGCTGACATTTCTCACTGGCAACATGCTGTTCATCTCTGCTTGTGCTGGCAGGTTCCTCTGCCTCCCCTCTGTTTGATGCTGATTCTACCTCATCTAGTAGAGAGGGCTCAGCAGTTGGCAAGATCGAAGGGGAAGAGTATTCAGGCTGAAACTGCGTGAAGTAGTTTCAGCTGCAGAATCTCTTTCACAAGGATGGGGTGTGACCTAGTGAGAGCAGGTCCCTTGGCATAGCTCCCCACAAGGCTACAATTTTAACTTTAGTAAAGTTAAGGCTGGTATTGCCCCTCTTAAATCAAACTATGAAGAACTATTTCATGCTAAGGCAAAAGAAAAATGACTAAACCTAAATAGCTACATGGATGGTAAAGTACTGCTACAGACTTATATAGAATAAATACGTTTTTATTCCTCTTTGGATTCCTCAGGACTGAGGGAAAAAGAAAGAAGATAATGTATTTGCTGGGGGTACGAATCTTAGCATGCCAGTACATACCAGGTACATGTAGCCCAAAATCTCAGATCCCTGACTGAAGTATCACCAAGGTGGTACTGTGGATTCCTAACTGGATACGATTTCTTCACAGGGTTGGCTGAGCCATTGTTTTCCTTCTTGTGGCTCTGTTGACTTTCTGATTTACCACACTTGCATGATTCATTACTTTCATATTATCTTACAAGACATTAGGTATCACTTCTGCTTTAGAGCTACTTGTTGACAAATATGCATAGAATAGAACACCCACCTAAGAAAAGAATGGGAGCACTTCTATGATCATTGAGATGCAACCATGATGACATTTTTAATCTAACACACACAACTGCTAAGGAAGAAACAACTGAATCACCTGAATTAGGGAATAGATCTGTCAGACCAAATGCAATCTCTGAAGCAATTTGGAAATTTCACTAAGTTGTTGTTTTTTTAAATGATCCTTTGTGTTTCATGGCTTCATATCAGAAATCACACAAAAATGGCAGAAAGTATTCAGAAACAAAATGCATCAGAAATCCCAGATCACTGCATCTTCAGAGTTGATCTTTGCAGGTGGTAGTACTGATGATACTTAAAGCTCCATGTAAGCAAGTGGCTTGTCAGCTACTTCCCCTAACAAATTCCAAATTCACCTTTTCAATGAGTTTATTTTTACTACACAGAATACTGAAACCCTACTGCATATTTCTAGTTGCAAACCTAAACCTCATACAAAGTTCTTTCTGGGCAGCTTGTTTTTACAATGTCTCCATTCCGTGCTTTCTATCCTCTGATGCATTTTATTCCTAGGCTAACAAGGACTTTCTTTTTCCAGTAGCCACAGGGAGTCAGCAGAAGAGGAACTTTACAGGAACTTTACAGTAGTGGCTCCACTGCACAATGCCACCCATATTGCCCGGATGGACAGAGCCCAAGTGCACACAGGCAGTGAAATAGTTGTGAAAGCACAGCAAGGCAAAGAGAGCTTTGCAGGAGACAAGACTGAAAACATAAAGAGCCTGCATAATCTTTAGGTTTTTCTTAGATTTGAAACTATTTGCATGTCTCCACAAAATCCCTGACAGTGTTTGAAATGAGGAATAAAAAATAAAGATTTCTTTAAGCTGTTTTCTTAATAGTGGGTGCATATGGAAACAGAGGTGGGGAAGGAAGAAACATGTTTGGCCTTGTAGCTAGTATTTGTCTTTATGCCTAAGCAGCCAAGAAAACATATGTCAGGGAAACTTGTTTGCAAAGTGCTTAAAAACTAGTTCTTCATAAAATCCAGCTAGTAATTATTCATTAAAATACACCCAAGAAACATCTGATACCCAGGGTGGCAGCCAGCTGATTTGTTTCAGCATCTGACTGTGACACACTGCAAGGGGCACAGTGCAGCCCAGCTTCCAGCAGGAGCAGCACAGTTGTCATCAGGTAACCTGAGGTGATCAGAGCACCTAAATGCCTTGAAGCACTGGCTAAAACCCAAGATAATACTGAAGCTCCCCAGCTATTCAAGTTGTTTGAAATAAAGCCATTTCCTGTTCTAAATTAAACTGTTTTCATTTTGACATGAAAAATTGTTAAGTATAGAACACACTGCTGGAAATGAAAACAATGCCACCCCATGCACTGCCTTCTCCAGACATTACAGTGATGTTTCTATAAGGTAACCTTATTTCATGCATCATTTGGAACGTTTTACCAATGTGTAGTAACATCATAATTGCTGTAATCTCTGTAGAGTCACTTCATGCATTATTTGACATTCACAGTTCATTTTCTATACATTATCAAATTCATTAACATGACTATCTTCTACTAATTTCCTATTGATCATTCAAGCCTGCAATGTGTATTTTGTTATTTCTGTGTAGTACTACGCAGGTTGGAAGAATTTTGCTTGAAAGCAATGCTTTTCTGTTTCTGATCTGCCTGCCACTCAAAACTGCATTTTTACCTCTTCTCCAGAGCTCCATTCCCTATGCACATGCCACACAAGGCTGCTTCCAGACAAGTTTACAGCTACATCACTTTGACTGACTAAACCAGGCATTTGGAATATTTGCTAAACAGTAATACTGAGAAGGTTAAATCTCAGCAGGGCTCTCAGACAGGAACTGCGTCTTGTTGTCTCAGGTTAATCATGTACCTAATTTGCTGATTATTGACTTGCTCCCACAAAGGATTTTACTTGGCTTGACATATCAGCACTGATCAGTGATGAGCTGTCAAGTGTAGTTGTTCACTGCTTTACAGCTCATGTCCCTAACCTGCAGAAACAAGGATTTAAAATTTCAATTTCAAAATATCATCTAGTGTCAACTTCAGACTATTTTCATTAATACAAAACCATTCTGCTCCCTTCTGTCAGAACAAGAGTTCTTTCCACTAACTCAGGTCTCTAAGAGCTTGCCTTTCTTTTCTAAAATTATTTCTCTTGTTAGCTGGCTGAATTTTGACTGCCAGGCAAAAATGGCAAGTAATATTCTGCTGCTGTGCCACCCTGCTGACAAGCACCAGGATCCTGCATGAATATGGGAAAACAATTCTGGTGAATAAACTGGTGGTTTTCATTAACCTCAGTTATGAAAGAGAGTTGGAGTTGCTTCCTCTAAAGCCTGGAAAACGTGTTCTCTGAGGAGGAATCCACCTCAAGGGAAACACAGTTGACATTTCTCATTATTTAATTTAACAAAGGTCATGAAATTTACCTCCTAGCCATATAAGGTGGAGGGAAAGAAAGAAGAGGAACTTTGCCTGACCATAGCCTTCTCAGATGAGAACGTTATAGTGAAACCTAGAAAAAACATATTTGATCACAGTGCAAGAGAAATTGCAGCTTTAACTTGAATTAGAGGAATATTTTGTTCTACCAGTTATATTCCACTCGTTTTCTTGTAAAAGACATGGGTATAACTCCATCATGTCTTAGTCAGCCAATTATAATTAACTTGTATTTACAGCAAACCTTGATGACTGCTTAGGAGCTTTGGTTGCCTTAATCCAGTTTTACTTCATGATTTATACATTTGTATGTTTTCCTCAACTGAATTGCTGTTTTTTTCATGGTGGAATGATAGGGGCAAGTGAGCATCAAAGTTATGAATTCAATGAGACAGGCTCCATCAATTATGCCCTCAGCTCACTGCAACAGTTAAAGTTCCACAGACATAATTTCACCCTCAAGACAACATATTTTGGCATTACATCCAAAATAAAAAATACTCAAGAAAAGCTCCCACCCTGGAACATATTCTCTGAGCGTATCTTCTGTGATGAATGGATGTCTGGAAATGGCTGAAAATTAGTCAACAGCTCTCTACAATTTCCCAAATTTATTTACTCTTTGTATGCAACTTCAGGATGCTTTATGCTAAACTCTAGCTATATGGGAAACTGGCCACTTGCCCTCCCCTCCTTGGGTTGTGGACTGCTAATCCTTATTTATTACCAGTTGGATATATCCATTCAATAACTGTCAGAACATTTTAAAACAGCAGACTAGAGGAGTTTGGGTAGTCAAAGCTCCTTGCCAACAAATTATTAGAAGCAGAGGTCATAAACCCATGGAAAAGTCTTCTCCTCTTTCCTCCCAACTCTGTTTAAAGATTAGGGTTCTCAATTCACACTACAGGCAAGAAAAAGCACCAGCCATCAAGAGGCAATGCAGAATAGTTCCAGAAACTTGCATCATGTTGGGAAGTAGATCCAAAATGCAGTTAATGTAAGTGTAATTTTCCCAGGAAAATGAACTGTTTAACTGTGCCATAAGTTTGTGCACACACATGGACACAGCACACTTAGGGCTGGTATCTCCTTGTGGTCAATAGGAACATGCTTTCCCTATATGGCAGTACGTAGCAATGTAATTATGTTAAAGCCTCTGGGCTTTTAGCCTAGATCATGCATTTTAACCATTTAGGTAATTGCAGTTTGCTTTGCCAAATGAAAAACAACCAGTAGTAGTAGCAGTTTTTTGTAAATCATGACAAGGCGTCAAGTTAAATGAGACTTTCCCAAAAGGGATCATGGAGTTTGACATTTGCTTTTTGGAAATCATACACTAAGTAAAGCATTTTAAGTTTAGGTGATAATTTCTAAATGAAGAACTGATTTTTAGGAGCAAGGATATGCATGAAGGAAGGGATCCTTTCCAAAAGCTGGTTGCTATTTGTGCTTCCCTTGCATTCTGATGAACGGAGGCTCTTTCCTTTTAGTTTGTGTAACCGCAAGTACATTATTTGACATTACAATTTGAATCTAAGGAAATGGGAACCCTTCCATTCACATTAATGAGTTTGATATAATAAAACATTCTCTCTGCAACAGAAAATATAGCTGTATCTTCTCACAGCAAAGAAATTAAAACACTCAGTACACAACCTAGAAGAAAAAGATACTTAAGGTTGATCTCACTAACTTGAAAACTACCTTTACCTACAGCCCTTAGCTCTGTATTACATGGTCACTGTAAAAATGGGGTGCTTATGCCTTCTCATCTTTGAATCTGGTTAGGAATCAAGAAGAATTGGGTTTCCCAACTGCAAGACTTGCCCTGTATCTGAGTCAGATTTATACTTAAATAGTGTCCTTGAGAGAAAAGTAATAAAATTAAAGCTCTCAAACACGTGGCCAGTGCAGTACGTTCTCTAATGTGCTGCGCAGCAGTGGTGCCCAAGTGTGAGGCAGTGATGCCATTCTAACAGCCTGTGGAGACTGACACTTCTATGAAGGCAGAAAATTGTATGTTAACACACCCAGCTGTGCATGCATTCCAGCTGTATACAGTGCTTTGACACTGAGAGTTTGACCAGCGTCACTCATCATTTCTGACTGGTGTAAAACTGTATCAGTTTGTCTCAGTCAGTGCCAACATTTTGTCAGGGATTTAAAACCTTGAGTGCCAATCCACAAGTTATCTTCAAAACCTGAATGGCAAAAATATAATTGATTACCTCTTTGATCAATGTACTGTTGAGGAATGTAATAACTTAGAAATATTAATATCAGGGTGTTCAGTCAAATATCACACTTAGTAACTCCCAGGAATCCCTAAAGTTGATCTCCATAAGCTCCAGCATAACCCTAAGACAGATGATCTGAACTCTTGGATTTTGACATTTAAAGCCAACAAATACATTCATAAAGTACCTGGGCATGTGATGGTGGGAGTCCTCTTCTTATATAAACACCAAAAAGAGCATCCTTCCCTAAGGATATGTTGAACTTGAGGAACTGTGGTTGGCTGATATGGATCTGAGACCGCCAAAAAACTCCAGGGGGAACTTCCTGGGTGACCCTGCGGCCAACTTCTGTTTCTCCACTGTCTATGCTGCTATTCCTGGTGACCCATGGTCCTATAAAATAAAAGCAAACATAAATCAAATAAGATAACTGCTTTTAATAGAGGAATTTTTATTCAGTCAAGATTAACTTATGGGGCAACGTCACTTTTTAAATCAACCTGTAACTTTCCTTATTCTGATGCAATCTTCCTACTGTTTCAATCAGTGTGTAAGAATTTGTCTCATATATTTGAAGAAGACTGTGAACCTTTTTCTGTGGAGCATCTGCAATCTTCTAATGCCTCCAACTCTTGAATTCTGCAATTGCTATTTACTGGTCAGATATAGCAACAGTTGAGAGTCAATTAAGCACATACAAACCTCTCTGTGCTCTTTTCAGCTGCATCTTGTATGCAACGAGGGTACAAAAAAAATTCTCAGAAAGGTGAACTGAAGGGGTAACTTCAACCTAAATGGACTGACTGCAGGCTTTTATGACTGGTGTTTTATGTAGTAAAGTAGTCCAATAAACTCCAGGTTATGGACAACAGAATTGACAGAACAAATGAAAGGCACAGAAAAGGCTTTAGAGGAGAGCATCTGCACTCTAACATGCATCTTCTCCCCCGGGAAAGAAAGCCAGTACAAGCCACGTGCTGCCTTTGAAGCCCAGCCTGCCCAAAGCAGGGACGAGCTGCAAGGCTCTCTCCCTTGTGCTGCGGTTACTTAAAATCCATTATTTGATGGCTCTTCAGCATGCATTATTGAAGACAAGATACAAGACCTTTCTGGTTGAGTGCTCTGGCTTCCAGCCCATGAAATAGTCAACCTTTAAAACACGGTACAAATCCCTTCTGCTCTCAGCTGAGCAGGATGGTTTTGAGGCCACGCATTTTAAACATGGAGTGTGACATGTGAAGAGTTAGCAGTGCTCTCAAGCTGCAGTTTATAGCAATGTTTGATTTTGTTCCATATTCCCAAACAACATGGTGATCAATCAATTTAAAAGCTATTACAACAGACACTATAAAGACTAGAAAAAATAGGGAAGATATCTGTTCACAATCACAGAAATGTAAAGGTATCATTACAGTAACTATTAACCACAGTGGATAGGAGTGGTGCCTCTGATACAAGCTGACAGTATTTATTAAAAGCTCAAGGTTTACTTTGTGGGGTTTTTTTCATGGTGTAATACTTTGGAAATACATCCCAGCACTGTATGAATGTATCAGGATGGCACAGAATGACACATAATTCCAGCAGGTAACTACATAACAGCTTTTCTGCTTTGACTATCTTTAATTGAGAGAGCAGCAATAGCAGGGTTTCAATTCTAGATTCAAAATCATCTATTTTAGCAGCACTTACACTTGTACATAATGAAACATATTACATTAGCATTGTTTTGAAATGGTAACAGAGTGCTCTGACTGCCAACTGCTGTACAGTTTTTGGTAACTTGTTTGTTCATTGTCTACACCAATGGGTCTACAATAACATCAAAGCAGTAAGAAAAGCAGAAAGAAGCTGCAAAGAAAGGAAAAATGACAGAGAATTCCAAGCAACATGCCTTTAGAGCCATCCAAGAACAGACATTTCAACCAGATGCCAACATGTTACAAAAATTACATTATTTAATTTCTAATGGATTACTGCAACAGAGGGTGTCTCTGAGTTCATGCCTCAATGATGTCAGGCACCACCTCACTAGAATTTTAATTAGTCCTTACCCACAGGAATAGGAAAAGCAGGTACAGAGCACACAAAATCACCTGTTGAATGTGATACCGGAAACACTGGCAGAGCTGGAAGTCAGCTTGAGGCTGAGGACTTCCTTGTCTCCTTTGAGTATATCATTACACTTTACTTCAAAGTTCCAAGTTATGGTAATAAGTGGCAATTTTTTAAACACTCTTAAGAAATGTCCTGTAGATTATTGGTTTGGAAGCAGACTGTGCATACTTAAGTGACCATCAGCTATATCTAATCAGAGAATCTTGACAGACTGAAGAACCTTTTTCCTCAGGATCAGCATATCCACAGCCAGAGTGAAACAATCAAAGAAAAAGCTATTTCCAGGATGTGTTACAGTAAGCATTATTTTTATTTTTAAAGCTATATAGGTAATAAAGATGGGGAGATTAAAAGACCAGTGCTTCTTCCAGTTTTCTGACTCTGTCCAAAGACTCCCTATATTCAATGAATTATCTGCTTTATGTATTTTTAAATGTGGTTAATTTCACAAGGGCAATAAAGCTGTCCCAGTACATGGAAGCTAGTGGAAATCTCTGACATAAGGATTACTGAAGTCAGTGAATGTATTCTATTTCTGAAATCCTCTTGTAAAATTGATGGGAATGTGGAGCTTAGATCTGTTTGAAACCAGAAGCCTGCCCTCAATGTTGGCATCTGCTTCTCGTTTAGTTTAGCAGCTCCAAACCACCACCATAAATGACTTTCACTAACTACATTGCTTCCAAGACTGCCAACTATATATTTCCTAGAATTTTAATTTTGCAAATAAATTTAATTTTTATGGAGGCTTGAGTTCTAGTATTTCTGGCTTAATTTAGCCTTAGCTTCCTTTGGTTTCCCACAATTCTGTTTTCTATTGCTCTCTGGGAAAGGGCATTCTTCACGAGTCAAGAATCCCCAAATACATCAAGTAAGCCAAAAAGAGAATAATTCAGGCAACAAGAGAACCAGAGTTACATTCATCTTCAGCATGCACCTGACCTGTAAACATATTGGATGTCAAACTTTCCCAGCATAAAAATTATTAGAAAAAGACTGCTGTATTTCTCATTAAAATTGTGAAGTTTTTAGCTTAAAAATTGGTGAAAATTGCAAATAAGACAATTGAATTTATATTTATCAATCAGCCTAAATGCATGATTCAGGTTGCTAATACTGAAATAGTCCAGTTCAGTTTGGCATTGTCTTTGGAAGCATTTCCCCACTGATACTCTTTTTTTTGCTCTACAACATAAATGACCTGGTTTCTAATTGTCCAAGCCATTCCTTCTGGAATATTTCAGTATCTCAGAAAATTCTACATAGGAAGAGAACTGTGACAGGTGTATGGGTTCAACACAGGAAAGGATTTTAAGAGCAGGCTAGACGAGCAACTACCACAAGTGATGAATATATACTTAACCTACAAGAAAGGATGGAGCAGATGGATGACCCCTCATTTTCAGGCATGTATTTGTGCAGGATGGCATGTCCCTGCTCTTTATCCAGCCTGTGCCATGGCTGTGAGAAACAGCTGCTGCCTCATCTCCAGCAGGCTGAAAGGGATCCTTATTCTTGCTTTTAAGAATGGAATACATGACATCCTGTTCTTAGGGCTTTACATTACCTTGCTGAAATAACACAATTTAAAAATGTTTGAAGTTATAATCAAACATAAGTTTTATATTTGCAAGTTTAACTAACAATTTAGAAACTTTTAAGTCCAGCAAGTTATCAGAGCTCTAAAGATTTTATATTATTGAATTATTTTCTCATAAATTCCTGCT
>NW_009953964.1:1287747-1290681 GCF_000747805.2 Chaetura pelagica
TCCTGCTGAGTTGCTCTTCTTGGCAGGAGTAACAAAACTAGTGAGAGCATCTGGGTTCTACTCCTTGGTTTGACAAAGTGCACCTGAGTTGGTCACAATTGTGATGTTCTCAGATGACTACTTGTTAAACAGAAATATTAAAAATGACCTATTACAAATTCTCACCTTGAAGATGAGTAATGCAGAACAATCATATAAAAATACTACAGAAGCTGTCTCAGCATTGGCCTTTTCATGTTCCTTCCTCCCTGAGTTAGAACTACAGAAATTAGATGCAAAGTAGATATGCTCACTGAACCTCTTTTCTCAGTTAATAGGCTTAAGTTTATTTTTTTAAACCTGAAAAGCAGAACACCAACCTAACTTTATATTTGCAATGCCTTTTTCTGCACTAACAGCTTCACTTATCAACTCTGTCTCTGGAGACTCTTAAAGTAAACTTTTTTATAGCTCCCTTCAGTCTTCACCTCCTAATGTACAGAATCTGTCTTGCCACCTGACTCACTCCCCTCCAGCTATTTTTAGGAGCTTTTCCATTCTGATGGACCACTGCAGATCACACTCAAAGACCATCAATTGCATTTAAGTGAAGTTACAGATGTGACAAACTGACAAATCTGGGAAGAGGGATTAACCCAAACAACTCGTACAGTTGTGAACAAAGAAACCCCAACATCATTATCTCTGCAACAGGTGACTGTTTGAGAGTTTGATCTGTTTATCTTATAACCCCACGGATACTCGATTTTTTCCCTCTGATTTCCTCTATAAACATCTACAAAAGAGAGCTTTAAAAGCATACTTCTTCATCTTACCCAGAGGAGACTTTTCAATTGCTCAAACGTATATTTATCAACTAAATAACACCTATTAATTTAAACTGCTGTGTTATTCACCCAGTTGAATTACTATTTTGGCATATACATTTGAAAAGACTGTTTTGCCACAAAGTATCTGCCTTTGAAGCTATCAAACAGGCAACACATGACAAGAGTAAGGCAAACCCCCTCTGCTCACTTGTCAGCAGGCCTCATCTTGGAGCTGCAGGTCAGCTTCAAGGTGGCAGCTGATAGGACATGCCCAGTCAGCTTTTAATTTAACTGATGTCAAGCAGTGTCAGCTATGGAGACAGAGCTGCATCTACACTGCAACCAGATAGTTGAGTGTTTATTATAGGGTCCTCTCCCATACTGTAGTTAAAATACAAAAATAAAAATGATATCTGGCTACCAGCAGAGTCACGCTACAGAAATCACATTGAAGCAGCAATTAACTCCAGTGTTTTGACTGTCTGCCTTTCCAGCTGTGATGACTGCAAATTGCATCTTGATAACACTCCTGAAAAATGTCTAGCAGGATAACCATTCCCATGGATCCAAAAGGAACTACCAAGGTAATTGAGAGAATTTCAAATTAAATACAAGGGATAAATATCACCAATGTTGATTAATGAGAATTCTCTTTCACTTCCTGTACCTCTGCATTTCTTACAAGTCACTGCTGCAGACATAGCTTTCCTTATCTTTTTATCTAACTTATGTTCTATTATTGTTTGTTGTACAGTTGTAAATAGGAATTGTCACAGATTACTTGGAATTTCAAAGAAATCTACAGTACATCTGTGTAGGGGAAGCCATGCAATACAAAAATACAGTCCTCTGACATTTTTCCAAAAAATGTATGGGAATTACTATAGTTTTTAATGATAGCCTGGATTTTTTTTCCTCAGGTAAATTTGCTACCAGGTATTTCTTTTGGTTTCAGAAAGGCAAACAAGAGAGCAGAAAATGTCTTTTCTATACAAATTTCTTCAATGGAAAAAAATCAGTGCTATGGACTATTACCACACTGATCACTTCCTATATGAACTTATGCATCAAAGTCTCTGCTACTGAAACCTAAGTGTCCAAGGATGTGAAAACTGATTCTTATTGCAGTGTGTACAATAGGTTGACTGCTGATGCAATGAAGTAAAAAGCCAAGAAACAGGAATTTGTCTGGAGAAGCTGCTATGGCATCTTGAACTTCAGTTATGCTGAAGATGCTGAGATACTAATGAGTTCTGAATTTGTATGAGCTTTCAGGAGTCCAGTATAACAGCTTCTGAAACAAACCCAAAATCTCAGCTTTTCTGGTCAGTATCCCATATTTCTATTGTGGCAAAAGACAATCTATTCTTCACTGAGCATCTGCTTAAGACCACTGCACTGGCCCAGCTGCAGTTAAACAATCTGGCCCTGCAGGTGGAATGCCCTAATATCTTAATACACTCAAAAATGTAGGCACATCTACACATTCATGTGGACTTGGCTACACAAGATTGTTTTTCAGAATCCAAAGCAAATGACAACTGAAATAGAATTAAGATCTGTTAGTTCACTGCATTTCACAAAGAACAAAGACATACTGTCATGAATTTCTACATCAACATAACAATGGTCTCTGATGGCATATAATACACTTACCTTTAAACACAGCAGCTCACACTACCACCATCAATAAAAACACAAAAATAAAACTCCTGTTGAACTTAGTCAAACACTTTCTTTTTGCTAAGCCAGCCCTAGAGCCTGGTGTATTTTCAGAAGACCATGTCTGCAAGCCTCCACAGCGTCCATATTAATACTTCTGCTTGTTAATGTATTAATTAAGATCTACATTACATTAGCCACATAACTACTTAATAAGATTAATCCACCTGGAAAATGATGGCATGTCTTGATTAAATTGAATTAAGGTAGCGGAAGTGACATTTAAAAGACATTGATTGTTATTACATTTTGATCATCTGGTTCAAAAGTGGCTGAAAGGAAATAGTAAGACACCAAAAGATTCACGTTGTTTACATTGTTAATGAGGTATGAGATCCTTTTGATCTTTTGCAACATTACAAAGAGTTCCCTCCAGTTGCTCCCAAATCCTTCTGTCTAATCA
>NW_009953964.1:1290692-1294115 GCF_000747805.2 Chaetura pelagica
GAACACTGCTGGGGGCAGCACCAGTCTTAGGGAGTCATTTGCATCTGAGCCCCAACTCATCAATACGCAGGGGTGGTAAATCTTCCTATTTGATAATTTGCTTATTCCTTGCTAATAAAATATTTTAACTTTTAGAAAACAATAATTTCTGTGTGCAAACTAAAAAGAGACTTGGAGCTGCAGCATCTGGCAGAGGTCTCAACATCTGGAAAGAGCTGAAGACAACCTGAACAGCTTCACAGTGACTGCTCAGTTTACCTTCCCATGCCTACACCAGGCAAATTTCTGCTAATTAGTGGAAATCTGATTTTCCCTTCTTTCATCTCAAGCAAGTAAAATGGTGTCAAATTTAACAGCAAATTTATCTTTCTTCATTATTGCCATTATATTTACAATGCTGAATTTGCTAACTGGAAACAGGCTGGTTTTGATAACAGGGAACAAGTATTTTTCATGACATTTCAATACTTTACCATTTAATTAACTGTAATTGTCTTTTCAAAATCCACACACTGTAGTAGACTTCAGTGAAATATCTCCTAAACTGAGTGGATCAAGCTGGTTTGTGCAAAGAGACATAAACCCTGAATTACATGAATATCAGAACACGTTCAAATCTACCTGTTCCAACTAGTCAGCATATTTATGGTAACTGAAGTGATCTTTCAGGTCCACAGTCTTTGCCCATAATTATCTGTGGTGTCTTTTAAAATGTGAGTTTCTAGGATCAGAGACCACAATCTCTTATTGTGTTGTTCAGCTTTACAGAATCTAACTATAGCAAAAAAAAGACAAGATAAAAAATGCTAAGTCAATTTTGAATCAGTAGAAAATTTGCTACATTTCTGAGCAAACGAAAGGCAATAATGTCATAAACAGAAAACTCTACACTGAGATTTATTTACTTGGATTTGCAGATAGAGTTTGTTTGGCTATTTCCTCATAAATATTAGTTTATCTTAGGTGTCCTCTGAAATGATTAAAGTCGACTTTTGTCATACATTCTGTCAATTAGAAAGGAAGAGGCACATAGCCACATATTCATCTAAATCCCTAGTTCACCAAAACTGGCAGAGCCTAAAGGCAAAACCAAAAAGCTTTGTTTACTGTCAGAGCATGCTGGAGTTCATTTGCAGTTTTACAGCAGCACTGAGGATTTTTCTACCACTGCACTTGCCTGCTCCTTTCAGACATCCCCAGCATTAGTGAGATGTAGGGTGTAATTACAAAAAAAACTGCAATTGTGTTATCTTAATGGTTAATTTTGTTTCCATTCAGATAGGAAAATGAAGAAATAAAGTAATTTACATTCCTCTTAAATTGCAGTCTTACTATTTCATACCAGAATTTAGTCTTTTAATAAGGAACAAGACGATCAAATTGAAATATCTGCTGCTTTTTCCACCCCCTCCCTTTCAAATTGCTTCACTTTAAAATGCCTTACTTGCTGAGTAGGCACAGCTTGTGTTTAAGTGGCCATTCTCAGTCTAGGGGTGAAAGGTTTCTTTGGGAAACCCATGTTTTGAAAAGAATGGCTTCATCCTGAGTTGTGTCAATTATTGAAAGGTCACTCTCCACAGCCAGAGCCCTGAGCCCTGAAATGGTTGTTGTGTTAAAAGCTGCCAGAGGCTCTCCAAAAAACTGCTGGCGTAGCAATATTAACTTGGACATAATAAAAGGAAAGGTGAGGTAGAAAAACTTTCCACGCTTCCCTGCTATAAGAATTCGTCTTTTAGAGATCCCTTGTGTTCATCGAAACCTGTCATTCATATTACTCCACTGTGGAAGATTAGTTGCCTAAATATCGTTCTCCCTGCTTCTCCCAGATGACCAACATTTCTGCAACCTTCTACAAAATGTCAGAAGAACAAGAAAACTTTTCCAACATGCTCTGAGGAAAGCCAACTGCAGCAATTTAAGACCTAACTAGCAGTCCTGTCTCCTTGTCTCCTCTACGGGAGGTTACTGCTCCCAAAACAGCCGGCATCTCAGCCTCTTCAAATGTGCAAAGCTAATTAGAGTGGGGCTGGGATAAACTGCCAGAATTTGCACTAAAGTGCCCCAGGCACATGAGCACATTCCGATTCAACAATCCTGCTGCCCTATATTTGCACAGAGATGGCAACAAAAAGCTGCAGGGGAGGGAATTTGGAGACGTGCTAAACGCTGCAGTTGTCTGCTAAGTGGCCATAATTGCAGACCTGGGCTCTTCAGGTTCCTGCCTAAACCATAGGGTCTCTCACCTGTGCACAATCTGGAAGTTCAGCAGTAATATAGACATTCTGCCTTGCACTTAGGGATGTGCTGTTTGTCCAGCTTGACCCACAGGCAGTCAGAGATGAATGCCAAGCCAACAAACAGCCATCTGAAAACCTACTGCGTTTTTTGCCACCATTACGATGGGGGAATTCATGAAAAAGAGGAAACCAAAATCAGTCTCTCCACAGAAAACATGAAGAGGCTGAGGTGCAGCAGCATCATTGATTGAAAACAGAAATAAATCCATGAAATGAGCAGGCACACCAAAGAACAACTCAGTATCCTTCCCCAGCTCTATCCTTTAACTGACTTTCCCCCAATACATCCAGTGCAAGTATCCTGGGTTTGTATTTGTTTCTAATACTTGTTTTGGTCACCAACAAATTCAACATAAGCCACAGGTCCGGAGAGCAAGACTATGCCCAGCTCTGAACAAAACTCTTTATCAATAACAAGTGCTCTTCCCTTCTCTTTTCACTCAGCCCATCACACCTTCACAGTGCACTGAGGTTGGTGAGGTGCTTTGACTAATTGAAACGTTCTGTTCTGTCATATAATAGAGAAAGCCTTATTGTGATGTAGCAGGCACCTGGACTTCACCAGCAAAACACGTTCAATTTAAGTGATTAGAATAGTTTTCACAATGTGTAATCTCTCTGTGGTTTTAATGTATTCTTTCTCGGCTTAAGAACGTATTTTTGTTTCTAGGTTTTCCTTTGTTCTTCTTATTCCTTGTGTCTGTCATCCTCCACTGAATACAGGTTTTCTAAGGGAGAAAATCAAGCAATTTGTTGCCTGTATCACTCATGCTAAACACAGGACATTGTTTACTATGGGTCAGTCTGCTTGTCCTTGATATTTTCTATTAGAATCTCTCCGAGACAGATAAAAAACAACAGGGATTTGGTCCTGGCCGGGAGCCAAAGTTCTTGGTTTCTCTCCGGCAGCTCCACACACTTCCAAGCCCAGATTTTTCCTCTTCCTTGGAGACCTCTAAGCTCCACCCGGACACAGGACCTGGAGCCAGCAGAACGTTCTGACTCGTCAGCGCCCGAGGCGGCACATCCCCACGAGCAGGGGAGGCTCTAGGAGCGGCAGGACGTCAGGCACGACGCGTCGAGGCAGCAGCCGCCCCCCCAGCACCCCCCGCAAGCTCCGCACCCC
>NW_009953964.1:1294304-1302225 GCF_000747805.2 Chaetura pelagica
AGCCCCAGGAGCTGCAGCGCTGCGGGACAGACCGACAGTCAGTACGGGCTGCACCGCCCGGCAACACCCGCCTGCCCGCGGCACCCACCGCGAGCCCGCCGGCTGACTCGGAGATCACCGGGGTCGGGTTGTTTTTGTGTGTGTGTGTGTTCAGGGATCAGAGCTTTGGGACGCTGCTCCGGCCGGGGGGGCAGAGCTGAGCCCCTGGGGCAGGTTCGGCACCCAGGGCTGCCCCGCCGAACCACACGTTCTTGTGAGTTCTAGCTCCGTGTTTCCATGGCAGGCGATCATTTATACATCACCACATCAGCTTCAGCCCTCGGTATCAGCACACGTGGCCCTGTCACGCAATTATTTTGTATTATAACTTATTTACCAACAGTTATCGAGATTATTGATCAATATTTAAGGGCCTCTGGCTTTGTTTCACAGATGAAGCATTCCTGACACACCTCTGCCAGCCCTTTCACCTCACCACTTTTTCTTACCACTGCACAAACGTTGGCCACCAGGGCCCCAGGGCACTGGCCAGGGGAGCTCTGCCTGCTGGCAGGGCTGGCAGCACCAGGGCCTCCCTGCCCATCCCAAACCCAGAGATGTGGAGTGGGAGAAAGGCCTGTCCAGCATCACCCTCAGCAGTGCATGAGCTATAGGTGCTGTGGTACAGGCTCAGTAAGTCCTGTGCACAATGCAGGAGAGTTGACAGGTCTGAGCCCTCCTGCTAGTGGATTTATGTGCATCTTCACCTTGTCTGAACAGAAGGTACCTGAACACATCTCCATACTTCCATCGTGTTGTCCCTATGGCATCCTCCCAATACGGAGGAGTGGTGAGGGACAGAGACCCACAAAGCTGTTTCTATTCCCTTTGTGCCCACCATCAGCACTCCTCCTGCTTACACAGATGCATGTAAACCTACATACCACAGAGAACAGCATTTTCTAAAATGGTGTTTGAGGGGATTCACTGGCAGTCTAGGGGCAGAAAATAAATATAGTTCCAGGTACTCTTAAAATTGCCCACTTCTGCAGTGTCAGATCCACATAAAATTAGCAGATATTTCCTGTCCAGTTACAAGCAATTGCAGAAGAGCTGGTGTGTTCACAAATGGACCAGCAGTGGCCACAGAGAGAAGTGTTCAGACATTAAACCTTAGAACAGGTAAGGCAAAAGACTTAACAGAGGAGCTGCAACTGACAGTGCTGGAGATGATCTCTAAATACAGGGAATCCAATTAACCTTTATACTCCTAAAACCCAAGAAAATAAAACAAAGACCAGCACCCCCCCTCCCTCAAATCCTTGTACCCCAGCTTCTGGAAATGTCTCAGCACACAATTGATGCAGAGTTTGACATCCATACTTTTGACAAAAGCAGTCTGAAGCAAACAGTTTCCATTACATCACCTTCCCCTAGACATACCTATGGACCAAGCAAAAGTCTGAGTAACTAGGGCAACAAAGAGGCCTGTGGGATTGGAGCATCTCCCTTGTGAGGAAAGGCTGAGAGAGCTGGGACTCTTTAGCCTGGAAAGAAGGCTGAGGGGAGACCTTACTAATGCCTTTAAGTGGGTGCAAGGAGGATGGAGCCAGACTCTTCTCTGTAGTTCCCAGTCACAGGACGAGGGGCAACAGGCACAAGCTGGAACACAGGAAGTTCCATTTAAATGAGAAAAAAATTATTTACTGTGAGGGTGACAGCTAAACATTTTTAAAGGCTTTTCAGTTTAATCACAAGCAACTAGCTTTCTTTTCAGTATGCCAACGAAACTGCAGCAACATTTCATAAACCTCTAACAACAAACAAGCCACTAGCTTGTACAAACTGTCCCCATTGAGTGAGAAACACCGTGTGTGCTGCAGACGTGAGGGGCCAGGGGACAGCAGAGCAGCTTGGGGGTGTTTGTGCTGTCAGCAATTCCCACACCATCCACACACACCGGGGCTCCAAAGCTGGCCCGCCCCCGTAAGCAGGGAGTGCAGAAAGATTAGGGGAACTTCAGAGGCTCGCAATGAAAACAAGTTCTAGAAAAGAATGAGATTTCCTGTTTTACACTCTCAGTGTGTCTATTCAAAGGTGCATTTTTTTTTCATTTTATCACAAGCGTAACTGTAAATGTAGGTCACCTGCAAAGATGAAAGTGCTGCCTCAAGTGTGAACCATTCCTCACAACAGAGAAATAAGGAAATCATAACCTGTCCAAAAGAATTATAGTTGCTGACTTATAATTACCAGGTAAATTCCGACACGGAATTTAAAAAGATCTTATTACATGGTATTTAAGAAAAACTTGGATCCATCTGCTTACAAGTACACCATGATTTCATTAATAACTCCATCACTCTGTGTTTTAATCATAGGTGCACATTGGGTGGGAGCAATTACAGCTCCTTCCTAGCAGGGCAGGGATTTGCATGTCTGCTGTAGTCCCTAGCAGAGCCAGAGAAAAGATGACAATCTCCTGCACAGCTCACGTACCCGTTACGTGATCTACAAACTTCCACTAAGACAACAGAAACATGAGGAGCCTTCACCTTCCACCAGGAATACCTCTAGAAAAGTATGTCACGGGGGCCTGAGGGGAAAGCTCCGTGTTTGCATTGCAGAGCAAACCCGACTGGCAGCCACCCGGGGAGAACAAGGAGCTACCTTTTCTCTCCTGCCTCAGAACACTAGGAGATGGCAAATTTATATGATTAACCTTTTGTTCTGTTAATCAAACAAAAATGCCTCCAGCAAAGGAATAAGTAGAAGCTCGTTTAATTAGAAATATGAGGATTCACTCAGAAGTTGAGTGCCATGTGTGTCAGAAAAGACACCCGATTTGTGCCTTTTTCCTAGCCCTATTTTTTTGTATGTTTGGTGTAGGTTTTTTGTTTGTTTTAAATGACAGCTAAACAATCTATGATGTTCTGGCTTTGCCTTCTTCCCCAATTATACACTTTCATCACGTGTTACCATATTGGCCACATTTTCTCCAAAGGATATTCACCACATAGCTAAGTTAGGATACTCGGCTTGATCCTAAGCTGATCACCAAGATGAGTGCTGATTTTCCAAAACAGCCCACTTACTTGAACAAATTTCCAGAGCTCTCCACTTGGTTTATAGACTAACCCTTCAGGGACAAACACATCCCTGAAGATTTAAACCAGAGAAATTGCCAGTTTATCTGTTACATGCATGGTATATTCATAAATTATATTTTACAGAGCACTTAGGTATGTCTTGTAAGTACTGCTTGGGTTGGTTTGTTTACTTTTTCCTCCTAAACATTTAAACATATTTTCTAAGCTTGTCTCTAATACCTGATATTTAGACACTGAGCTTGTCAGAATGTATCTGATTCATTCAACACTAGCTTCCAGTAACTCCAGATGGTAAATCATGTGTTTACACTCTCTAAAAAGTAGTATAAACAAAATAAATTCTCATGTTAAACCTTTGAGGTTTAGGTAAAAAGTAATAATCAACTTCTTACTCCCGCCCCAGTGACACATGCATACAGGCAAAGCAAAAGCTCCTCAAACTGGAAGCTAAACCTGCATGCCCATCAAGGACAAAAGCAGAGAACTAGTTCATCACTCCAGGTGGTAGAGCTGTCATGGATCAATCTAAGACTTACATAAGATAGAGGTTGCTAGAGTGAATCACAGATTATTTTAAGAAATCCCAAAAGGTATCCAAATCCACAGATAAATGAAAAAAAACTCCATGCAAAACTTTCTTGGCTGTTCTCTAAGACTCAGTAATGTCCCCACATTCATCTTCATTCAGCCTTCTCTTGTTCTGGCCATAAACCCAATGCTCACTCCCTTCAGAACTTAGCCTAATGGACAATGGTTTCCCAGCTCAGGAAACTTTGTCTTCTGTTTGTGCTCTCCACTCACTCTCAACCACCTGTTTTTAAAATGAGACACCTTTGGTGTCTTCTGGAGACCTCCCCACAGTACAACTCCTTGTCTGCCCATAGGCAGAGCAGAACCAGGATTTGCACTTACCCCTTTACTCTGTGGCATTCCTTCTGAAAGGGAGAAATTCAGATTAGCAGCCTACCATTTTCCCCATTCCAACTGCATCTTCCCAGCTGAGGTCTGGGAGATATGGACTGCTGGCTCCTTAGAAAACTTAGTATTTTCTAAATGAGTCAAAACGATGGGAAGATTATAAAAGTGAACAGAATTCACAAGGTTTCCATATATTAATTTTCCAAGGTTATGCATACTAAATTCTACATTATTGTAATCCAAAATAAAGCCATCAAACTATAATCTCATTTTGTTGGGATATATCTAGCAATACTTTGTTTAACTGTTGCAGGCCAATGTCTTTTCATGTGAAAAAAAATACATGGGAGTAGAACCACTAGAAGTTTCCATCCACTTATAAGATGAAAAATGATGTAACTCTTGTTTTTCCAATATACTTGCAGGTACCTGGATAACTTGAAAGAATAAATGTATCCCATTTAAAAAAATAATAATAAGAAGAAAATTGTTAACATTATTTCATGGTTACTTAGTATTAAATGTTATCCAGCTTAGACTCATGATTCTTTACTAGTTACTAATTCTTGACCATGCAATAAAACTCCAGGAATACCAGAAACTGATCTTACTGATCTCAATTAGTATTCATAAGATAACAGTTACTTAAAAGACTAGAAACATAGTAGTTTTATGTTCTACTACTATTCCTCTGGAAAAATAGGTTCAGGATCATCCCAAGCCACAAGTAAAAGGAGTGTGTTAGGCCTATTCCCTAGCGATTACTTGCCCCCATTACAAAATGAATGCACAATTCATCAGAACTGACAACCTTTCCTCAAGAGATGCCCAAGACAGAAAGAGCAGGGGTCTGAAGGTCAGAAAAGAGCAATGGACGAGCTGCATGAAAAAAACTTCCATGGTGCCTGAAAACACTACACTGGATTGTAACTAGTGCTTTCAGATCTCTAACTGAAGAGCACAAATTACTGGGTAGCTATAACAAGAACCATAAGGAGCCTTCCCTAGCTCCTCTCACATCTGAAGGGTTACAAGGCAGTTCACATATACACACACAATCAGAATTTGCTGAACTAAATCTCAGTTGAGCTTCATATTTTGCTAACAGGTTTTAGGATTAAAGGAAACTGAACACAGAGGATAACTAAGCTTTGTCAGATGGGCAACTCCACAACCATTATTTATGTACATTGTAGGTGACAGCAAAAGTCCTATCCCACAGAATTTGGACTTGACAACAAATATGCCCGACAAAGTCAGATTTCAGTAAGTCTTAGGTGTTTTTACAGAGGCTGATGCCATCCTTTGCTGGGTAATTTTGTTGGCCAGCCTTCAGCCACCTGTGCAGCAGGAGGAATACAAGCACTGTCAGTATGCAGCCAGAATAGAGTATGTGACTCCTTGCATTAAATGATGGCTGAGGAAGTTGGCTCAAAGAAAGCTGATGAATCCAAGCCCCTGGACTCACAAAATGCCCTTTCATATTGTTACCAGCAGAAGGGGAGAGCATCTCCAAGAAGTTCTATCTGTAAATAGGTATTTACCAAAAAATGAGTCTTTGTTACTTAAAAGAAGCAGTCTTAAAATAAACAGTGTGAACAATTACCAGCTTTCCTTGCAAAAGAAACAATGGTATCTCTCCTAAAATTCAGGACTAACTGCCAGAACTTTCTGTTCTTCCTTGAATACCTAGTGTGACTGCAACAAGGAAGAGTCCTCCTGAGGGCATCCAAGAAATCTCAGAAAATTCATCATATTCCCATGCCTTGTTCTAAAAAGCAAAACAAAAGCCATGCAGCTTGCTGGGTGGGTATCTGCCATTTTGATATATTATCTACAGGAAAGTTTGAACTAATATTTGAAAAAATGCAAACCTATTATGTACAATAGAATTCCAAACAGAAAGCAGGCCGTGCAGGGTGGTGGCACAGTCTGCTGCTGATACTGCATGAGTCAAGAAGAGGGATGACTGAGAACTGTGTAAGGACGCAATGCTGCAACTGGGCCCAGATGAAGCTGAAACCTGGACAAGATAAAATAACATAATCTGGAAAGGAGTCATCATAACTCCACATATAACAGCATGAGCTCTGAGATGACTGTGATCAAACTGAAGGGACATTTGGGGTTAGATGATAAAGTTCCCTGAAAATTTCAAGTAAGTCAAACACCGATTTCCATGGGGAAGAGTGAATAAAGCAAGGAATATTGTTGTGCCACATCCTCTCATCTCAGAAAGGACCTGGAAGAACCAGAGGTTGGAAGATGAGTAGGGAAAAGTACATATATGGTTTGTCCTTTCTTACAAGACCACCACATTTGGATACTGGAGATAAATTATTGGATTATTCAACTTCTGTATGACCCAACACAGCTGCTCCTACACATACACAACACTTCTTGGTGCATCCACTAGCCCCCATGTTTCTTGAAGTGTCTGATACATTTTATCCTCTACACTCTACCACACCATGTCCCTACCTGACCACCAGCCCAGACAATCTAAGGACAGTTTAGATCAACACATCACCAGAAAACCCTTGAATCTTCATGCCTGAGGTCATAAACTTCAGTACATCTAAAGAGGCTGAGAACGTAGTATATGAATCGGCAGTTGCTGACAGGCCACAGTTTGTGCCTCCACCTAGGGTAGTTTTTCATCAGCACAATAGTAAATGCTCTATTTGATTAATAGTAGACCCAGTTATGAGAGATGTACTTTCAAAATATCTTGCTGGAGATCTTGGGGATACAGGAAATAAGAGTTTAACATTTTTGTCCTGGTTTGAGCCAGGATGAAGCCAATTTGTATTTGATATCAGAGATAAAAGATCAGGTCTAGCAGTTCTTTGGAAGTTTATGTACTTGTGTTGTGATATTAATAACAAAGAATCCTACAGGCCTCATGTAAAACATCTGGATGTATTCCTGATCATATTCTCTCCTCTTCTTGTGAGCGTTGAGTTGTTTGCAGGAAAGGTTCAAGCAGTATTTAAAAAACAGATTGTGTGATCTAAAATTAATATTACTATTGTAGAATGTATGCAAAAAGTACTGCTTATTGACCGTGGCCATTGAAGCTCAACAACTAATAGATGGCTAACTTTCCAGGTCATTTGTTCTCAGTACATAATCCTCAATCATCAGTATACTATCTGGTATGCACTATGTTTTCTTACTGAATTTAAGTTAAAGGCTCATTTGGGAACTGTATTTAAAGCATTACCAAAGCACACAACTTTAAGAATTAACAGGCCCCACTGTTTTCATGTTTGCCTGTATAATGGCTAGAGAGAACAATAAAGAACTATTTTTCTTATTTATCCTAAACATAACATTGAACAAGGCCTTTTCAATTCTGAGTCATGTTTTTTTAGTTTACAGTGCTAAAAATGGAGAATTCCATTAAGTACAATGACACTGCTGCATATCATTGTATCTTGTAACATGTTTTTTTCCACTTCTCCATCAATTGAATTAAGCTGATATTGTTACCCACATAAAAGCTTCTGTTTGATACCCATCTGCAAGTGTCTACTCTTGTTAATTGTGCCTGAGCTCTTCAGTAGATTTACTTAGCAACAACAACTTCTTGTAACTTTCCAAGGGAAACAAAGAGAGTATTTTATGAGAACATGAGGAAAGCACTAAAGACTGATTACCCAGCAGGTGTATAAAGAATGAATATAATAAATAAATTTCAGGCTCTGGGGTCTGCTTCTCACCACTGCAGAGAGACTACAGCTCTGTGCTTCTCAAATCCAAGAGTGATCCTATAAACACAGACATAGTAAAACTTGAATTTCAGCCCCTCACTTGCTGGGACATAGGCTGAAGGAAAGGGAGCAGAGCCTTTGCTCCAGCAGGCTTTGTAGGGACAGCGGTGGCTGTGTGAGGGGAAAGCACGGGGCCTG
>NW_009953964.1:1302264-1321008 GCF_000747805.2 Chaetura pelagica
GAGACCCAGCAGACACTGTGTGTGCCTTTGTGAAACCACAATAGAACGGGAAGTTGACCTCGCACAATCTTAAACATAGGAAAGCAATCCTTAGGCATAATTTCAGCCTCAGCATGTAAACTCTTCTGGGCAACAAACTGTTTAGATCAGGGTTTTTGCTTTATGAAGCATGTAGCCCAAAAAGCATTTTCTAGAAACACCATGAAGGATCTATGAATGAGCATATTGTTATAGTCAGCAGCAAAACTTCTGCTAGGAATTATTAATTGCTTTCTTTTGAATAACTGGTGTTAAGATGAAAAAGGAGATGGAAGGAGGGCTCTAAGATGGCTCTTTGTCACTGTGTTCACATGAAACAAATAGGGGGACCCAAAGAAAGCAATTTTTTAAATATTTTTTTTTTAATGGTCACCCCCCTCCTCCAAGCTGACTGATTTCTTTCCCTGTGCACATCAGTAAACTGAATGGAAGGAATTTTGAAGGCACAGCATGAAAGATATACCCGCAAATCCCATTAGCAGTAATGTGATTTGTGCGCTTATCTGCCATGCAGTGCTTTGAAACTTCATTCCTCTATGTCCAACTTCAGGTTTTTTACTTCCAAAAATATTTAAAAAGCTTACACACATTCACAGTGTCTTTGGGGGTGGGGAAAATTGGAGAATGTGAAGACCTGGCTCCCAATTCCAAGGATAACAACAGGCAAGCAGAGCTTCAGCCTGCAGGAACAAGAGCTGTACCTTGGGTGGTTGTTAGTTCCCCAGTTGTCCTTCTGCCTGGGACTTTCTGACTTTTCTCATTTCAGGCCTCTTTACTGACATGTTTTTGTTTTGTGCCACTTTGAGCAATCTTTTTGTCACAAAAAGGGTAACTGCACTGCATGCTACATTCAGAATCTGGAATCTCATGACAAAGACCTTAAAAGAGAAGCAGACTATAGTGCACTGTTCATTTATTCTTGTGACAGGCTTTAGATTGTACAGAGCACAGAAAACCAGCACAAGATTAATCAGTTCCTGAGGCTGTATAAAATGAACTCACTTCTTACGGCAATTTTGAGATTCGAAGCTGCAATCTTTTTGGTCTTGCATCTGAACTAGATGGCTACTGAACTAATAAGAAAGGTCCTTATATTTTTATTTACCTACTACAGCATCTTTCAGCCTGGAAGGTCCCAAATCACAGTGCACAATAACCACTTTACCAGCCTGGCCAAAATACTGCCACTTTTGAAGTAGACTTAGAATAGCAGAAAGGGATGCTCTTAACTAAAACACAATGGGAAACCTAATTTATTTTTTTTTTTTTGAGCAATTGTGAGCATTCAATGTTAATACAAAGCAAGTTGAATCCAATTTAAATTTCACACCCAAAAGACACCATTATTATGAACAGCTCATCTTTATTCTGTTTCCAAGAGGAGGAAGAACCTAGCTGAGACTTGAAACTGGCATTTCAAGGAACACAGACACAAATAGAGTCTCTTAAATCACTGACACCTGAACTTACAAGAACTAGAATTACTTCTAATTCTGATTGCAACCCTAAGGGATATCAAGTCAAACATTTCTTTGACTACATTCATCTTCCAAAACTGCAACTGCCCCAGTCTCTACAAATACGTTGAACAAGATTTTCATAGTCTACCTGTTTCAAAGCATTCAGATCTTGACTCAACCTCTGACTGTTAGGCATATTGATAAGAAAATAATTTTTACCTTTATTGCTCCTTCGCATAAACTAAACGAAGTGGAACTACATTATTAGAAATGACCACATTTCTGTCCATAGTGCAAAAAAGTATGATTTCTAATCATAGAGTATATTCTTTCCTTAATAGAAATCAAACAGAATAGTTTAATCACCTGACTGTAAAACCTTAGGTGAGTGACAAAATATAAGATTTTACCCTCTACACAAAGTAATTATTGGAGTTAAAAGTTAATTACAAAGAGGAAATAAATCTAAAGATTAAAAGTAAATGTTTTCTTCTCCCAAAGCTTCTTATTCCTTTTCAACACTATAAACTATTCATACTTCATGATATGCTACAAAAGGAATGCATAAACATAGTCAAAACTGTATCTTGATATTGTGCTAAAGGTAAAGATTATACTTAGTGTCTAGGCAGATTTAGACCTTCTATATTCTTTGCAAAGCTGACACGATTAATATGTTGTGAATCATATGTCCTACTAATCCAGAATAGAAACATATGAAAACAAAACATACAGATTTTAATTGATAGATATCTTCTGCAACCAGTGACAGCCTTGTAACTCATATTGCTTTGTGGGTTTGTTTGTTTTGATTGTTCTGTTTGTTTTAAATGGTAATTTTTTAAAAAAATAAACAATTATCCAATTGGACTTGAGTTATATTTTGAGTAAATATTTTTCCATTATCTTTAAATTATTTCCATCAAGCATTTCCCATAATGGGTTTATTATAACTGGAATATATTATATTTTTAATCTTATACCTGTCTTATTCTAGGCAGGTTTCCAAGCCTAAAGTTTGCTTTGTTTTGCCTTCCTAGGAGTAATTTTTCTAAAAAAGCAGAGAGTGAAAGTTTGCTCTCCTGCATCTGTTCCTTCTCATCATCCCATCTAGAATTCTAGAGCAGGTAAGGAAGTGCAAGCTGCAAGTGAGGACATGATTTCAGTGTGATCACACCAATATGGAAGTGCACTAGAAAACAAAAAATCAATTAAGGCTTTATATGGTGCTGGGATTTTAGTTTTGGATCACTGCTTTATTTTGAAGTGGCAGAGTTGCCAGTTTACAGACTGCAGCAATATACACTTTACAAGGAATTTCTCTCTGTGTGTCCCCTTATGTGATTACCAGTTGCATCAGCAAAAAATCCTGTAATAGAATTTCATCAGCCAATGTACGAATAAAGAAAAACTTGCATTTGCATTTAAGCCCCAAGAAACCTCCTGTTAGCACACCAGTCTGCATAAGGCCCTTTCAAGCACTGTGCATCCTGAAAGACAAATACATTTTATTTTGATACCTACATCCCAATTCATCTAAGGAACATCATAATATACACTTAATTAAATATTAATATCTGTATTACTTTTCTTTGGTTATTGTATCCTAAATTGTGTTTTACAGTATGGGTTTTTAAGACTAGATCAATTTGATCATCATCCTGATATAACAAAATTCACAGCAGATAGCAGAAATCACTGTTACAGATGGAGCTGCTGTCCACAACAGGAAACTGGAGCCAGCTTATTGCACAGAGCATCTGATACCTGATGATTTTAATGAAGCTTTCTGTCTGGCACACAAAATGGTGCAGAAGTCAATTCTACTGTCTGAGGTCAGAATGCAAAATGCTCATCATTAGTCAGCTTAGAGCTGTTTAAAATCAAGGGCCATTGTAATCAAAGTCAAAACTGTCACTGACTTCAGTGGAGAGAGCTCACATCAGAACTTGCCTGTTTATTTGAAGTATCTGAGACTGTGAATATCATAACAGTGCCCCCAAAAATAGTGCTTTCTACAGGCAACAGAGATGGAACCCATAAAAAACTTTACCCTCCAGTCAACAGCTTGAATTGCAGGGTGAAATGGATGTGATTATGAGCTAGATTACATACCCTCAAAAACCTTTAGCTTCTCATACATTTTGTAAAGCACAACTGAATTATATTAACTGATTAATATAATACATTTTAACAATATGTAACAATTATCTTTCAAAAAGAAGACAACATTACAAGGGCCAAAAAGCAATATATGGTAGCTAGAACTACACATTAGTACTGGACAGGTGAGGCTCAAGTTCTACTTCGTGTCTCTAACACCTACTCATTCAGCAACCAAACCAGGATTACCCATCTTCGTTCTTTGATGAATAAAACAGCAAATACTGTAGTTAAAAAAACCCCTAAACTGTATTGAAAACCCATCTAGCATTACATCTTCACTCTTCACTACTGAATTTATTTGTCTTTTTTTTCTTTCCTTTCACAAAATTGCTTCATCTTGAAAGCAGGTATCAAAGCTGCTTCTCGATAACTTAGAAGAAAAATGACTAGAAACTCCTCAGTGTCATCATACCTGACAAGTTTCTGCAATATATTTACCTTCTATTTCCACAACATTACTAACATTTAAGTACCCAGAAAGTGCTACAATTGAGATTTTTTTTTCCCCATCCATTTCAATTTGAAAAAGACACATTTGATTTTATGGTCTAATAGAGAAAATCTGCTTCTGTCTTCTGGAAGTGGCTGTCCACACTCATTAATGAGAAATAAAATTCACACAACCTTCCTTTTTCTAGGATTTGAACAGAAATTAAAATAAAGACACTAACACTTATTCATAAATCTTTACAAATCCCTCCTACTAGGACAGGTTTTTTTTAAAAAAACAACAAATCAACAACTATGATAACACCTCCAGAGTTATTTCACCTATTTTTCCATTTAAATGTAACTTTGACAACTTAACGACTGCATACTTTCAAAAATAACAATGGTATTATATGGCTGTCATCTAAATGTAACTCAGGATTGCTATCAGCTCATAAAACTATTTAAAAAATCTGTTCACATCCCATGTTTTCAGAGTGGTTACATAAACTGCAGCTCTCACTTCATTCTTGAAAAGTATTTTAAACATTTGCATTCTAGTCCTCAGAGGTAAATTTGCAGTTCAGAGGCAGGATTAACAAATTTCCATTCCTACACTCTATTGTGGAATTTTATGTAAAAGCAGGGTTTTTTTAGAGGACCACAGGCCTTTAGGACAAAACAGGATCTGGAGCAGTGCATTGTTAGCACTCAGGTTGCAGAAAGCACTGTGAAAAAACCTGCTTTCACACTGTGCTTTCTAAAACATCATAGGACCCAATGCAGCAGGGAAGGAAGCTGAAATGATCAGATATCATTCCGAACAACCTGACTGCACAGAACCACCAGTGAGGTTTGAGGAAGGAAAGCATTATAATCTGCTTTATATTTCTGACTCAGAGTTATGAAGTTCTTTGAACCAATTTTGTATTTGAAATATTTCCAGACCTTACCTTCTCCATTTTAGCAAGCTAGACACAACACACTCTGACTCCTGTCAGGGAACAATGGGAGGGACCGAGCGTGCAGTGACTAAGCACTCATTGAAAAAACCAGAGGATGCTGCCATAATTGTCCTGAGAGGCTAGAAAGGAAACAAGACTCTGTGCTGACAGCTTAGCTCAGCGTGAACTCTCATTTTTCACACGGAGCTAATTAAAAACTGAAATTAGTTAAATATGGAAATGACACTTGCAAGCACTTTAGCTGAATTCTGGCAAAATCCCTCTAGAGTGCTGCGGCACTACCCGCTGCTTCCAAACTCCCCAGCTGAATTTCACAGTTAAAAGGCTGAGCAAAGGGAAAGTTATTACAGAGATTTCCAATTCAAAATGTGCCTGTAAAACTCTAAATTAAATTTCATGGTAGCCCTTTCAGTAACGAGGGACCTGCTGTGCAGTCCAATGATATGTCGCCCAAATAACTTCCCTGCATGTGTTCCCTGATGATCCCACCCTTAGGCACTGTGCTGGTTGTGCCAGAATTGTGCAGCTCCCAAGGATACAGGCAGGACAAGGCCTCAAAGATAAGACATGGACTTCTACAGAAGCAGGTATTTGGAAGGCATGGACACACAGCACACATAGGAATTACTTCCACAGTTCAGAAGCAGAAATCTCAGAAAATCAGAACCCAACAACCAAAATATTGTATGCCTCATGATTTTAATTTATATTTGTAAGTGCTGAATAAATATGCAGAGAAGGGTTTATACTGCAATAAATTACATGGCCTACATATATATATATCAGTGCTTTACAGGCAAGGTAATAATAAAAAACACTTCTGCATATTTAAATAGGCACAAAGAACCAAGGGACTGGATATGCATAAAAGGTATGGTGACTGACATTAGCTTTTTGACTAAAGCATCATGTGAATTCCATTTTGGTGCACGTGACTTTCCTAGCAGGCATAAAAGCAAGGGTATTTGCCCAAGGGCAAATATGATTTCTGAATGCAATTTAACAAAACCTGCCTACAGAGCAGATCATTTTGGATCTATACCAAGGCATTCAGGATAGCCAATCACTTTAAAAACAACTGGAGCATTTTGATTTTATTGTTTTTCCTACATTCCAGCCCTTTACCCTTGAGGCAATCCCCTCCCACTGGCCTGCTGCCACTACTGCACCAACAAATTTCTGTCTAGGAAAGCTAGCACAAGATGCCACGTAGCATGAAAGCCACTGTTACTCCCAAGTCTGCTAGCAGGGGGTATTGCTGCACCCAGCCTGCCAAAACCTCTTCCCTGGCAGCTATCTGTATAATTGTATATCACACTCAGGCTTTGCTAGTCCAGGGCCTTGAAACATCTCAGCTTACCCAGCTGGAAGGGATATGCTGCAGCTGCACCATCAGACCCTCTTATTTTATTGAATTTTGAATATGCAGTTTCAAAGCCATTCAAATGAATTTGCCCAAGGCCTCAGATCAGTAAAACTACTGATACCATCTGCAGCAGGCTTCCTAAATTTGAAGCATTTAGAAACAGGTGACAGGATAGGAGCTTTCAATGTAAGGACTGACACTCATGAAAAACCTGCTAAACAAACTTGGTTATGTCCCAGTTTGGCAAGGAAGGAACTGTATGGCTGTCAGCCCAATTCTCACAACAGCACAGGTAATAATGGGAAGTTCCACTTCACATTATTTTTTAAATCATGTATATTTTTCCAAGTTAAAAAGGAAGCATTTATTTGATCACTGAGTTTCATCTATTTTAGACTGTCTATATGAGTGGAGGTAAAGAGCAGACTATGATGAACATGAGCTCTTCACAAAAGGGTGTATAAAGAAAGCCAGAAAGCAACACCTAGCAGGTCAAAGACTCTTTTCAGGTCATTAAAACACAGGTTGCCCTAAAGGAGGAAATCCAAAGCCATGATTATAACACCTTTCCCTTCAAATAATATTTTAAATAATGTCCACTGCTTAATCATATTCAATACCTTTGAACATCCCAGATGATGTTGAAATACATGTACACGTGGTGTCATTTAAGTCCTGAAGGGACACAAAGACTAACAGCAAGACTACAGTAAGCAGGTATTACATTTTGACCAAGGTCCCTTATTTAGAACGCTCCTTTAACAAAACAGGGGAACTGTAAATACCCAGAAAGGGTAAAACAATTATAATGACCAGAAGGGAAGATACTTTGTTGCCCAGGGATGTATGTAGTTAAAATACTGAGCCGAGTCTCCTACAGAGTCTGCACTGCCAACAAAAGCCAGATCTGCCAGCTAGGAAACCACTAATGTTTCCCCACTCATAAATCCCCACTCAATTCTTCTTCCAGCAACCAGAGGCAAAATATTACATTCTGTGTCTAGCAGCTGTCCACAGTCATGGCCCATTTAGAACATGTCGGAATGACAGGTATGAATTTAAAAACTCCTGGGATCTACCCCTGTGTCACCGTTTGACTCAGGTCCGACAACAATGCTCTCGATCCCCTCCCCCCCCAACCCAGGTAGGGAAGGAGAGAGAGAAAAAGAGAGAGACTTGGCTGGATTGAAAACTAAACTACACAGCTTTAATTAAAACACTAATGAATGATACAAGAAAATATATACAATTATATACAGATATATTCGGGTATGGGCAAAAGCCTCTTGCCTCCCTCCACTCCAGCAACTCCCACAGCACTTCCCTGAACTGGGAAGAGTCCCGAGGAATCCCGGAGCTGCTGCTGGAACAGAGCAGAGTTACGGGGGTCAGGAGATCTTGAGTCTAAGGGTCGATGGTGATGGATGAACAGAGTCCTCCCTGGACGCCGGCCATGGATGGAAGAGAAAGGGAGAACAAGAAGAAGGAAGGAAGTTGTCTTCTGTGATCTCTGACCTTCCTTTGAGCTTACGTAGATATATGGAATGGAATATCTTTGGCCAATTTTGCTGTCTGTCTAACTCAGCCTCCTACGGGGGGGATCACAGATCTCCCCATAGTGTCTGAGCCGGCAGAGTGAAGGTGCGACCTTGAAGCCTCAGTAGTTAGAAAAACATTCCACTGTCTTATCAGCCTAGCAGAACACACTGTTGCTGGTTACAAGAAAGCTTACTGAAGGAAAAAAAAATCAGTAAAAAGAAAAATTGGCTTCATCCTGGCTCAAACCAGGACACCTTGGCTGGCAATACAATGAGGAGTCAGAGCCTCAGCCACAGGAAGCAGAGCATGTCAGCCGCAAGTCCTCTGCAAGAACTGTGTCCAGGTGGGCATGTTCTCAGCCTGGAGCCTGGCGTATCAGTTTCTGTTGTTTCACTGCCCTGGCTGTGTCTGTATACACAACCCTGTCCACAGTAAGGATATAGCAGATAACTATATCTACTTCTCCTTTCAGTAGATTGTAGTAGTACCTGTATGATTTGTATGAGTAACGACCCTGTTTGGGATCAGTATTCTTAAAGAGAGAAATTGTTTTCACCTTCTTCCTCTCCCCCTTCTGTCATCCTACCTGAGCATACTCACAGGAAGATTCAGCTTGGTGACGGAGCTAGAAAAGAGGAGTCTAGGGAAGGGTACTGTCAGATACACTCAGCTTACTCTGAATAGCAATCATAAGCCAATGACTTATGCCTTTTAAAAGATCCCCAAAGAATAAACTATAAAGAACTTGTTGGAAAGAACAACATCTATTCCAATCAACTTGTGACTGTACTTCCAATTTGCAATGAACATTCTCTCTCCAAGGTGCTTCATGCTATAGTCAGCACATGACTCAAATCTGGGTCAGGACAACCTAAGGCATGCTTACCAGGGGGACATCCATGCAGACAAGTGCTTTTGTCACCTAGGTCTCTGGGAAAGTATTTACTCAAGAAGAAATGAAGAGTGGCTTAAAAGTGAAAAATTAGGATAGGATTTTCATCTTCAGGCAATTAAGGGTATGTAATAATTCTCTTCTTCCTTTCCTTCCTCTTGTATTCAGAAAAATCCTATGAAGTTTAAAAACTTGAATCAAGGAAAAAATCCAATCCTGCAGCCTCCCTTTGGGGATGAAGAAGTGAAGAGGGAGCAAAGGGGTCTGACAGACAGAAAGAGACTATTTAGTACTTCCATTACCAATAAAGCATAGAGGTGTGAGCCAGGGAGTTACACCCAACAAGCACAGCCATCTCTGCTCTTCCAGGAACTGTTCCAGTGCTTAGAAGGATGCAGGATGCACAACACGGTAATGTCATCCTTGTAAAGTAAACCATCCTCCACATGCAGAAAGCAATGGAGCAAAGAGTATTCCCAAAGTTGGAGCAAAGAAAGGGCTACAGTTCCAGGAGAGTGGCAAGTCCAGTATGCCCAGAGAGTTTACCAACTGGTTCTTCAAGCCATAGGCAAGAAGGTGACTCCCAAGAACATTCAGCCTCACTCTGAACTGATACTCATACTGATTTTCTTTGTAAACAGAGCCTGAAATCATCTCAGAAGAGGCAGAAAGTGTCACTTTCTGGTTCTGCCAAGTACAGGGTCCTCAGCAGGAGCAACACAGGTTTTGCCCCATAAAGTGATTCTGGCATTCTAGATAGTCTAAGTCATTAAATGAATTACTCAATTGTAAAACTTGAGTCAAGGTCATTTGCAAATCAAAACCTTGAGTTCAAGAATGTTTTACCAGTGCATGACACAATTATAAGAAAAAAACCCTGTAATTATAACTCTACAGTCTTTTTCCCTTGGTTATCAATTTTTAAATACAGGGCAAGAAAAAAGAGAACAAGAAAATGTTTGCTGTTGAGAACAAAAAAATATTTCTTTCAATAGTGTTATTTGATGTCATTTGTCTTATGATTTTTCTTAAGGTACAGTAAATCTTGAACAGAAAATGGCACATATTTCAAGATACAGAGCCAAATTCATCCCTGCATCTTTTTCATGCCCCATTGGTGTAAGCCAATTTTTTTCAGTGTAGCTATATCAGGGTGAAAAAGGCATAATGCAATCATGAATCAAGTCCATACTATTTTTCATGACAATTCCACTTCAGCAAAGCCTCAGATATAACCTAGTGAACCACAGATCACAGTAATATTTCATAACATTTGTTCAACAAAAAGTATTAAACAAACTTATCTTTTTGCCTGTATCTTAGCAACTTAGCAACCCTTAAAATATCAGAACATTGGGAACAAACCTACAAAAGCTTACCTACAAATGCAGACTCCAATTTTGATAACAGCTGTGCCAGCACTGATGGCTATAATTGCAGGAATAAATTTTGCAGAATGGGGCCATAATGCATACATTTTACCTGTATCTGCACCCAGTCTGTAAGGTATCTCTTAATTAGTGGTACAATTTCTAGACTGTTCACTACATCTGTCATGTAAATTCAACCGTAAGGATTTTAAGGTTTCATTATAGGAGATATCAAAATAAAAGTATCACTGAAATGTTCCACAGCCATTTGTCCCATGATTTATCATTTCCACTGATTTCAAGTTGAAGTCCTCAAACTGAGCTGGAGGAAAGAACATGCCCTATGGAACCACATCTTGGGCCCAGGCATCCTTCACAGCACCAGTTTTATGCTCTGCAACCAACTAAGGCCAGCAAAGTACTACATATGCATTATGCCTTAAAATAACATCATTGCTAGAAAGCCGAAAATAATGCCAACCAACGGAGGTTCAACAGCTGCATGCAGAACAGGGAAATGAAACTTAATTCCTCATGGAGAAATGCAAGGGGACTATATGAAAACTGCAGGGGCTGGTGCACAACAATTTTAATAATGTCTTTAGACAGATGGCAATAAATCCTTAGTATTTGCAAGGAAAACTGCTTTACTCTAAAGCAACCTGCAGTTTTCCCTTGTAAGATTCAAGAAACAACTTTATGCTTTGCACATGAAGGGTATAGCCACCTTCAGCTCTGTGAAATGAGGGAGACTGCAGAGTCAATAGGACTATGTCTAATTGATAACTAAATCAAAGAAGGAAATCTGTGGTTAAGCCCTGAAGACTTCACTCACAATTGTTCCCTCAGTACCTTTTCATCAGCTTCTGCGTGATCTAGAGTTTAAGTTTCTTACCCTGAGCTCAGTAGTGTGAAAAGAAAAAAAAGGTTCAAGAAAGCCTGGGTCTTCACTTAGCTACAAAACAGGGCCAGATCCTCTCTGCTTGAGACTCTGGGGTGCCTTATCTGTTGTGAGCAAAATAAATGTTTGGTGAGCTGGGAAACAAATTTCTTTCTTTATTATCATCAGGTTGACATCACAAATGTTCCCAGTCTGCCCCTAGTACCTCACCCAGCTCATGGCATCCCACTGGTGCTAGAGGCCTGCTGGGCCCTGCCGCCACTCCACACAGCTTGGCCCAGCCTGTGGAAGTGATCCTCTGGCAGTGCCAAAGGCTCCATGTTCCTCAAGAGAAACCTGGCCTCTGCCACTTCAGAAACGCTGTTATCAAGCCCACATAAGACAAATGTGGGAAGGAGTGGAAGTGATTCAGTATATGTAAATATTGAGGCAGTAAGCATGTAAGAAAGGACTTCAGCAACATCCTCTGCTAAACATTCTCACACTGGAACTGTCAGAAATACTGGCAAATGCTATATCTAAAAATCCAAGCAGCTCTCAAGCAGCTACAGCAACATTACTCTGGTGTACCTAAGGCTCTGGCGTCAAGGAGACCGAGTTGGCAAAAAGTTAGAAGATAAAGTGTAACACTGATGAGTTTTTTTGGGGTTGCTCACCGATATCAGAGAAAGATGCATTTTCCCCTTCAGTGTCTGCTTTGTAAATCAACTGCTAAATTATGTGCTACTTAATTCACATTTTTTTGGGCCTCCATCCGACAGAAGACACCTGCTGTGGCGATAACTGACAAAATGTATGGAACCTGGGGAGGGGAGGAGGAAAAGACAGGATGACTCTCACTATCTTTGCACATGCAACCTATTGGCAGAAATGCTCAGTCACATGCAAAAGCTGTAGATTGAAGCTATTCAATTTTTTAGTAGCACAATGCACTGCAGAACATTGCTGTTGCACCAGAATACAAGCATTTAAAGCGCCAATCTTCAAAGCAGTACAATAAGAGGTACCCAACTGTGTTTCAGTTCAATTCATATGTCATATGGACATTTAGGATTCTTTGGAAAGTGAGCGTAGTGAATCCTGTGTTACCCATTCCAGCAGTTGGTGAAGAAGTCACTTCATTATCAACAGACACAAACACTCGCACACAAAGAGATCTCTCCTCCTGAACTACCTGAAAATAGGCATTAATTGTCTCTCATACATGACCACCTTGTGCTATTTCCTTCTGAAATCCAGTGCTCTTCATTAGCTTTAGTTATCACATTACTTTTAAATGCCAGAATATAGAGCCTGATACTTCTCAAAATAGCCACTCAAAACCAGCAGAGCCCAGACCAATTTTTTACAGTATGTAAAATATATTCATTACTGAAACTCAATTTAGTCATCCAGAATGTAGGAATAACAGCATTTACTTTCCCCCAAGCAAAGTGCTTATAAGCTAAATTAGCATTAACTATTTTTCATCTCAATTCTAGGAAACAGTAAATCCTAGCCTTAACTTCAAGCATTATTTAAAAAAAAAATAAATGAGTAAGTAATTGAATTGAGTAGGAAACAGAAGTTTGGTCTTTCTTTTCAATTCCTCCAGCTATCATTATTTACCAGAAGCTAATTTAGCCTATTTACACAAAAATCAAGACCCTTTTTTTGGCTCTTCTGTGCTAGAATTAATCAGAAGCAGCATGATTCCGTGTTTAATTTCAATCACAGCAGCTACTGCTTTACAAGTAAATAAAACTTGCAAAATTGTTATTGCTCCTAGATAAGATGCTCACTTTTTCTTGTGGAAAATAAAATTTAGAATAATGGCTTCTGTGTGAACTTTCACTTAATTATGAGTGTAGCACAGAGTATGTGTTTTCCCTTAATAAAATCCAAGTGCATAATTAAAACTGCATTTTCTGGAAAGACATTAGCAATATCTGGAGCATGCAGATGATGTCCAAACCATCCAGAATTAAAACATCCAGAAGCAAATACAACTTGGGTAAGGAGGAAGAAAAAAATATTTTATGATTAAAAGAATCTATCAATCCTAACTTCACCCACAGAGGAAAGTCTTTGCAGGTGGCACCTGGAATTCCTTTTGTAGCCCTCAGACTTCTCTTTCAGTTTAAGTTGAAGAAGCTGGTTATGAGTATTCTAGCTTGATTTTCTAAAAGGATTGCAGAATTTAGCCCCACCTTTTAGTCCTTGCTAGGACAGCAGTGCTGTTTGTTTCCCTAGCATGGCATCCCAGCTCATTTCTGCCTTGCAAACTCATACAGCTGATCGATGGTGCCAGAGACGCTGTGAAGCGGCAGCTGCTCCTCTACCTGCTGCTTTCTCTTCTGCAGGGAAGAAATGGGTGGTCATATCCAGATGATCTTACATTAAGAGAGGAGAAAGTGAAAAATTTGCACTGTCCCCCCACCTCATGCTCACAGAGGATTGCATCTAACCTTCAGCCAGTGAAACAGAGAAAAAGCTCTGCTGTAAAGCTTTAGATCTAAGAATATCTTCAGCCTGAGTTCTGCCCGACGATGACCTTGGTTTTAAATCCATACTGTCAAGATGAGAGTTAGAGGGATTTTCCTTAACTTTATAACTGGGACAGAGTTCTTTAACCTAAATGGCTTTTGCCTAAAGACTTTACTAGTGCTGCCTTTCACAAAACTGTACGGAGGGAACAGCAGTTTTCTGCAGACCCAGCTGACCTGTAAATCTGTTGGGGTGGTCTAGATTTAGCGTTCAGTGAACCTCACGTATGGTATCCTAAAGCTGCAGTAAAACATTGCACAAGTCACATTTCTCATTATAAAAGAGAACAGTTAGAATTCATTACCAAAAAGTACTGGTGGTAGGTATATACTAGATTATTCCAAAACACTACACACATTGAGATACTATGAATTTCACCCCTGCTGCAGAAAAGCCTACACAAAGTGATTGAATTTCTCATTCTTGACTTCACTTACATGTGCATTTCCAGGAAACTTCAGAAAGGCACACATGGAATATTTTAAACAATGGGTCTAGGGTAAAATTCTGACAAAAACATAAAATAAGCAAGCTAAAATATTGGGGGAATATTTTCATAATTTCTGTCAATTTATAGCAATATTACTTTTAGTACTGCACAAAAGATTACCTACGTAAGACTTAATTGCATCTAGTAACACACAATAAAATGCAGGTGAAAGAAATCAGCAAAATGTATATAAAGAAATCAGTTCAGTCTGTAGATATCTATACACACAAACAATAAGCAAACTAGAGAAATGTATAATATAATTTTGTCTGCTACAAATTTGTCCCTTTCATAATCCACAGCCCAAACTCTTAAGTTTGCCATTTCAATACAGACCTTGGGCTTCCAAGAAAAGGCTTTAGGGAAAACCTGTTTCTATTTAGAAAAAGCTTTAAAAGGTAAAACTATCATAGAATAATATTATATTTATTTTACCAGACTAGTCAGAGACTTCATACTGAAATGGCATGTTATAGTAAGCAATAATGTCTCTATTTGTATATGGCATGCAGGGCATCTATCTTACTGACTAGCAGAGATAATGACTGCAGGATTTGCAGTGCCTGAATTGACAAAGGGAATATTTTCATGATGGTGACACACACATGGGTTTCAAAGGCCTCCCCAGCCCACAGCTGGCATAAGTAGCATGACTTATTAAAGACTGAACACACCTCACATGGTGCACATGCATGTTGATGTCAATAACATCTAACAGAAGACAGCTCATCAAAAGAGAGTGGAAAGAAGCCCCGCAGACACTTCAGGTGAGAAGAAAGCATCTAGAATTCTCTATTTTCCTTCTGCCAAGAAAGGACATGATTGTGTTTACATTTCCAGCCAAGGGAAACAAAGATCCAGTGTTATCTTAATACAACTGTATGCCTTGACCTTAATCTGTAAGTACCCATGTGCCCAACCATTATGACTGAGACTAGCTGAACAGCAGCTGCTTAAAATACTCACTTTCAAAGTGAGCCTCCTTCACTCAGACTGAATCAGCAAAGCTTTCATCACAAGATTTTCAGGGGAAACATTACTGAGCAAAACCCAAATTACTGTCACCTCCAAAACCCCATCTCGCACCCTTGGTATTTGAGGCCTGTTTTAACTTGCAAAAAATACAAGATTTTCTCCTCTGAAAAAAGAAAGATTTAGGATTACATTAAAAATAAGTAGGAAAAGCATCCACAAAGAAATATACTGGTGATCTGCTGTGGTCAGTAATTTACCCCTATGTCAAATCCCTGAGTACTGAACTTAGGAACTTGCTTTGTACAACTGTAAAAAAAACAAACATGATTCCAGAATCATAACTATACTAAAAAAACCCAACAAAACAAGGTATGCAAAATATGCCACCGTTACCTCTTTGGAAAAATGCTCTGGGATTTTCAGAGTACACAAGTGGCAGCATGCAGCAGAAGCTGTTAATGGAGAGTATTTAAAACAAAATCTGCTGAAAGCATGTGAAAGATAGCTGACAGCTGAAAAAACACTCACCTACTTGTTAAGAGAACTAGAATTCCTACGTTTTGGCTCCTGAGCTGTGGTTGGGACATTTCTAGAAGGAAAAGCTAAGACCTGTGCCCAGGATAATGCTCCACAGTCAGAAGGTAAATAGGATGGATTTTATGAAGTCAGTCCAAGGCCATGTCCTGCCCCTTCCCTGGGAAGTGACTCAGTGCACCCTGGTCACAGGGACAGGGCAGAGCCACCCCCCTTGTGAACTGACAGCCAAAGGTGCAGGCCAGAGAGCTGCCAGTGCCTGGCAGGGGAGGACTGGTAGCACAACCCACAACCTGCACTTCACTCTTCTCCCATGTCTCTGAGGATCTTGAAAAAGACAGTTCCCAAAAGAGCCCAGGGACTGGAGGGACTGGTCCAGCAGGATGCACCTGCCCAGGGCACACTCAGCTGGGCTGCACTGAGGAGTGAGTGTTCATCAGCAAACATTCCTCTACGGAAAGTAGCTACTACTTCAGACTCAGGTCAAAAGTGTAGGTTGGGATGTGGACAGCTTTTAGACTGGTATCCAGGAATCCCAGAGTGGTGAATCCCATGTTAAATATTTGTTCCCTCAAATAATGGAAACAACAGTCAAAACCGCACATTTTCAAATGCACACACAGTCAAAGCAAAGCAAACTCCCACTCTTTCAATTTAACTGTCATGTATGCAGTATTCCAGGAGTTCCAAATCAATGCTAAGCTAAGTGCAGTGTCTAAAAGCCTTTTTCTGTTCCAGCTGTTTACAGTTTTCTACTCATAAATATGGCAGAAAAGATGAGTGACTTATGAATGCTCGCTTTAAAAAGTCAAACAACATATTAAAACAATATTTCACAGCACAGTGAAATAGAGTTAGGCAGGCCATTTTCACAGTGATTTTTATAGAAAGAACATGCAGAGATTTCTGACAGGAAAAAATAAAGATTAAGAGAACTGTGTGTATTAAATGTTGTTAAACCTTTACATCTCCTAAAGCAAAAGATAACAGTCATTCTGTCATAGATATAAATACAATCTAAAAGAAGATACTAAAATCAGAGCTTTTCAACCTCAGTAATTTCCATTTACAAATATTCTAAGATGAGTGAAACCCTTCACTCAACTACAGCTTGAAAACCAATACTATTTCCAATCTTTGGGTTAATATGAGAGTGAGTAGTGGTGTTCAAATGACAAAAAACAAATCAAGTAGCAAGATGCATCTTGCAGTTTTCTATAATGTCTATAAATTCACTGTTTTCAGTAACAGTAACACTTCCTTAGCCACAGGCCTAATTGGTGGCACTTGCCCATGGCTGCTTAGACAATTGCAATGACCCAGGTTGTGCAAGTAAGTAACAAGCCTCTGAATTGACTAAGAAGTGTCAGAACAACAAAAGCAAAAATTGGCTAAGAGAGCACATCAGCAGGTCTAGGTGCATCCTCAGGTGGTGCTCAAGAAGAATGAACACTTTAATTTGTAGCCCATTTGCTGCAAAAGGAGGCAAGTTTAGGATATGCCGTGGAGTACAATATGGCAATCCAAGCAAAGAAAAGGAAAATAACTTTTCTGTATTTCTGAGAACAAATAGCTGTCTCTACCATCACATCATAGTGTTACTATTACCAGCTAATACAAGAGCAGACAGAAAGTGCAGCTGTGGTCCACAGAATATTTGGCATTTCTGGCCCAAGAATAATCCCTCATGTAATGAAAAACCTATTTCTATTTCTGCATCCTTGCTACTCTTCATACTGAAGAGGCCTGTGTCTGTCTCCCATTTATTGAAGCTTATTCTTCATCCAGACAGCCAGGTCTGGTTTGTATTAGAAATTAGGTTTTAAATCACAATTTTTCTATTATTTATTTTAGGATTTTCAGGAAGCCTCCAGAGGTGCAGAAAAAATTCTTCTTGTGAAAAAGAACCTAATGCTCTTAATGAACCAGGCCCCAAATCCCTGACCCATGTTAAAGAACTTTGATGTTTTTGAGGTGTCAAATAAATTCTGGTTATAAAGACAGTAACATTAATTCAAGACTTAAAATGACATAAATTGTAAAATAATAAATAAATTTAAAACTCCCCATGCAAGAATAAGACTAATCAGAGCCCTGAATGTTTTTCTTAATGACCAGGCTCCATTATGGACTCTTCCCTTCTCTCACATGGTTGGGAATTTGCCTTTCAATGATTAATGGAGTCTCAAGATTTAGAGGGGGATACACATGAAAAGAAACAACAGGTGTAATAAAACTTTGGCTCAATAAATCTTATAGGCCTAAATTGCATTTCCATTCTCTTTGTGATCTTTGCTGTCTTGTGGCCAATTTTTCCACAATTCTCTATTTTTAGGTGCCAGCTCTGCACCACTTTCTCATATGCACAGTTCTCTCCTCAGAAAAGACCTTATATGATATAGGCATAATAACCCACTACTGTGAGAGAAATGTGACACTGCCTTTCTCTGGCAACTGTTAGCATGCCTGCTGTGAAATTGTTTAACTTCTCTTTCACTTTAAAGTATTTTACATTTACCACAGACCAGCAGAGATGTTGCAAGTTCACACCTGCAATTACAGTACCTTGGAGTACTTGCTCTGTGCTCCTGACAATGTTTCTGGTATCTATTAATTTTCTCAGCATATCAAGCACTGTGTTCCTCTCTTTTAAAGACTTTTAGTAACTGAACACAGAAATTCTCTAGCAACAGTGAATTGTTACAGAAGAAGAATCTCCCTTCTTCTGCAAAAGAAAACATTAGCCTCACAACTCCAATTCAGCTGAGCACGTATCCAGCTGTCAGGAGCAAACCTGAGCCTGCTGATAAACCACACACCTTGGATCAAACTAGCTCCCCTAGAATTGCACAGGGGTTTAATGGTTTCCATATTTAGGAGGCCTAGCTGAAGCACAAAGGTCCTGATTTAAAATTGAAAATTTGTAATTATTGTTCTTCTGGCTACACAGAACTATTTCAGCTACACTGCCAAACTTTTCGATAGTAGCAGGTTGGCTTTGCAGTTGCTGTTGGTACAACTGTGCTTAAACTGGTTTATGGGGCCAAACTGGGATACTGAGGACCAGCAGTTCATGCCATGGCTCCTGCTGA
>NW_009953964.1:1321188-1342402 GCF_000747805.2 Chaetura pelagica
TGAAGTAGACATGGATGGGGCCTTCTGATCATCTGCATTCCTCATTCAGCCTCTGATTACTATGTTAGTTATATGCAGTCATCTGTACCTCACAGAGAGTAGGAAGTCTCTTGCAGAAGGAATGAATAAATTGAAAGCAGAAGATGCAAATACAAAAAATATAAAACTTAACTGCAAAAATAGTGCAAAACACTGAGATATAAACAATTGTTAACATACAGGTGCAGGCAGCACATATGCAACAGACTGAATTTTTAAGGAACCTTGTCTAATCCAGGTCAATTCCTGCAGGGCAAATAAAGTGCTACAAAACAGGGTTCCCCTTCTCATCCACCTATTCCACCACGCTGGCACTAGAATGTGATAACATCTGTTCTGGGGCTTCCCTCAGAAAGCATTTAGTAAGAAGAATGTTGGAAGAAATCAGCTGATCAACCAACCAGCAAATTTAAAAAAGCTTAAAATTAACTGCAGCACAGTTACATATTATTTTCCTTTTAAAAACTAAACATGACATAAATCTGGACATCCCAAAGAAGAAAACAAACTAAACCCTTCAGAATATTTCAACTTTTAGGTAAGGTCTTGTAAGATCAACATAAGAGAATGAAATTCCTTTTCCATTCAGGAACTATAATAATAAAAATGCTTGTCTTTGCCAGCAATTATTTAGTAATAGCCAAGATAAAGACATTAATAATGTGTAATAATCACAGTGGAACTCAGTAGTGATTCTCTCATTATCAAATCTGCTCAACATACAAGTCAAAACATGATTTTTTTAACCAACTACATTCTTCATTTTGGCATTGAATTCAAGCTTCTGCTGTCAGAGACAAGAGAAATTAAGTAGGACATAATTCCTTGAATACTAAGAAAGTATACATGCATCAGGCAAAAAAGGAGCCTCTCCTTCCTACACCCCTTACTCTATTAATTAAAACAGCCTTTGTCTCACCAGTACCTGCCACAGTCAAATCCTGTTGTGGAAAACAAACATCCACTCACACTCAGTGAAAGGTCTGCATGTCTTAGAATTTAGCACTCATCACTATTCAGGCAAAAAATCTTTAGAAAAGGCAATAACCCTTCACGATGGTACAATCTGGGAACTGACTGGGTGGGGAGCAACTCAGTGAGAAAGACCCTGGAGCCCCAGTGGATGGAAAGCCAAACATCCAGCAACATGCCCTGCAGCAAAGGAGGCCAGCAGTGTCCTGGGCTGTAGGAACAGAAGCACACCCAGGAGACTGGGGAGATGATTATGACCAGCTGCTCCACACTCATTAATCTGCTTCTAGGATAACTGCATCTAGTTTTGGGCCTCCCAATACAACAAAGGCATCAATAAACCAAAGGAAGTCTCGGGGAGGCCCCCGGGATGGCTGGGAGCTGGAGCACTTGCTCTGGGAGGAGGAACTGAAGGGGCTGTGTTTGTCTGCCCTGGGGAAGAGATGGCTCTGGGGGCTTAAAAGCCACCTGCCAATACCTACAGGTCATCAAGACGACAGAGCCAGGTTCTTCACACTGATATATGGCAAAAGCATGAGACACAAAGGGTATATATATTTAAACAAGGCTCAACCTGGATATAGGGAAATACTTTTCCCCCATGAGGACAGCCAAGCAGTGGAACACATTATCCTTAGAGATCTTCAACACCAGACTAGATTTCAGAGATGACCCAGGCTTGAGCAGAAGACTAGACTAGAGACCTCCAGAGGTCCTCTCTAACCTGAATTATCCTGTAACCTTGCAAACCTAAATCTGGAGTGCAAAATTTGTCCTGGGGATCACATAGGATGTCATAGAAAATGCAGATTTTCCTGATTATAAAGACAGGGCTGTCATATAAAGAATCAATAGCAAGGTGCAACAACATGACTGTGGTGTGCTTGGCATTCACACCCACTGACCTTGGACAAGTCAGTGACTGTATTACTGGACATTGTCTTCTCTCATTTCTCTTTCCACTGTTCAACTTCCTTTAGTCCATAGTTTCCATAGTTTGTTAGCCTGTCTTATTTTCACAATTTGAGTGTAATTCCTGTTTTTATATCTTGTATTCCTGCAAGTTCCTTGGATATTCTCTTGTCTCTCGACTACATGCCAGCATTTTTTTTTTTTAGGTTTTTTCATGGCTTTCGTAATAGTGCTGTAAAAACTCCATTATCCACACTTTGGAAATCCATGTCACATCTTTCAATCTATTACCCCACTGAGCTATAGTCACAGTCCTAACCACAAACATGTACATCTACACTAAAATTCATACTGTGCTAAGTGCAAGGCAACACAATGAGTTAGCAAAGCAGCATAGCAACAAGTAATGCATGTGAATCCATAAATGATCAACTGGTGATCTCAATACAAATAGATGCTAACAGAGCAATGTTTCCCTAGGGAGAAATGAGACACTTTACACTGATATTGAGCAATAACTTCTCAGAGAGAGTGACCGCAGGTTTATCTGATGGGCATTTCTGACTTGGCATTATATTAGCAAAATTTGATCTTCAATATCCCTTATGCTCACCCTTCACCTGAAAAATGATCTCATGTCAGTATGTTGGGCTAGGTTATAAAACATATCTCACTAAAGCATCTCAAAGCCTTTGCACCTGTTTTTCCCCTGGCTTCCTGCAAGACGTTCTGCATCTACTTATCTCTGCGATCTCTTTGCCCTGACAAGACTTCATACCTGTGATTTTGGGATTAAATCCTAGACTACTAAAAAAATTAATAATATTCAATACTTGCACTGATGAAAGTGAGAATAGGCTCTGTTGCACAGTCATTGTGAAACCCAGATATTTTCTAGTTAGTGCATGGTAAGACAATGACAGCGCATGTAAAGCACAGCTGAGGTAAAAAACAAAACAAAACATCTCTAAGGAAGTAATTCTTGCAGCTTTGAATAGAAAAAGCCAAAACCTGCACTATACAAATGATAAGTGAAATACCAAAGTTTAAGCACTATCTCTCTGAAATGTCCAGGTTAGCCATTGCTATCCTATCACATCACTTTGTTCATTTCACGATACCAACCCCTACCACACCACATGTTGAGCAGAGCAGCATCAGCTGGTACAGCTAACACCACTTAGGCAGTTACGTCACTTTATTCAAGTTGATAGGAATACATTTCTGGGAAGCACTACCTACCAGCATCTGTGAAAAAAAAATTCCGAGACGCATCCTGGCTTTTGTTGTGCAATATTGTGCTCCCCCCCAACATGACCCAAATAACACACAAAAAATCCCCACCTAAGAAGGTTTCCTGTTTTTTGCCAAGGTTTCAGAGTATGTTGGTTTCACTTGGGAGCTAAGCAGAAAGGGGTTTCAATTTCAAATGCTAAGCAGGTGACAGAACTTTGTGAATTACAGAAACACGAGTCTCACTCTGATTTCAAGTGCTGAGTTTACCGTATGAAAATGCCCAACAAAGACAAGACAACCTTCATACTGAATGGCAGCTACTTCCATTACCTCTGAGACCTCTGCAAGATGAAACAATAGGTACACTGGCTTTTCTCAGAACTAATCTGTAAGTCATTGCTGACTCAGGAAAGGCACAGCCAAACTACACCCAAGTACTGTCACCTAAAAATCCCCGTTCTTTGTGGCATTACACATACACAGTAGGCTGGAGCATTTTGTCTCTAGGAGAACTGTCTCCTTCACCTAATGAATCTCTTACACCTTTGAGCTGTGAAATAGGACACTTGCTAGGCTAGAAAGTCACATCTAAAGTTCCTGGAGCCAAGCTCCATGATTCCCAGGACCAGTGCACAGGTTTGTTTTTTTTATGGACTGAGGCTGAAAGGATCAAAGCTTCTCTCCTCAGAGGTAGCATCAGTCAAGCCTACTGAGCTACTACTACTCTTTTCCCTCTCAGATTGACTGATATCAGTCAGTAAGAATCACTAAACATGTGACATTTAGAAGATGACAGGCATATTCTACAATTTAATTATTGCCCCTTAACTGACATCTATTTTCAATGCACATTTAAGAACAGAACTTTCTGTCATCAGCTAATTTTGCACGATGCACAGCTCCCTTGGTTTACATTGATTTCAAATGAATCTGATACCAGTGACTGGCAGCCAGATGACCTCTGCCTCTTAGAGGTGTCATCTTTGCATGATTTTCTGGTTTTTTCAGTCGTGGTTTCCAAAATGACTAGCATATTTCATCTCAGTGAAGACTGGACACGACAAAGTCAGTGGCTTTCTGACTCTACAAGCAAAAAAACCCAAATGCAACATAAGATATCAAATGCAACCTAGGTTCCCATTTGTCAAAAACAACTCAACGAGAGGAAACAAAGCAATTGATACCCAAGATCGCCACTTGAGCTATCTGGTTTGATGAATACTCATCTGTGGATTCAGGGTCAAAAAGACAATCAGACTTAAGGGTAAAATAAATTACAAATATGAATGAAAAAAAACTTCACACAAGCACTTACACTGGCAGATACTGGGCTCATTTGTGGGGAGAAAATAATTCAAGCTGCTATCAGCACCTGAAGAATACAATTTTTTGCCAACAGTGGGATGTACAAGTCTAGTTTTTTCAGAAACGCCATAAAGCTTTGTCTGTCACCAAAATAAATGAACACTTTTAAGGATTAAAGACAGGTAACAAAAAATATTAACGATTTTTTTGCCTATATGTCTTGTATCCTAAAAACACCTATGATGCTTTCCAAAAGCAAGATGTTTAATAAAATATTTGCTCTGTGCACAGCTGTTTTTCAGGCTCTAATTTTAAATTGTATAGGGAATAAAATAATAAAAAGAGACATGTCCATTTACATAGTTAACTGCCAGACCCTTTAGCAATTCAGCCCTCTTTATGCCACAGGATTGAATTTAGTATTTTAAGTTTATGCAGAAAACTGAAGTTTATCTTAAATCTCATGTGTCTTTAAGGCCAAATAACACTGAGAAATAAGTAAGTAATAACATTTCCATGTGCAACGTATCCACTGCAGATGTACTGCAAGCATACTATTCTCATCAGTTCTCTCATTTTTTTTCTTTATCTTCTTGCACATGATAGATGTAGATAAATAGCATCAATATTCTAAAAGTAATCAGTATGAGTCTCAAGATACTATTTTCAAGTGTAGCACCTTTAAACTTATTGCAGCTTTTTAATTTCTACAGGAAGTAATAGTTCTTTTTATTCATTTATTTATTTTTCTGAAGGAAAGTCTAAAGCCTTTAAATTACCACATTTTAAAAATAATGTGTTTCTGGTCAGATGATCTTTGATGATCAAAGTTAGACTGGAAGAAATCAGAGAAGCAGAGGGGCTCACAAAAATGTGTTATTTATGTTAGGCAGCAATTACTTGGTGAAAAACACAAGGTGACTCTTTTTTCCTCTCCTTCTCTCTTCTTTTTTATATTTTTTTTTTCCCCTCCAAGTTTGACTTGAATCTAAAAAGCTAAAACTAATTTAACATGACAAATACTTTCATCACTTGTTTAACCTCTCAAGTGAACAATGACAAAGACAATACGTGTGGTATATGCTTTTCTTTTGACACTTAAAAAATTTCTTGCTTTTAACTGGGTTTTACCATCAGTCCAAAATCTTCAGGATGTCCTAATCTGAATGGCTGATTCTACAGTCTTCATGTGTCACCCCAAGATACCAGGAATAATTCCTGGGCTTTGGGAAATGACATATGTCACGGGATTGGAAGACAATTTTATTTACACACTGCATGCTGGAATTTACTGAAACCTAGTGCAATGCTACCAGTTTATACTCTGCATTTCATTTACACCTGGCTACTGAAGAATCAGAGAGAAATAATGAACCTGGCTTTAAATAAGCATAAAACATTCTGCATACCCTGTAAGGAAAAAGTTAACTAAAGTGAATTTTTCCTATACTCTGCTAAAAATAGTATAACACTCAGTCACAGTAACACCTTCAAATGTTCTTTTCCATTGAAACAATTTGCAATTTGTTTCCCTCTGTCTATTCCCTTATCAAACAAACCCAAAGTTGCTTGATTGGCTTTCAGCCTGGTGAATCTGATGTCTATCAAAATTTTTGCAGAAACTGTCAGGATAAAGAAATTCAGGTAGAGAACAGTATGTCTAAGATAGCAAACTGGTATGCATGCAAAGCCAAACATATTTTGCACAAACACATGCCATATCACACTAGCCCAGTACCACTCAGACCTGCAGGAATTTTTCCTAAATATCAGTCAGGATAAGTTACAGAGAAAGATCTAGGAAAACTCAGATCACAACAGTTCTGACTGGCCTATAGAGTCTATCTAAATAAGCAAACTTAAATGGCATTTTGTGATCTAAACCATCAATCTTCGTGTATATTAACGAAAATTAAAACAAAAACTTGCTTCTAACAAGACACAGTGTCATTATTTCAAAAAATGTTGAGCTTCTTAAAATCTCAGTAGTACCTTAATTTAAGATAAATTATGTAGTGTGTCAAAAAGTTTCAAAGGTTATTGTGCACTATGAATTTTTTTAAAGCTTTAAACTTACTGCTTTTTCATTTCATTAATTGCAGTTGTGTGTTATTGGATAGGCAATAGGAATGCCTACATAATTTTTAAAATATTTATTTTTTCCTATCTCTTATGATACTTTTTTTTGCTTGTGTCCTTAAATCAACCCTCATTAGAATTTTTTTCATACCATTCAAACTTCAGCAGTCCTCTGAAAGTCCCATATTTAAAAATGTGTACACAGTATGGTTTCAGAGATCTCTCTAAGTCAATCTCCCATCTCTTTTATTATAGGACAATTCATTTAGAAATCCTGAGGACTTTGAAGTTTCCTTTCAATATAATTGACTTTGTATTTCCCAGTATTGCCTTTTTCATTTAGTCCTGCAATAGTCTTGATAAGCATTGATGCAATCATCTTCACACAGCCTAGATATTGACAAGCCTAAGCAACAGAATAATTTCCTGCAAATTTTGATGACTTTTTGCATAACTATTACTTTTAGCTAATCACAGAGTCATCAGGGCTGGAAGGGACCTCTGAAGATCATCTAGTCCAACCCCTCTGCTAGAGCACGATCACCTACAGTTGATCACACAGGAACATGTCCAGATGGGTTTTGAATTTTTCCAGAAGAGACTCCACAACCACTCAGGGCAGCTGTTACTCTCACAGTAACGTTGTTCCTCCTTAAGTCCAACCTGAATCTCCTATGTTCCAGCTGTGCACATTGCCCCTTATCCTGTCATTGAACACAATGGAAAAGAGACAGGACTCATCCTCATGAGACCTCCTCTTAGATATTTGTGTTTATGAGATCCCCCCTCAGCCTCCTCTTCTCCAGGCTGAACTGACCCAGCTCTCTCAGCCTTTCCTCATAAGGCAGATGCTCCATTCCTCTAATCATCTTTGTGGCCCTGCACTGGACTCTTTCCATTAGTTCCTAGTCCTTCATGACCTGGGAAGCCCAGAACTGGATGCAGTATTCCAGATGTGATTTCACCAGGGCAGGAAAGAGGGGGAGGATTAACCTCCTTTCACCTACTGACTACACTCTTCTTAATGCACCCAGGATGCCATTGGCTTTGCTAGCCACAAGGGCACATTGCCGGCTCATAGTCAGCCTGTTGTCCACCAGAACCCTGAGGTCCTTCTCCCCGGAGCTGCTTTCTAGAAGGTCAGCCCCCCACCTGTACTGATAAATGGGGTTGTTCCTCCCCACATGCAGTACCTTACACTTGCCCTGTTCAATTTCAATGTTTCTCCCTTCCCAACCCTCCAGCCAGTCCATGTCCCACTGAACAGCAGCACAGCCCTCTGGTGTGTCAGCCGCCCCTCCCAGTTTGATATCATCAGTGAGCTTGCTGAGGGTACACTCTGTTCTTTTGTCCAGGTCATAAATGAGTATATTGTACAGGCTGAACCCAGTACCGACCTCTGGGGGACCCCACTAGGTCTCCAACTAGACTCTGCACCACTGACCACAATGCAACCCCAGTGATACAAGCTCTGCCACGGTGGAGAGCAAGAGATTTTCCTTGTGGACATATATGGCAGAAAAACATTATCACCACTTTTTAAGCTTCCCCTGGGCTTGAAGTATTGACAGACAGGAAAATACATCAGGAGGAGCTACTGCAATATGGAGCATTGCCCCTCCTCCTGCATGTCTTGGGGAAACTTAACATATTTCTTCATCCCATGATCAACAGCTCTCACCCACTGCCTCAATGATTAGGATGGAATTGGGATTTTTATCTGCTCAGAACAGTATTCTGGTTGACTGTTTTGAAAACAGGTAACATTCTTCCTCCTGACAGAGAAAAACAGAGGTATTTTGTCTTGACAGAAGTTCAGGGATTAGAAGGTCAGAAGCTCCAAAAGAGCTGCAGAAGCGCTACTGCTTTTTTCCAGAAGAGAGGATATTTAGTTTTCCCAGTCCTCAAGTCCTGCACATAACCAGGAGAAGGTAACCCTCCAGAGAGCTGCAGAAGGAAAGGTTCTTAAGGTTGTTTTTTAGAATAAGGAGATTTAGCACCTAAAGTCATACTACTTTAGGACAGCAAGTCCCAGCAATTTGAAGGGTGGTTTAGTTTATAGCTCATAGATATAGGCCTGTTCTTTGTCATGTGGAATGAACTGTATGAGTTTTTGCTGGGAGTGAGCCAATTAATAAATAACTAACTAAAGCACACCCCTTTTACCTTCCTGTTGCTCTCATACACCTAAGGCAATGCAGCTTCTCTTGTTTTCTTTTCTTTCTTTTCCAACACTTTAAATTATAATCTCAATAGATACATAAAATTTATTCACAGAATTGACTGGTTTTGACTGAGAGTCTCCAATGAACTTATTCTTTACTGTGTATGGCAAGATGCTAGTCAGGTAGTTTATTATTTAATCCTTCAACAAATGCTATCTTCCTAAAACCTGCTTTCTTGCATTCACTACCCACCTCTATTACACTCATCATTCTGCAGTCACGAAAGAAGACCTCAAGAACTGTCAAAACTAATTACTTATGTCATTCTTTGAAATGATAGATCATTCATCAGTTATTAAGAGCCAATGCATTGCTTTACATTCTCTCATTTTAGATAGCATATGAAAGTGTATAAAGCAATAACAGTGTTGCAAAGCTTTGCTTTAGATTACAGTAACCTAAATACCAAGGAAAAATGCATCTCATAATCCATCACTTCAAAGTTATGCACATGATTAAAATATTCAGCTTGCAGTATATAATTTCCCATGTGCATAATCATTCAAACAGGGAGCTGTTGTATGATAACTGTCAAGTTCAATAAATCATGTGCTTTCCAATCTTTTTATTTATATAACAGACTATACTGTTATTTTTCTGAGGTTTTCTGCAGAAGAAATATAGAAAGTTGGTTAGCTCTGTAGAATGGAGGGTGCTGGGGTGCAGGCCTGGCCTGAAGAGACAGTAGCAATAGAGTAGCCAGCCAACTCTCTCTCACAGTATCTATTAATTACATATGGAGGCTCATTAGTACAAAAATAGGATTTCCTTAGAAAACAGTGTCTATCCTGGTGAGTCAGATTATATAGGACTAAACAAATAAACAAATGAATAATTCATTCTCTTCAAATGGAGAGAATAGGGAGAAAATTCAGTACATCTTTATAGGGCTTCTGAGCACTACGTATGGGAATAGTTTCATAGATTAATTTTGCCATTTACTGAGAGAAGCTAGAGAGTTTGTGCAGCATGTCATTGTCATCAATGTATTGTTGGATGCACTGGGAAAAGTACAAAAATACACAGCTGGTTTGTGTAGACAGAAAAAAACTCCAAAACAAGAATAAGGGGGATACCTGAGGGTTAGGAAGTCAGAAATTAATTGCAGAAAGAGAAGATAACAGGAGCATGTTTAAAAAGTTTTGAAAGACCAAAGAATTAGAACATGTTATTGTCATTATTAATACATTAACCACAGGAAATAAGCACCACATCTAGAGCTTCCTTCCTGTATTTTTGCTGACAAAATACTAAAGATGTATGGAATATAGAAAATAACAGCACACAAAATGGAACTACTTAGATAGTTCCAACACCACCAGTAATTCAGGCCCATAGAAAGATATAGACTGAGACTTACTAATAAAAATGATTGTGTGCATTTTGTCTAAAGGCAGTATGTGATGACAATATTTGAATTCAAACACCAGTAGCTTCCATTATTTATATGGATCCACCATCTATCACATTTTTTCCTAAATAGTTTTTAAACATATGGTAGTACATTAAAAAATCATTACACCACCCTCTATTTGGGCCATCTATGTGAGATGCGTATTCGACACGTCAAATTAGAGCATTTTATTTTTCGTCATTAATAAGTATAAGGAATTATAATTCTCTTTGCTTAGTAAGAACACACATCTGTGAAACTGGTGGACCATCTTATCTACTAAAATTTCATTCACTGACACAGCCATGGGATTTGACAGAGAAAGCACAGCCTTACCTATGAAATATGCTAGCAGGATGGCAAGCAGGACTGCAGCAGCAATTGCAGATAAAGCAGCACATTTCCAGCTACAATATTTGGAGGGTTTTTTCAGCTTGAATGCATTCCTGGAGAATGTATTTCTAGGTAGCAGTCTGGGAGGTGGAGTATAAACTGTTCCTGAGGTCAACGGGTAACCAGGGGAAGAACTACTGAAGAGCGGAGTAGTTCCAGAGGAGGTCTTAAACAAGAAATGTCTGGAAAACAGAAGAAGGAACACAGCTGAAAATGGCAAGTTAAGAAGGAGCATCTTCTATTTCTATTCCGTTCCAGCTGTCACCGTGTGTTAAATTCAACTAAAAAGAAAAATAATTTTGTATAAAGAAATAAGGAAAAGAAAAATCTTATAGCCTCAATGCCACCTTAACAACTGTCAGTCAAACAGTGTCAGGATATCTTCTGTGAGGATACCTGCTTGTAATTAGATGCAACTTGACCAGATTCTAGCTAAAACACCAGCATAACCAATGAAGTGTCTTTGAGTACCGACTGAGATTGCACCTGTAAGTGAGCAGTCTAGGAACAAAGCTTGTATCCAAACATGACCTCACCATCAATCCCTTTTTGCCTGTGTTTGATTAGGACAAAGCAACCAATTCCACTACAAAATACATTTATTAGTAAAAAAGAACACTTTACCAAAAAACATCCTTTCTGAGTTCACGGGTTCACATGATTGTCCTGTGGAATCCACTATCCAAAAAATATTCTAAGACCAAAAAAAATTGAGTCTCATTAACAGTCTCAGCAAAAGCTGCCAGGAAAAGGTCCATTAAGAATGTATTAAGTATTGTAAGAAAAAAAATCTTGCCAAAATTAGAACTTTTTTTTTTTTTTTTTTAAATGGTGCACATGTTCAGTTCAAACAACTAAAGCAATCACCATAAGCATAAGACTCAGGAGAAGAAAAAAGGACTTCAACACCGTAGGAGTTTGTTAAGAATATACGGGACAGCACAAACTACCTAACAAGTTCTCAGAAAATGCTGCCAACACTGGAGAAAGCAAACTAGAAGGCTGGCAACTCCAGATTAACTTCTCACAATCAGGAAGAAGTGACTGCAAGCATGTTCCCAGTACATGATCAAAAGAGAAGCACAGAATAAAGGCAGTGGACTTGAAGAGGGCCACTTGTTTTGAGACAAAACACTTTGAAGATCCATTTCATGTCCTGTCCCTTCACAGTGCTGTAAAGCAACTGCTCCTCGGAATCATTGAGACTGAAGATACCTGGTTATCTCAAAAATCAACAAAACCATAGTCTGAAATTACCTAAGTCTTACTTCAGATGTAAAAACATTTAGCATTTTTATTCAGCTCATAAGCCAGTATGTCACTCTCAAGCCACCTGTTAGAACTTCAAAATCAATCTCAGTCACTGTTTATTACAACAATGATTTGGAAGACTGAAGCTGAAATGTGTTTCCAAGTACGTTTTCCAACCCATCATCATGCATGCACATACTTTCAAGCACAGCATTTACTGTACACTTATTACACAAACTAAAGTGATTTTAAAGAGTATTAAAGTGTTTGTTTTGAAATGAAACCCAGAGCATAATAAATTGCAGAGCATTTGCATACAGGTAGCAGAAAATAAAAGGAAGGCTGGCTAGGTTTCCCAGTTCTTTGATTAAACATGAACATTTGAAGACAACCTCTGAAAATACATTTTTTTAATGCAGTCATTTATAAAATCTATTAGTGAATATGACAAAGATCACTTAATCTGACACTGCCTTTGGTATTTTGGGTATCTGGTTGGTTGTTTTTTTTTCTAAAACCCAAATAGCCTTGTACATCCTTTACAACAGTGATCAAGCTTTAACCTGTTTCAGAAGAAGAGTGGATTGGAACAGGCTTTCAAAGCCTAACTATCTCAAATAGTTTAATTCTGTGTTTTGGTGTTTTCTTCTGTGTTGTTTTGGTTTTGGTTTGTTTTTGAAAGGTAGTATTTGTAAAACAAAGAAAGAATTAGAATACAAAGTGAATATTCTAACCAGTTACTGAACAAAAACCTGTCTGTTTTTCAAATAACATTGCTGCTCTTCTTTCCTCAACAGGAAGGCTCATTAGACATTAGAATAATTTATTTTCTGCATATTGTTCATGATCTATGAGAAAACACAGTAAAGGCAATTGCTAAAAGAGTTTCCCCCTCTAAATAACCTAGACTTTAAACACACCTTCCAGTTGCAAGAAAGCAAGAAACAACGAGAGGCTGATTTCATGAACACTGCATTTTAAATGTTTCTTTACTTTGCAACAGTGCAATTAAAGTAACCGTTGGGAAAATGATGTTATCAAGCTGGTTGTGCTACACTAGATCTACTGACAGTACTATTCTTTTTGTCTGGCTAAAACATGATTAACACTTGTTAGGCAAGGCAGTTTTAGCTCTTTCTGCTTGCTGTCCAGTGCTGAGAACAAGATACCACTTCAATCATAAGAATTGGGGATTGAAAGGACACGGAGCATGAGGAAGGAAAGAGAGGGACAGAGAGACGTGGCGAGACCAAGGCAGGTAGGAAGGCTCATCTTTCTCAGTCAGACTAACTGCATCTGTCTCAGCTCAGGACCTCCTATCTCCTCATAAATCCTCATGGTGTTCGTGGAGTTTTCAGGTTTGGACCTAAGGGTATACAACAAATCTTACAGTTTGTTCTTTTTTCCCTGCACAAAAGCAGATCTCATAGAATCAAACTGGAAATTGCAGTTCTTAGCACTGTCTTTATCTGAAATGTCAAGGTTTTTAAAAACAAGAATTTTACGTTCTCTTGAGCTAAGGCAGCTGCAGAGCCAACAGAAAATTTAATATAAAGCATTGTTAAAGTAAACTCAGGTATATAATGAAACTCAGCTTCCATTAAAATTGAATTAATGAATATCTAGATAAGTTTTAATAGAACACGCCAATCATAGACTGCTTCATGTGAGAAGAAGAATAAAAAATAGTTTCACTGTGATCCCCTTTGTGATACATAAAGATTATACAGAAAATCAAAATACTTATCCACGCAAACATGCTCGCTATGATATTGTTAAAACAGATCAGAATGTGATAGATGTAAACGAGGCTGTTTGCAATGGATACATGGCAGTGTTATTCTCAAAGAAAAAAAAATTTAAAAATAATAATAATTGGATAAAACTCTGAATTCTGTCATATCTCCAAGTGGCAATCATTAGAAGACAGCACATGAAGTTAAAGTAATTATGCCTTAACAATTAAAAAAAAAAAGTTTAACTAAAGATGTTCAATATCCACCAAACCCTTTTAGAAAACTGGCACTGCATTTGTAAGCTGGAGACCAGATGAGCAGAAATACCTTCAGTGATAGTAAAGCACATCAAAGAGAGAACATGATGGGCAAAACCCCAGGACCCCCAGAGTTTTATGTCTAGATTCAGCTACTAATAGAAATAAATTGACTTGTCTCAACTCTATCTCTAAACCAAATGATCTATAGCTATATTTTTATGTGGGATTTGACATGCTCTGGTACAACCAATTGTCTCTGGGCCCAAGCTGCACAGAGAGAACGTGAGCATTTATCAACATTAATTACAGTCTCGCATCAGTAAGACAGGGAGTCATTGCACAGTGACTGCTTATGGAAAGAAATTAACTTATTTGTACCCATTCACTTAATTTCAAATATACTCTATATTAGAATTTTAAAAGCTGTATATTCTCTGTCTTATCTATTCATGTATCAAACACATGTTCATAATTACCATTGATAAAGTGATTTAGATTGGGAATTCGATGGTGAAAACACTGGATTAAATTTGCCAAGTCTTAACCCACTCTCCCTAATTTCTGCACATCTCGAAGACACTCCTATACTGGAAAGCCACGAAATATGATTGTCATTAGACAATGATTCAGTAATCTAAGCATCTGTGGGAGGGATGGCAGGAGGCTGCATGCTGCTGACACAAAATCAGTTCCCCTGCCACCCACCCGGTGCTCTCCCCCCGTGGGCGCCCTGAGCTGTCACCCCCCTTTGTTTTAGGCAGCGCCTGCTGCTGATGTGCTGGAGCTCAGAGCAGGACCTCATCACTGCTGCCAGGAGAAAGGTGACATCTCTGAAAGTCGAGCTTGCAAGGGGACATTTGTCCACACTCCTGTGGACTAATGGTAAATGGAAAAAGCTATATTTTGCTTTCTTCGTTAATTCAGAGCTCTCTACAGCATTTATTTTCCCACAGGTCAAAAGGACCTCTGGTGCTCTGGGAATAGTGGTATGACAGAGACTGTATTAACTTCCATAGTCTTTGAAAGAGCAATCTTTTTATTTTCTTCCTGCTTTCAGGCCAGATTGTCATGGCAGCACACTGCAAAAAGCAGTTGAGGAAAAAAAATAAAAATAGATTGTTTTTGTGATGAAAAACTGCAATAGAAAGGAAGAAAAAGATATTTTCTCACATAAATTGCTTCTTTCTCACCTTAACTACCCTAAGCTTCTTCCGTATGAAAAAAGAAATAGAGAGCTGTAATGCTTAAGTTGTCCTTTCTTTATGTTTTTTTGACAAGTTTTTAAGAGAAAAGATACATATCAACAGAATAGTAACAAGTCAGTTTAGCAGTTTTATGACTTAAAAAATATCTTAAAGCTGTGGTAAAATCACATTTGTCTATAATTTATTGGATATGTATTACTTAGCAGAAATAAACAATGCAATATAGAAGGCAACATGCTGGCTTTCACTGGGGAAAAAGAAAAAAATTATCTTCTATACGTCCTCCAAACAAGTAGCCACGAGTACTTTTATGTCAGCGGAGGCCTCAAAGTGGCTGCCAAATTCACAGTGAAGTGTTATGGCAGTTTTCTATCTTCCATACAAAAAGAAACCAAGATTGAAAAACACTACAAGCTGTTCCTACCACTTTTTTTTATGCTAAGAGTGAACTCCTGAGTGTCAGACTGGTGCAAACTTTGGTTACCTGTGTAAGGGTCTGTCTCTGCTTAGCCCACATCCAGGCCTCAACTGAAGCTGCTCTCTCACCTGGTGACCCCTCCCCAGCCAAGAAGGGGAATCAGGAAGTGGAGAGAAGACCCGGGGGTTGAAATAGACATGGATTTAACGAAATACCACAACTAAACCAAACACCAACACCAAGTACCTCAGCCTAGCGGTGAGGGAGGGAGCAGCAGGCTGAGAGGGAGGAGCCCCAGGAGCTGGAGCTGCCCCCTCAGCACAGCTCCCCTTCCTCCTGAGCCTGAGGTGAGGGGTGGGACAGCCCTGGGGGGCAGCCGGGGCAGCTGCCTGGTACCTCAGTCTCTCCCCAGAGGAGATTTATTTGCATGTTCTTGCAGAGAAACGCTGTATTATCAGTACACATCTGAGGGCTCTCTGATGTGGTAGCATTGCAGAGAAGTCTCTGCCCTTTTTAGTGTCTAGGACACGCACTGAAGTGGGCAATAAGGGTCTTAAATGTTATCTATGTATGTTTAAATTGTATCGTTACATGGAAGTGTTGCAATCACATCTGCAGAATAAACTCAGCAAAATGGGATTTTCCAGGATGACCTATTTAAAATACACACTTACATAAATGAACTGGCCATTTTACACAAGTGTGCCTACATGCACCCTCACCCCAAATGCCTTTGGCAAGCAAGAACACACTACTTCAGTGTTCTTCAGCCTGCTGCAGGTAACACATTTGTAACTTACTGTGCACTGTGAAGGAGCTAAGGGCACTATTGGGCACAGAAACAGTAATTCAGAATGAACACATCAATAGCAGGGGGACATAACTTTGGCAGCTGCCATCCAGCCTCCAGCACAGCTCTTATACCAGCTTCCCAGCTCTTGAAAGGTTCATAATTCCTTAAAGGTTGGGTTCTTCACATCCCCAGGCAGTGTCTTCTAAAAAATGCAGAGTGTTAAGCAGAGTGTCACCAATGTTGCCTTAAGTCCCAGACTAGCTTGTCACTGCAATCTCCACTCTCTTAACAAAGACACAGTTGGACACATGAAAGCACAGTAATTGAAAGCTGCCTGACAGGAAGGTAGGATATTGTAAAAAAAGGCAGGTGCCAGCCTTTGAGCACCCTGCTCTGTCATATTATTAAACAAAAACAGGCAAAGTTCACAAAGCTGCGACTGAAAACAGAGTATGTACAAAAAGGCAAAACATCTGCACTGTATCCCAGCTGCAGCATTAGGTCTGTACCAGGTGCCTTTTTACAGGACAAGCTGCATTTGATCTGGAAGATGTTAATTGAGATATTGTTGGATAAGGTTTTCCAACCTTCACTCTCTCTCTCTAAGCTGCCCCCTCCAGCACCCTGCTGGGGCTCCCACTGCCTGTGCTCCAGGCTTGCCTCCCAGTGGCACAGCCCTGGCTCAGGCTGCTCAGAGATCCTCAGAGCCCTGGCAAAGAACTACCAGAGACTGTGGAAAGGTAAGGTGAAAAATGAATATGGATTGCTGTGATGGGGATCCCCAGTGGCTCCAGAATTTGAGAGGGAGAACATGGAAAGGCATACAATCTGAAATGGGAAATCCCAGGAAGGCTGGCAGGGCTGCACGGGGTTGACTGGTGGTGGTAATGGAGCTATTGGCATGCAGCAGCTCAGTGTCCCCAGGGACCTACAGGGGCCACCCCTTACCTTCCTGACTGCTGCCTCTGTGGCCAAAAAAGACTCTGGATGCACTACAAAAAGGTGGTGAGCACACTCACTCAGCCTGTCAGTTTAAATGTTAGTTAGTTTTTATGTGAGTTGGCCAGTAAATAATGGCTTTACGCTTTAAATTCAGGCATATCCTTTTTTCACGATCATTTACTCTCCAGGAATGTAGCAATGAATCTAAGCTGCTAGTTTGCAGCTAGTAAAGAGTAACAAGAATAGCTACAGACAAACACAGAAGAAAGAAACCCCAGTTACTCTGCATATGTACTTACAATAAGAGAGATATAGGAAGATTTAGGTAGCTCTGAATCAGCTGAAACCATAGGACCTTTCCTACACAACAAAACTTGTGTCTTTTCTTCTGTAAAGTTCTGAGTGGTATGTTGCACAGTGCAAAGTGATGAAATCCAGTACTGCCTACATTTGTTATTCCAGCAATGATGGTAACGACAACAGCATTTTGCATTTCAATAGGTCCATTCATTTTCTCTTTTTGCATCACTTAATGAACATAATTTCAAAACACTTCTATTTTAAAACACAGACATGTAAGCTCTTCACTATCTCTTAATTTGACTACTTGCTTAACAAGAAAAAAAGTACTAGCAACAGTGCTATTTCACATCTCTAAAATAATATAAATAATAATAGAATACTAAACTCATATCTCTAAAATAATTTTTATCAGTCTACATGTAAATGTAAAAAATAGAAACCTAAACCACATCATTTGAGAGTTTGTTGTTTGTTGTTGTTGTTTTTTAATAAAAAGCAGCACCCTAAATGTACCTGCCTCTTCCCCTACCCTCACTCACTGCCTGGTCTGCACAACCCAAAACTTTAAAATGCAAACCAACAAGATCATGAAAACGTGCAATTATCTGCAATATGTAAAAGCTCCTTTGAGCTTACACGTGTGAGCAGGAGACCATCTAGACTGATTTTCTGAACCATCATTACATATTCTGCTTTTGTAGTGTTTTACTTCACCCTTTTTTCTCTCCTATCAGTCTCCTTTTCTTATGAAAACAACACTACAGTAGCCTGCTAAGAACAACCTTTCTACAACGTTTTTGGAATTCCTCCATGTACACTTCCCAAATGCGTGTGAAGTCTCTGGGAATGCTTTTTGAGCACGCTCTGGTCAACTCTTTAAAATGCTTTTGATTTTTAAACAGGTCCAGAATCTATCTGAAATAAAGGAGAAACATTAGTATAGAACAGTCAGTCTGGAAGCCAAGCAGCAGATCCTTGTGAGCAAACTCAAAGAAAGTATAGACATGCATATAAATATATCTTTACAAGTAAAAGATTTGGACTGAAAAAAATTCAGAGTAGAAAACTACAGATTAAGACTAATTTTTATTCAATTTTGTATATTTTTTTTTCCTCTGGGGTTAAGTATTATTAATTATAATGGTACCAACCTAAATTAATATCAATAAAAAGTACAGAACAGGCATTAGTGCATTAGGCAATCTCAAACATACATCCATGAAAGCTCTCCTGTCATCCTCACTTATGAGTCATTTTCTTTTTGACTGGTGCCTGCAGATGGCCCTGTGGGAGGTTCCCCTCCCAGAGAGGACTCTTACAGTGCAGAGGAATGCAAACCTTCCTCACAAAGCCATACTTTTCTCCCATGCCCTCAGAGCATTTCAAGTTTGGAAGCAGAGTGCTGCCTCTCCAGCTGTCTGGAAGTAATGAGACTCACACCAGGATGTTCAAAGGTAGCACTTTCATCATTCACCCTCTTCGAAAGCAATGATTAAAGAAGCAATAAAGGAACACCTCCTAACTGGAAAACATAGAAACCAGCACTTTGGAAAGGAGGAGGAGGAGATGGTTTGAAACAGACTGCAAGAGGACAATAAAAGTTAAAGAGCATTAACAGCAGCTCTGAGCCTAAAGGTAAAGCAGCTAAGTACTGCAGAAATGAACCATAAAAACAGCACCATAAAACCACTGTGGCCATCCGTTATTGTGTCCTTAGTTAAAGGTGTTTCAACCCTTCTGTTACGGGTAAGAAAGCAGAACAATTACGTAGCCAACCTGGGGGCCTGTTGCAGTCATAAAGAAGCAGCAGAATAGGGAAATAAAAGTCCATGTTTGTTTGCCTTGAACCAGAAACAAACATACTAAAATCGAGCAGGCATCATTGGAAGTGTTCAAGGCCAGGCTGGATGGGGCTGTGAGCAACCTGACCTAGTGAAAAAGCTCCCTGTTGGTGGCAAGGAGTTGGACTAAGTATCCTTAAAGGTCCCTTCCAACCCAAACCATTCTGTGCTAAACTCCATATAAGCATTTTGCAGTATTATAATTCCACGAAAAGAAACAAGCTACCACAATACAGCTAAACAATTATGTAAAAAAATACAGAGCTACAAAGGGGATACAGAGATTTGGGGTGTAGTTGCCTGAGGAGGGCACAAGAAAACATGCAAGCAGTAAAAGCTTATCTTACATCACAAATTAAAAAACACAAATGTAATTAAACCCTCCGATCAACATTGAAACAAGAGGTGCAGAACGAATATATGTGGAAAATCTGCTGTCTCCACACAGTCTGAATTTAGCCCAAACTGCCTAAGACAGCAAAAGAAAGAAAGGAAGCGAGAAACAGCCTTACCAGAAGAAAAAACCCAAACCAACATGCAGACAGGCCCATGTTATACTATTCAATTATTTCAGCAATTGGTACTGTTAGATAAAGAGTGGTCTGGAATCTAAACTGTGATCTGAGTTTTGCAGTGCTGACATACAGCATTCCCTCCAGACAGCTTCAGTGCTGCTTCTTGTTTCATAACCAGCAACGTGACCACTTGCATGTCATTGTCAGATGAGAGCAGAATCTACTGGAGGTAACTGAAAGGTGAAAATTACAAGTTGTGAAACTCTTTCCTGACAAAACAGGTGCTGTCAGTGCCTCCTGAGAACTCAGCTACTGAGATTACTAAAGTAACAAGAAAAAACAAGAAAAAATAATCATGTGTAGTGCACTGTGAAGAGGCAGTGTAGGAGGAATCAGTGTTCCACAACAAGCTACAACTACAAAGTAAAGGCTGAACTAAAAAGTTCACAAAAAGGTGTAATTTGTTTTTGTGGCTACTGATGTGAATTTAGAGGAAATACCAGTTTTGAAGTGGCAGAATTACAGGCTCATTCTCAAAATCTCCCATGATTCTGTAGGTATCAATTTTAGCAATACCCACCCTCAACCAAAAAAAAAATAATAAATAAATCTTTTGAGTTAATATTCTTGTGATTGAAATTGTCATGAAGTCCTGACAGGTGTGTGATTTCAGAAAAGAAGAAAAAAAAATATCCCAAAGGAACTCTGGAATAGTCATAGAACACAGCAGTCCTGTCTTTATGTTTTCTACCGTCTTCTTGTTTGCCTAGAACAAACCTATCTAGGGAAGAGCTCCAGTTAACTACTGGTATCCTGCAACCTCCAAAAATAACAGTATTCACAAGGTAACCTTTTGTCATCAGCATGAACACATACACATCCCCAGAGGCTTTATGACAAAAAATAGAAAAGGAGAAGAACCAAAGTCAGTAATGGAATTTCTCGTCTCCACATACAGGGAATAGGCACAAAATCAGAGAGCGAAAAACACCCAGGGAAACGTCCTGCTGCTCAGGGATGCCAGTATTATGACAAAGAATCATTTTGTGAAAGTCCCAAGGAATTCCATGTTTGGTAAACTGGGACAATCTTATCCCATTAGAAATCACATATTTCAGATACTATTGTGCCAAAGAACAGCTTCATATGAAAACAGATAGATGAAAAGCAGTAGTGGGTTACTCCACACGAGAATTAAAAGCATGTTGTGATCCTGTGGGCAATGAACCACACAGCAACAACAGACCTGGACTTAACAGGACAAACATTTTTATCTTATAGCTCTTACTAATAAATACAAAATCTGGGATGTCAAAATTAAGTTTTAAATATTAGCAGATGCTCTCACAGAAGCAGCAGATAAGAGCAGACCTTCACTTTTTTCTTGGGGGGGGGG
>NW_009953964.1:1342725-1375958 GCF_000747805.2 Chaetura pelagica
GGGGGGGGGGGCTGAAGTTTGCTCCAAACCTTCAGTACCTGTTAATTCCTTTTTTATTTGGACAACTCAGGCTTTGAATAACCTGCCTTTGCTTTTCAGAGCCCCGTTTCTTCACAGCACCCACGTTGCCACTGCAGCAAAGTAGGGCAATGTAAATGAAGCCCCTGGTGAGCATTCCACAGCTGGGCACAAGACTGGCTGCTTCTTTCACTCTCACTTGCTCCCTGTGGTGCTACAACCACTGATTAACTGCTGGATAACAACAGCCTGGGTGTTGTAAGCTTCTATCCAGCTATACCAACACCCTCAAGAGCTCCAAACCAAAAGGGAGGCTTTAATGAGCCTCTGGGAGGGACTGGGCTAAGACTGCATGGTGGAGTAACTAGCAACTCTGGGTAGACTCCAGCAGTGCAGCTTTAAATTTCCAGAAGGCTGCAATTCAAACACCTCAAAAGCTGTGGCACCCAAGCAGCTGAAACCACGGTGTGAGCCAGTGGTACAAGCAGGGCAAGCAAGCACACCGTACAACTCCAATTACTTTTCTCAGCACCACAATGGCTAATGTTGAATACTGGAAGATCAGCTTTGCCAGCTCCACTCTTTAAAAGCGCCAGTTAAATATGTTTGACATTCCATATCCCAAATGACAACAAACCAGAATATATAGAACTGCAGAATGTCAGGCATTTATTTATTTATTTATCTGGCAGGCTTAAGTGCTGCACTTTTTCATTTATATGCAACTGTTTGCCCCACAGGCATCAAGCTGTTAACATGTACAGAAGAGATTAAAATGAGCCTGCATGCTGGATGAAATATAAATTAAAATTATAGTACTGTCAGTCTTGAATCTGGGATTGTTTCTCAAGGACTCCCAAAATGCATGATTTCAGATGAGCCTCTGTATGTTACTTCAGTAAAGGCAAGCTGTACAATTTTTCAGTAACCCAGTCAATATGAATTATAAGTTGTCTCTGAGCCTGTGAATAAAAGATGCTGTACTAATACCACAAATTGCATTCGCAGGGATGGACCAAAGGATTAAAAGCCTTTCAAATGGCACATGTGAACAGAGAAATGTGCACCTGTTTACCTCTCAATGCAAGGCACATCAGGGGCTTGGAGCTATTCTGATGTCAGTAACTCCCAGAGCCAGGTCAGCCAAAACCTTCACTGACACAAAATGACCTAAACCCCATCTCCTAATGAACCAAATGCTTTTTTCTGTGTGCTTCAGAGAACTGTGCAGTGCATCCCCAGCACTGTCTGTCCACACCACCCACCTGGTCTCCAGCGGGACGTTGCTGTTGAGCACCCAGCTGTCCTGGAGCTGGACAGACTCGGGGGTGGTGGCCAAGTCGTTGGGTGCCGGAGCGGGCGTGTGGATCTGGTTCCGGCGATTTGTGAGCGAGTTCCTGTTGAGGGAGTTGGCAGAGGAATGGTGATGGGACAGAGAATGGTTGTGAGGAGGAGGGAGAGGTGGCCTCAGCGTTGACTGGCTGTGATGATTTGAAGGGCCTAGAATAGAAAAGAAAAATAAATCACAAATGCATGCTGATGACACTATTCTCCTTCGCATTTTCAAGGGACCACTGCCTGGAAAAAAAAGCCAAACCCCACAAACAGGAAACTAAGCCTGCAGGCCTTCTGCACCTGGAGGTATTCAGACATGGCTAAATGAGAGCAGTGATTATTAGAGATCAGAGATATAAAACAGTATTTCAAAGTTGCACAGTTGGGATGTTCATTAAGACTATGTTTAGATTTAAAAATAAATATGGACTCTCCCTAAATGCCTCCCAGGACAGCAGCCTGGCTTGACCATTCTATAATTCCACTCAGAGGAATTTTTTTTCTCCCCATTTCTATCAGGGACTTCAAAGAGATGAACCTTAATGGATTAAAGCCAGCTTTTGAGAATGTGGTCTTTAGGCTGCTATAAAACTTAATCAGGGATCTCACTCTGCTTTCAGTCACTGTTAGGGTACCAATCAGCTTCAAACGAGCAGTGTTTGTGCCAGTGAAAGAAGATTAAACTTCAAATATGAAACGAGAGTAACAATGAAATATCTTTCACATTCTTCCACGTGATCAGGATTCGGCCTGTATTTTTCTCTTTAACAATGGCACAAACACACACCAAGATCTGAAAATGATGCTACTCTTTCAGTCTCTTTCACTGAAAATTAACAGATGATGTTTTATAGAGATAAAGGATATACGCTTCTCTCATTCCTTGAGTACTAACATGTTAGCATTGATACTGAAAATAAATTTATCTAATCAATAGGGTAAAGTAGATTAAAATAAAATGTACATGAGAGTGAAAACAGAATAAGTAGGTGTCATTCTAGCATAGTCACTTTTCTAAACTTCAGTGCAGAATGGTAAATAAGTTTAACTGCAATTCCATATGTTGCAGTAATTTACTTCTAATAAAAATAAAGAGATTAAAGAAAACAAACACTATGTTATGAGGCACATGCTTAAGCCATTATATCAAGCTGTAGTTTTCTAGTGAACAATAATCAGAAAAAACAATATTAGCAAAATTAGAAATATAATGTATGTTTGTTTTGAGAAACTGAAGCGCATTTTAATTAATGAATCAAACAATAAGAGAAAATATCACAAGGGAAGACTGTTTGCAGCTAAACTGATCTACTAAATGAAACAATTAAGTATAGAAAAACAGAAACTATAAATTAATTGTAAGTTGATTAAGGCCAGTATTAAAAAAAAACCAAAACACCTCTAAACAAAACCTCACAAAAACCCCAGAAAGCTGCTCAGTGTGGGGCAAATCCCAATCAAGCATCAGGCCACACAGCCAGGAACTGCAGTGGGTGCATTTCAGGTTTCTGAACCCTAAAGTTCTTATCAGAACACCTTTCATAATCAGGGGGATATTTTACACTTCAGCCATCAAAAAGAGGAGAAGAAACCATCTCCTCTCTTTTGTACAGGAAAAACCACACCAAGTGCACCCAACCCACAGCCCTGAGCCCTGGGCCCTGCTTCCCCAGCACTGCTCTGCCACCCTCCCCAGGGAAAGCAGGGAAAACACCTGGTCCTCACAGCAAAACAACTGGGGAACAGAGTTTGCCAGAGAGAGATCATTGTCTGAAGCATTCCTGTGGGCCTCGGCAGCACAGGCTGATGAAGAAGAGCCAGACAGGTTCACTGGGACTTGCACACAGAAAGCAGAAGTCCTCCCGTGACAAGAAACTTCAAGTAGAGAATCATAACAAATTCTGAGTCCTTCGCATGCTGCTTCACAGCTGAACAAAAGTTTCCTTAGCTTTTTTGAATGTCTGTTGCTTGAATGCTTACCCTATGGCTGTGTCAACTGCATTAGACACAGACGCCTTTCATGAAGAGATCCTAAATTTAGTGGCCATCACACATGCTCCTCACCTCACCAGCCCTGCCTCAGGTGTGTCTGACATAGGCTTGAAAGAGACTGTTCATCCCAGCAAACTTTGGGTTTAAAATTCCCATTTGGACCTCTTAAAACACAACTGTCTAATCTATACTAGGTTCTGTGCCATTCCCCAGCAGCATGTGGAGCAGGACACAGCAGGAAGAAAATGTGTTTGGACACTATCCACATGCGTAGAAGCTTAAGTGGAATTACTCTCCGAGTCTGTGTGCTGGCTTTAAACAAAGCATGTTTGGACTTCAATAAGTGGATATTTACGAGTGATAAAATACAAATGTGTGCCCCTGTGTTGAAAATTACTTCAGAAGTTTCAGGTGCTTCACACTTTCTCAAATTACTTTGGATGCAGCTTTTCCTTCTGGAGGATAAGTATGGAAAAGTCACACCTACATGAACAAAAGTTTTGCTCCAAGAGATACAATAGTGCCAGCTATGTAAAGACTCTCAATCTTGCAACCACAAAATGATAGAGGCTGTTCTTAAAAGTGAGCCAACTGCACATCAGTAAGAATGAACAGAATTACTGTAAGACTAAGGAAGCAAAAACTGAATTCAAGTTACCATGAATTAATTTGCCTCAAAACTCAGTTCCCACATATAAATAAAATGTGCTGCACAGAATCAATTGTGCAGAAGTAACTGAACATACACTACAGCTGAAAAACCTCAGAAATCTGGTGTAAGATGAAAGTATCATTTAATACAGAATAAAAAAATACTGAAATGTTATGTAGATATTATATAGATTATATTAAAACACATAAAAAAGCACAAATATATAAGTAGTACTAACTAGGTAGCATGCACACACACTCATATGTATCTAAGAGAGAGATAAAAGCTTAATATGCTGCTGCTTCACAAATCTGTTTACATTAATGAAAAGCAGAAACTGAACACCATTGAACTTGCCAGGGATATAAAATTGGATTCATATCTGAACATCTGAGCATCTTTGCTTAAATTAAAACTTCCACAGCAGTACCTGCAAATCTGCTGAGCTCAGAAGTTCAGGGGAGTAAATCCCTTGCCCCATGATGAAAGATCAGCAGTCCCAAGGACTGGCAGGACGCACCTCACGACTTGAAACGCTCTGCGGCCTCTTGCCTATTGCGTTAGAACTTGGAAGCTTAAACACAGTATGAGTCTTGCTGGAGTACATCTGGCATTTTACATCAGGAAAGAGATTTTTTATATAGCAGTTGTCAATATTGACTTGGAAAAAAATATTGAGGAATTTATGCCTTTTCTCTACTATATGAATTAGGGTTTTGAACAGAACACACTATACAATCAAAAACATGTAGGATGTAAGAAGTCTCTGCAAACAGCAATGAAAACCAGGGATATAAAAATCTGAAATACTGGTACTCTCCAAGTGTTGAGTTTTTTAATGTCTTAATTTCTGATTTACATTCACAAATAGACAAACATATCTCATTCTAATGAATTTTAGTACACACTGATTGCGCTAAGTGCTTCTGACAAATCAGGACCTGATGACCAGATCAACATACGATTCTTCAAGAGATCTTGATGTGGTCAAGAATACCAGCAAAGCTCATTTCACATGTGCAAATCAGAAGCTGAGTGAGGACAAACTGTGCTCTAATTAAGTAATCTGAGAATACAAAGTCTGATCTACATATCTTTGAAGTAATCATAAGCTTTCTAATTGACTTATTAGGGTTTAATCAGAACTCAAATGCTAAAAAAGAAAGAAAATTAAAATGTTTTGCTCCATCCACTCCTTTATCAAGAAAAACAACTGAATCATGCTAGCACAGAGGTAAAATTCAGCTACAAAAAAGATACTAAATAGCACTTGTTTCCGTAAAAAAAAGACAACACCGCAAAAAAATTGTCTCCCAAATAAACTCCAAAAACCAAAACAAACCCACAAGAGACCTTAGTTAAATGGAATCTAAATGTTCTGACAATGTTTTCAAAACAGGCTGTAAAGAAACACGTTATCTCACTCATAACCACAGGTATCAATAACTCTCTCTTGTTGTTGTAAATCCAAAACATTTGCCAGGTGTTCCTTCTTTTGTCAGCATGTTTTTACAGTGTTTGAGGCAAAAATAGGTTGAATGAGCGGCTGTCATCCCAGACTGTACATTTCAAACTGAAAATTCAGTAAACATGTGGTATAAAATTTTAAGTCACTTATCAGTCTGTGCCAGTGCACTGCAGCCACCTCCTCTGCACTGTATTAGAATAAAAAATGAAACGTTGCTATGGCAAGAAAAAAAAAAAAAAACAACAACAAAAATAGCAAACAAAAAATACCCCGTTGCTTACCCACAATATCCAGATAACCACAAAAAAAGGGGAAAGGTGGTTTAATGGATAAAATCTAGGAGTTTGTCATAGTTTCTATATCCTGCTCTGACTGAGAGAACCCATTATGGATGAATCACTTGTTATCTATAAGCGCCTTCATCCATATCCTTCGCAGGAGTGCTGAAGGTAAATTCCTTTCCCACTTCCAAGACAATCAGATCTGGCTGCAGCACCAGCCAGTCCAAGGCTGCGTCTGCAGCTCCCAGCCCACGGGCACAAGTTCAGCACTCAGGAGGCAGCAGCAGCAGGGACCAAATTAACTCTGCCAGACCTGAGCTGTTGCTGTGTACACAGAGCACGACTGCTACTCCATCATGCTCCTGAAACTAGAGAGGCTGAGATACTCGATGCAGACGTCCAAGTGCATCATGACAGGATCAGCCTGCTTGCAGCAGGAATATTAACTTGTTCTCACCATTGCTGGAGCCAAAGAAATGGCAGTTTTGGTGTTTGTACCAGATGGGTAGGTTGGTTGTGCAAAACTGGTGTGCATACCTGGGCAAGGGAAGGCAGAAAAGTAATATCATTCACCAGGAGTCTAACCTGAGGAACTAACAGTCAAGAGAACCAATTTTTCAAGTGAGTCATTGACAATAAGGTTAAAAACCATGGCCCTACAACAAATACCATGTACTAATTACATTTGCTGAAATACATCACTTAAATATTCATTATCGCACCACATGAGGTGCGCTGGCTGTAGAAAATAATGGCCAGTCAATGGCAAAACACATTGCTGCCATAACAATGCTTCATGTGGACTCAGTGTCCTCTGGTACTTTTCCAAATGTATGTACGTGTGTGTCCAGATACATATATAAAGGTAGGCATACTACTTCCATTTTTGCACATAACAAAAATGAGTCACAGAGAGGTTAAAGTGTCTTCTTTCCAACTAAAAAACAATCCATGCATTTCACATCTTTCCCAGTCAACCTTCTCATCGTGTTTTCCAATAACAATGTAGTTATAAAACATATTTCCGAGAAAGTAAGGGTGCATTTATCTTCTTTAGCTTAGATATGCAGCTTTTGCCTGAAGAAGCCACTGATGTAAGGAGATCTAAAAGGAAAAGTGTACGTATGTATTTCTAAGCAATAAAGGTCATAATTACTGTCATAGCTACCATGGAATATTTCAGTGTGCAATGCTAAATGTTGCTCTATGTACCTGTTTCTGCAGACTGGGTAAGAACTGGGCTCTATCTAGAGACTTACACAAACCCGCTCCAAAACTTAGAGTTTGATCCACTGAGAATCATACAAAAAAGAAAGCCAAGACACATGTGAAAAACATGCAGAAACTTCTGAACAGAAACACTGAGGCCAGCAGTGTCAGCCTGAAGGAGCCTGAAAATTTTCAGTGACATAAGAATAATTGTACTGGAATTTCCAGTTCATTGAGAGTTTGGAGTCAGGTGCAACAGATAGTCACCCTGAAGCTACGACAGCATTCCTTAGGATTTTACATAACCCAGCCAGCTAGCACGCAAAGCTGTTTTCCAAGGGGCAAAAGAAATGCCAGCCATAGGTGGCTTAATGCCCTACATTGTCTTGATTATTTCAGAAATATCCCAGAATGTATTAAGCATTGTCCAAAAAAATTTTTTTTTTTGTTAAATCTAACCTGCTAAAAACATTATACATAAAAGAGCCTCTCCAGATAAATTACTGATCTAACAAACAACTGAGATCTAACAAGGCCTAGGTGAGCTGCTTAATAGATCAGCCTTCCAGGTATTCCAGATCCTTTAATAAAGAAATGTCTATCAGCAAAGTAACAATTTTGAATTTTTCTGCTGTTCTATGAATCTCCAATGTCAGGTCTTCCACTGAGAAGCTTGGCAGCTGAACTATTAGTGAAACCAAATATACTGAACACACTTAGAGCATCAAGTAATTTCTCTGTTTTTCAGGCAATATTATCATCACTTCCCAGCAGCACTAACTTTTGTCAACTGCTAATTTTTTTTCTTATTCCACCTTATACTAGTGCCTTAGGATGTTTCCACATAATGCCTACTGCACACCAATCTAGATTTTTTTCCCAGTTCAACAGCAGCATCAACAAAAAATACACTAGTTCTCTTGTTTAAAAGGAAAAAAATTTTTTTTTTCTAAGTGCTCTTCAATGGGTTTTCAGGGTTAGATTTCTTTTTCATTAGAAATATTTACAATATTACCCCTTTAGCCCAAAGAAAGCATGAAATAATAATTAAATACAGTTTTTCCTCTAGGAGAACTGCCTGATAATCAAATGTTGGAAATAAACACTGATCCATAAGAACAGTAAACATGAAGACTTGCTAATATATACAAGTAAATACAAGGATCCTGGAGATTCTTCCTGGGACAATTTAATTTCACAGCTTCTGGGAAGCCAGTATTTTACTACCTGGACCATCTGTTTCCCAACATGTAGAACAGGAGAAAAAAAAATAAAAAATAAATCTGTAGTCTGTATTGAAAAGGTAAGTGGAGCTTTCAAGAGGTTATTTCTTCCAAAAGCAGTCAAGATACAAATAAGTACAAGAAAGAAACAAGCATTTGTCTGCCTCCAGGGTATCACAAGCTGCAATACTGCATGACTGGCATTTCCTCCACAGACAGTGAAATTTGGTTTGAATTCTTTATTGGCCAGTATTGGAGGAAAAAGAAAGTTAAAAGCCATTCAAGTAAGAAGACTTGTAGAAATTGCCTGACTTTTCAAGGTACCAGAGAGGTTAACTTCACCTACCATAAACAACAGGTTCTGTTATTCAGAAGACAAAACCATGGGTTACTGAGGAATAATACAGGGTATAGAAGATGGTACATGAAAGCCCTCACACAGCTTATCTTCCAGCAGCAATGAGCCAACATTAAGCCAGCAGTTCTTATAAAAGCCTTTAATTAGAGTTTTTAGTGTGTGAAGGAAAAAAACCAACCACCCAAGCCCCACAAGTCACACATGCATAAACAGGGAATCAGTGCAGGAGAACATCAACTATGACAATGATTGGCCTTTGTCAGCGGGTGCTGCAGCTGGGTCAGAGCTTTTCCACACAGCACGTCTGCTGTGGCTGGTCCCAGGGCCTGTCCCCACAGCCTGGGTGCTGTGCAGGGCCTTGCTCCCCAGCATGGCAGAGCGAGGGCAAAGCCCAGCCCTGCAGGTTCCCACAGGCCTTGGGTGTGGAGCAGAGCGGAACCAGGCCAGTGTGGGGAGACCCTCAGTGTGGGTCTGGGAATCCCTCCCCGCACTGAGCTCATGTTGTATTCCTGCCTCAGGCACAGCTCCCTTGCCAGCCCTCAACAGCTTTCAGGCTGCAGCTGGTTGGAGATCAGAAGGAGCTGCCTAACACCAAGGTGATGAGGCACCCGCCGAGTTCACACTGCCCAGCAATCCTCTCAGTAGCACCCCAAACACTTCACTACTGCTGCATGTGCCATGGATGAAAGTACTGCGAGCTAGAAGAACATTCTTTAGCAAAGAAGAAATAAAGCAGCCCACTGAAAACTTCGGCTAGCTGGAAAAGACCAAGTGTTGTCTTATCTAAAAAGCACTAGCAACATCTTGAAGGAACTTAATCCTCATCAAGATGTTAAACCTCAGTGCAACTCTTTTATGAGAGCCTGAAGAGGCACTCAGAATAAAGTTGGATTTTGGTTTTGATTGTTTCACTTGGGTCTTGTTTTGTTTTTGTTTTAAAAACATTATTGTCTAATCACGAGCATGCTGCTCGCTTATCCAGCATCCTCTGCCCCATCTACCCAGCCTACCTCTGACACCAGCATTACAGTGCAACTACAGGCTCAGGGCTGCCCCTTTAAATACACACCGGTCCCAATTCTCCAGCTTGAAGAAGGCAACTGAATTTGCAACCTGAAGAGATTGTGTTATCATACTGGCAGACACTAAACACTGCAGTGGTCCCACATTACCAGAACAAACCAAGTGGGGGACAGCATAATGCCTTTCAGCAAGGCTGCTTGTTCCTACTGTCCAGGAGAGAGCCAAGAGCAGAGTCCTGCCCATTATCTACATGGCACACATTTTTGAAAACACAGCTGCACCACAGGTACTCACATCAACATCATCTTTTTGTGTCTTTCTTTGTCTTGAGGTCCTGACTTTATTTTTCTGAGAAGACCAGAAACGCAAAGAGACTCAAGTAAAGAGCCAGAGAAATAGGGCATTAACTGAGCAATGAGGGAACAGAATGAATTTAATATTTAAGGTACAGAAACAACTATGATAATTGAATTATATAGTTTCTTCCTTCCGAATGTCTGAGTCATAAAAGGAGCTTAATACCGTGAAAAGAAAGAGAAAATAGCTCTCAGGTGCAATTCTGTATTCACATTAATGATAGTAGAAATATTAAAGAATTTAAAACTGTAAAAAGGGGATGACTCCAATATTTTATCTAACTATAGTCACAGGATACTAGAGAATAGGTAAGCACCAAGATAGCAGTTTGGCTAAAACCTCTGGATAAACATCTGCCACCTTACAAAAATCACTGACAGTTCTTACTAATGATGAGAAGTAATCAAAACCTAGATTTGATCTCTCTTTGTTATAATGCATATGGATTGCTGAAATCCCTTGGACAAAAAAGGTTCATGGCAGTTAAAGCCATGATGCAACTGTTGAATTTCAGAAAATCCACAGAGCAAGAGGCAAAACTTTTTTGACACTGAAGCTGACATGTGAAATCATCCTATTTCTAAATTAACGTTCAAGAAACAATTGTGCTGTATCTTCAGAGCTATGCATAAGGATGTACTCAGTATGTCAAGGCTTTTCTGCAAAGATCTTTTGTCAATCATACTTTCCAAGGAATATTCAGAAACAAAGAAGTCAAGTTAACAAAATTCCAGTCAACAAGATTATTTTTTTCCCCAAACATCTCTGTTTGAAGTCTTAAGTTATTTTTCCTCTTGTTCTTGCCAGGAAATTACAGCTATCTCTAAGTTTTAGGTAGTGGGATACTTACTAGGTGTCCCTACTTAACGTGGAATGAACCAAAATCAAATGACTTAAAAAAATAAATATTATCTGGCTAAATTGTTGCTGTTAGGTAGCTGTGACTCTCCATGTCAATAACAGTTATCTAAAGAATTAAATAATTAAATTGGGATAGCCGTTCATTTTTAGTCATTTTCTTGCTCTTGGTAGGTGTGAAAGATTTTCATTTACACTCATTTATCAACTCAGACAACTTCACTAATGAGGAAATTTGATAACAAAGAATCAAACTGCACCTTGAGAAGGGTATCACAGGCAGGTATATGCATATGGCACCTGGATCAGCAAAAAGTATGACGTTTTATCCACCACAGCTATCAGAAATCATGGTTATTTTTGATGTAATCACAAAGGCAGATGGGTGCCCAGATAGCAAAGACTTTATTTTAAATTAGTGTTTCTGAAGGAAAAATTTTGCAAAAATGGGAAGGCAGAATGGATGTTAAACTGAACGGTTAACCCGCGAGGGATCATAAAACCCAGTAAACCTTGTAGTCTGGCAATGAAGTTTTATCTGTCAAAACTGTGCTCAATGTTACAGACACTGATCAATATCAACAACCACAAAGTAATAATAATAATGATAATGTTCTCTAAAATACCTGCCATGTGTTCTTTTTAAGGTATTTGATAAATGAAGCCACATAAGGTAAGGATGTTATCAGAATTTTACAGGCACATAAACTGAAACACAGAGAGCAAAGAATTAATACTGAACTGTATGACTGAGCCCCAGTCCCCTGGTTTCATCCTGATCCTTTTCTTCTAACAACAGGTCTTCCTTATCTGGCACATACTTTTCTCCTGCCATAACACATTAAAACATATGAAAACTAGGCCCTGTGGGAGCTATCAGAAAGTAATCCACATTCAACTATTATTTCAAACAGGTTTGGTTTGTTTGTTGTTGTGGTTTCTTTGTTTTGTTTTCCATGCAGAATATCTCAGCAAGTGGAAACATTGGATAAAAATCTAGAAATACAATCATTCTGCCTGACCTTTTAGACAGCTGTTAGAAAACAGCAACAAAAAAACCCAAACAAAAATCCCACAGCTGATCATAGATTTTCCAAACGATACAGAACACAACAAGCCTTGCTACCCATTGGAGAGGATTACATTTTTAAGCTAATGTCCAATTAGTACATTTAAACAGAAATGTAGGAGCAAAATCCACCCTCTACAGGGCATGCACGTCAATCATCATTAAAGCAAAAAGACTGTTCCACGCATATTTTTTCCATCACACAGAAGTATCCTGGAATAAAACTCAAACTACACATCTGTGTAGAATGCTGATAGACATCTTGATGTGGCTTCACTCTTTCAATTTACTTGCATATTGTTTATTGATACACACTCAGGGAAATCCAACAATCTGTGCCATGAACAGAGGGGAAGAGAACTCTGTTGCTGTAATATTGTCTTTTTATTAACTGAGACTCCACAAAACTGTAAATTTATGAAATACTCAAGAAAAAAAATAAATTAAATTATTCAACAATGATAAGACAATTAAAAAGCAAACTAAGGAACAAGTGGAATCTTGGTCCTGAGGGAGAACAGCTGGTCTTCTCATTAAGAGTGTGTTTTGGCAGCAAAATACCCTCTGAAAAGAGGGAGCCTGCTGCTAAAGCAGCCTTAGCGTCAAATATATAGTGAAATACAGCCAAAGACAGACTCATGTGAAGAGTAAGGTTGGTACACTCTGGGTATCACCACGTGGTTGATGCACTCTGTGACCCACTGCTTTTGGCAAAATAGTGCCATGACTTTATTGTGCTTTGGAGCCACATCAGACTGTAGCTGCCTCAGCTACTGGGCAACTTTGTGCTGCTGTGCCAAACTACACTGAAGTGAGCTTCAAAACCCAAGGTAAGGTGTTACTTGCACTGAATAAGCCCTCAGCTGAGCACAGAATCTAGTGGTGTTGGAGGATGAGTCCCAGAGGCACCCTTTGCCCCCACTTCAGATTCCTCATTTATCCAGGGAAAAGCACACTGCAGACCCCAAAGGGGCACTGAGCTGGTACACACAGCAAACTGTGATGAAAAGCCTGTGATCTCCTCAGAATTAGTACCATGGGTGTGCTGAACACCTTCACTGTCCATCTGCACAGAGGACAACCACTCCTGGTCAGGAAGGGATATTCCACCTCTGTGGTTGCGATAGTGCAGGTGACATTGGAAAGGAAGAGGAAATGTACAATATTAGTGATGTGGAAAGTATTTCAGAGGTGGAAAAGAAAAAGTAAGAAGAAAAGGAAGAGAAAGATAGCACTTGGGTGTCAATGCCTTTTGTGGAGTGGAACAGCACACCCCAATACAGCACCATCCTGCTCTACCAGACTGGTTCACAGTGCTTGAGCCCTAAGACTGTCTCAAAAACTGACATTACATACTATTGCTCCATTTCTGCTCATCCCTCTCTGCTACCTACTATCTTCCGATTCTAGGGGTTTTTTCACACTTTCTTTTTGTCATTTTTCTTTCTCTTCCTGTCCTGGCACTCTGCAGTAGTTCAGGAGATTTACACCCTAGCTCATCATCTCTCACAATCTATCCTCCAAGATAAACATCTTAACCTAGCATAAAAAACCCAGAACAATAAACCATCTCTCACTCACAGCATCACAAAGGACTTATTAATTTGTATAATTCCACTGTTGAAACACATAATTAGTGACAAGTACGATTTGTATTTTTAAAGACAATATCCTCAAACATGTCTACAGCAAAAAAACACTTTCTGCAGCATCCACTGAAACATTAAATTCCCACTCACTGGCAAACCCTTGTTTGAGAAGCCTTTTTAAATAATAAATGCCCATTTTTGTGTGTGTGTGTGTGTATAAATGCAAAATCAGATACTTCCTCTTAATTTGGTACAGTCTTACTTCCTAGTTAGTTAACACACTGCTAAGAGTTTTCCTTCCTAAATTCCATCCTCTTCTTTCCCATGTTTCTCCATGTGTGTGGAGTATCTTTAGAGCTGAAAGCAGAAACAGACAAGTTTTTTCCTAATTAAGTCATTTTGTTTTAAATTGTTATTCCAATTCTTGCATAAAACTGAAATATCTTGCATAACTTGCAGGAATTCTTACATTCCTGCACAGCACCAAATTAGTCTCGGCCTGTTTCAAAATCTGATTCATCATATAAAATGTAACAACTTCCATTCCAATCTTTCTGCACCTATTTGTTCACTTGGGTCAGCTGGCAAAAAAAAGTATTTTAGCCTTTCCTACTGCTCCAGATATGTTATAGCAGAGTGTGTTTTGCATAAAAAGAAATGGCATTTTTAACACCTTTAGGGCCTTAGTTATAAATCATGCAAGTGATGCAGATTTCAGCTCTTCACACGAACCACAGGGAAAGTTACAGATTCAGTTCAAATTGGTCCTACCCTCAGTTGCCCTAGATGATCAAAGGAAGCACAAACTAGAACTTCTAAAATTATGGAATTTATACATATCAAGTTAACAATTTACTAGATACATAGAGTCAACTGGATACACACAGGTCTCAGGCACTCAGAAACACATAGAATAGCACCCTGAGAGACAGCAGTGGCTACCAATAGACAACAATGGCCCCTGATACACAACAAGGGTCCTCACCTGCTCAGAAACAAATGCTGAGCAGGTGAAGCAAATCAATCCTGCTGGCCCTGAGCTGGCTTCTAGCAGAACCACTCTGCCCAGCTGCAGGAACTGGGCTGCAGGCCAGGGGACAGAGCCTGGAGCCACAGCAAGGGAAGAGGAGCACTGCTGGGAGAAGGAGAGGAGAGGGATGGCAAAGGCAGTGGAGATGCCACCTGCCCGAGGTGTGATGGCTGCACCTTCCTCAGGTGGGAAGGAGCAATGAGGGGGAATGGCAAGAGATGGACAGGGAAGGTGAAAAGGAGGAAAATAAAAAGGTGCAGAGTGTGTCCAAGACAGTTTGCACTGCTCTTCAGGCAAGATGTAGGGTAAATTAAAAGAGAGGGAAACGAGCAGGAGAGCTCTCAAGGACAGCACGAGGGAATTGCAGAGACAGGAGGAAGGCATCACTGAACAGGGCACACTGCTAGACCCTTCAGGCATATCTGTACAGCTGCATCCCACACAACTACATCCCACGCTGCAGACACAGCTATACTCAGTTACTAATACACCCCTGCATAGTTTTGTTTAGTGCCACTAATGTGCAGCACTTTGTGTAACATACACCTTTTCCCTTCGTCCTAGTAATACTATCTCATTTCCAAATTCAGAGACAACACTGGGAAGCCCTAGGACACATACTGCTTAAACCTCAGTGCCATCTTAGAGGGTTTCAAAAATAAGAAGCCAATGGCTACACACCTGTAGAACAGTAAATTAAAAACGTACTTTCATGGACACATCCTTACTATTTCAACACTGTACCCTTTGCAAAACTAAAATATTTTTTTTCTTTCTCAAGAAGCCCTTTTTGCAAAAAAAAGGCTTCTGCTGAGAAAAGAACAACAAAACCATGATCTCAAGCAATGCTAAAGAAATTATTTGAATCCTGGCACGTAGACATACTGTTTGAAACATTAACCTCACTCAGAGAAAAGACTGATAAAGGAATTATTTTAACCCAAGCATGTCAAGATACCATCTTCAGAGTCATCCTATTCAAAGAAAGCAATGTCAATACAAAATAGATATTTCCATGCATTCTATACTCTTCAAAAAAGTAGATTGCTAATTTTAAAGCTACTATAAGCAGATCTGTCTCTTCTTAATGTATTAACAATCAATATAGATCCTACTTATAGACATCTGTAACATTTTGGGCTGTATTTATGGTGTGATAACTGTCATTTTGAGACACAGTGCACCAAGATGACAGAAAGATACAGCTGAACTGTTCACTCATGCTCCTTTCTAAGGGACAGCACTGTTATCTTGTTACACAATACTGCCCCAAGAAATGAAAAGTTTCATAAATCTTGTTCTACCACTTGTCAGCTTCTATTTGGCCTGTGGCTGAATGTGATTATAATCTGTTTTCACCGTACAAGAAAACAAAGTGATCTACAATATAATGACTGGGGAACATTTTGGAGCCCTCCTGAGCTGCAGGATATTTCCAGCTGCTAGCATAGCTGATAACGGATTTAATAGAGCTAATGATTTCTAATACCACTAACACAAGGCTGTTTTCACAGTGGGGAAATAATGGCTCTTTTGTTTTGGAAATAGTTAAGGAGTCATATAGATGTTTGATAAGTACATGATACAGTATAAATGTAGCAATATTTGGGTAACTAATGGTAGATTACACCACAGCTAGAATATAATGTACTTTGCTGCTTCCTGTTAAGAACTTAAAAGTTTATAACCCTGTTAACACCACTGTGACAGCAAGGAGATTTCACTGTAAACAATTACAAGTAATGTTTTAATCTAAGCATAAAAATGCATCCATTTGTTTCAGTGCACTGCATCTTTGGTTTTATGTTGGTAATTAATATTACAAATCTCTAGAAATAAAAACTAATTGGATAGTATAAGAAATTTTCTTGACGGTTGAATGCAAGAACTACATCGATGAGGCAAACTATGAATACCAGAGATGCCTTTAGTATTTTACTTGATCATGACTGTATGTTTCTGATGAGGATCAACCATGTGTACTTGGTTTTCTCCTTTTCTGGTGGACAAGCTGTGTTCTCATTCACAGGTGTAGCTTCCTACCAGGGAGAACACCACTCTGTAGGCTGCAGGATTCCTTTCAGGTTATTGCTAATATGACATCATACAGGAAACATTTCCTATGGTCAAACTGAATTTCTCCTTCCCTCTCCCCCTTCTCTCCAGACATTACATACCTCCATAGATTGAATTGGGTTCTTCTATGTTTCCTTAAAGACATTTGAACATCATTTCACATAACATTCATGGTAGCTAGAAGAACCGTTTAGGATTTCTGCCCTCCTCACTACAGTATCCTGCAAAGCCAGCATTTCATGGCCCATGTTTGCTCCTCTGCTTGGAGCCTTCAGCCCCTCTGTGGCCTCATCACTGCTGAGTGGGGACCAGGTCAGGCTTTGCTGCAGGGAAACCAGGGCAGCAGCCAGGAACTGCCCCATCTCCCAGTGGAATGGAGCCCCCCAAGCCTCGCAGGGGGGTCTGAGGCAGCCAGTACAGGAAGGGGGCCTGGAGTGAGGGGCTGGCAGGTCAGGGAGGAAGGAGCAATGGTTGAAAAAAACACTGACTGGGGAACCTGGCACTGTTGAAAGCAAGGCCTTTAGCAGACAGCTCTACTGCCATCAGAGTTTTCTGAGCTGTTTTCAATCACAAATGGGATCCCCTAAATGGGATAGCATTTCACAAAATCACAGAATTGTCATGGTTGGAAAAGACCTAAAAGATCACCTAGTCCAACTATCCACCTGGGGGGGATGGAGGACAGACAAAAGGAACAACATAACCCACCTGAGCAAACAACAGTAACAAAAGAAGCCCCACAACCACACATCCCACAAAAACAACACCACCACACAACCCACAAAAAACCCACCATGCCCACTGATATGCCCTGAAGTGCCACATGTACATGTTTCTTGAATACTTCCAGGGATGGTGACTCTACCACCACCTGTTCCAGTGCCTGACCAATCTTTTGGTAAATAAATTCTTCTTAATATCCAGTCTAAACCTCCCCTGCCACAACTTCAGGCCATTTCCTCTGGTCCTATCATTACCCAGCTGGGAGAAGAGGCCAACATCCACCTCCCTACAACCTCCTTTCAGGTCGCTGTAGAGGTCAATGAGGTCTCCCTTCAGCTTCCTCTCCTCCAAACAATCCAAATTCCTTCAGCTTCTCCTCATAGGATTTGTTCTCTAGACCCTTCACCAGCTTGGTGACTCTTCTCTGGACACGCTCCAACAACTCATGTCCTTATAGCGAGGGACCCAGAACTGAACTCAAGAACTGCTCAAGGTGCAGTCTCACCAGTGCTGAGTACAGGGGTAAAATCACCTTCCTTTTCCTGCTGGCCCCACAATTCCTGACACAAGCCAGGATGCTGTTGGCCTTCTTGGCCACCTGGGCACACTGCTGGCTCGTGTTCAGCTGTCTGTCAACCAGCACCCCCATTCCTACATGCCCTATCTTCCTCTGCCACCCACAATGTGTTCTGTTGAGCTCCTTACAATCCCAGCTTCTCAACTAGCAGAAAGAAGATCAATTATATTTCTGATGAAGGAAGTAGTAAGGTTTAAACAAAACAATTCAAGCTTGAGAGAGCTTCTAAACTCAAACTAAAAGAACTAAAATGACTTATTATTGCACAAACAGGGGATAATAAATGGTGTAAGACAACAAAGCAATATCTACCCATTATAAACTGCATAGATTTTAGGGAAGCATATGATAACCCCAATTGTGATTCATCTTCACATATCTTGAAATACTACAGGAAGCAAGCAAAAATAAATAAGTTTACCAAACTGCATTTCAAGGTACAGCTTCTACCATTAAACAAAATGCGAACTTAAGGAAAGTATCTAACACAACTGCTGGTGTCAAACTGAGAATGCAATCTTTTCTCTTGTCTCTGCCATTGTTTCATTATGAGAAGGAATTGCAGACTGGAAAACCAAAAATATTTCATGGTCTAAGAGTTAATAGTACATTTTGTCTGTGCTGGTGATACAGCAGTTCTAAATAACAGGTCAAACATACAAGGAACACCATGAGATTGTTTCACATCACAAATAAATCAGGTTAAATGTTATGAAAAATACATTTAGCAGGAACTCCAGGTTCCAAATCAGGTTTTGTAATAGAGGTCCAAGAAATACAGGGTTTGCAAATTCATATACTTGACAGACACGAGCAAACTGATAGGTATAATCATGAGGAATCAAGTGATCAAGTGATACCACAGCTGAGTTCACTAGCTTCAATGACATACTCAAATATTTCTTCTCTCTTAAATTACAGATAAGTAAACAGGAAAGCCACTAGATTAAGTTATTTATGCATCCTAAGTGCTAACGCTTTAAAAAAACATGCGGGTTTACAATAATTAAATTCCTAAACACTCAGATTCAGAATTCAGCAATCTTTTTGTTTATTATTATTTTTAAATAGCCAGAGTAAGACAAAGTCAAGATATGTTACAAACCAAGCTAGAGCACACCACAGAGCTGGCAACCACTGACAGTCTGAGACATATGTCAAAGGACCTATGCATTCTTAAAACTGAGAATATTGAGCAAGTTTGAAAACAAGATGGCTAAGCTGCTCAAAGAATAAGCTGCAGTGAGAACAGGCTCTTACTGTATGTCACCATTAGGTGACAAGCACAGGATTTGCCTTGATAAAGCACTATGGTCTGGACTAAGGCAAGGAAGAAACTTACCCAGAGGCTCAGGTAGCCAAAAGGTGGCTTGTGACTGACTCCCCGGGTACAGCAGAAAACCATGGATACAATCATTTGATGTCAGACCTGACAATCAGGTACACTGCTACTGCTTAGGACAGGCATTCTTTTAGCCCTTTCTTAAGGATCACCAAACACTGCCAAAACAGATGCAGCGACATATTTCTCCACTGGCATATATTAACTGATTATCCAGGAAACCCAAACACCAGGTAACAATAACAGATCTATTGATCAAGCCCAGTATATTTTGTAAGCCTGCAGAGCTATTTAAAAAAGGTTGCATCCACGTCTACTGCTCAGAGATCAGACTTCTGGCTGGTTGATACCTAATTGAATGTCTTCACAGATAGTTCAGAAGGAACGTCTCTTGGGAGGTGGGGCTGTGCAGCACCTCTCTCTCTCCTGCTGCTCTTCCAGTGGGGGCAGCATGGTTAAGAACGAGTGTCCAGCAGGGAGGTGTGAGGCCAGGCTGGGGCAGTCCGAGCTCTATTACTGCCAGCCACATGCTAGTCCACTTTCCCTCTTGTTCATCTCAAAAGTCTCTTGTCAAAGGGACTGAGGTATCCCCAACTCCAAATGGAGGGGTCCCATGCCCGTATTATAAGCATAGTTTGTGGCTGGAAATAAGCTGCTCTTACAAGTGAGTTAGAGCTTTCTGATCCATTCAGCTAGTTTGCATGAGATATTTTTTTAACTTGTAAGTCAAGCCAGTTATTGGTATATGTTGTTCAAATGAACTGCAGCCTCAATGGAGCAAAATAAAACCCAAAGCATTGCTTTTGCACAGCCTAAGTACTGGTATTACTGTTATAAATGATACACAATAATATGCTGTCTTCAATATTCTAACACTTCATAACTCCTCGGTGAAAGAGGCAATACTTATTTTTTGTAATTCACAAGATTCATATTAGCCAGTCCAGATGCAAGTATAACACATTGGTTCTTCAGATATTATTAGTTTACACATCTGATTTTCTAGCTCCAAGCAATTAGAAGCCCAGTGCAACTGCAAACAAAGCTGCTGGTCAAGTAGATGTTGCAGTCTAAAAACTGAATAAGGCTGCTCTAGATCATAAATTAAAGAGCTACACTGCTATGAGCATTGTTTATTCACATTTGATATGACTGTAAGAGATGGGCATGCTGTCTGCCTCAGCTTTTAAGGGGGATGTGGCAAGAAGCACTCACTATTCATAAAAACTAGAAAAAAATTCAATGCTTATTTGTGGGATCTGAATTATCTATCTGTCAGGCTTGTGCAGGCACACTGCTGGGCTGCTTTCACTCCCATCCTGCAGAACAGGAGAGTTCTGAAAAAGGAATATCTATTTCCTTTTCATGCTTTTTCAAAACACTATGTACTCCCCCAAACTATATTTATTTTTTTGAAGTAAAAACAACAATAACTTATGTGAGAGAAAAAAAATATAAGAGAAGGGAATTATAAGTAGGAAATGTTGTCACTGACAAAAACACTGCTGGAGGAAACACACAAATGTATTCACTTGCTTTGATATTCCACAAAGGTAGAGCTTCCAGATTTGAAGGAGGCAGGTGAATATTATCTTTGTCTTCAGATACAAGAGATACATCCATATTGCTGCTATTACCAAGAAACTCAATAAACAATTTAAATGCACATTGCACTGTCTTATGACATTTCTCCTATTTCTCTATCAAACTCTGACACAGGCTTTCTCTCCTGAACATATCCATCAGTACTGCTTCCTGCCAAACCGGTGACTGCCATCTACAAATCAGTTGGTATTTATCCTGGGATGTACATGAATGTAACAACCTTTCCTTCCACATAATGTTCTTCCATAAGCTGCTGCACGTTTTCCTCCTGAGCAGGCATTGGGCACTGCCACCATCATTTGTAACAAATGGTGAGCTCATGGTGCATGAAATTCACCCCAAGCAAAACAGAAGGCTCACCAAGGCACTTGGAAGCTGTGTAGTGGGTCACGGGCGTTGGTCTACAGACAGGAAAAAAGGAGCAGACGGGTGCTCTGGCTACCTCCCTTCTATACCCCTGCTCACTTCTGATTATTTTTTAGGCTCCCATTATCAGCCTTCATGCCTAAATGAATCTATCAAATATTGCAGAACCCCTTTTCCACGCCTGCTCTCTTTTAGGTGATTCTGATTGTGCATATTATTTCTTCTTTTCAACAGAGAGTCATTACTCTGTACGTAAATCTGACTTATCAGAACCTTTTGCTTAGAGCTCCAGACCTGTCACTGCACTCAGATTATGCTAGTATTTCTTTCTTACTAAACTGCTTCACATCATAACTTCTAACTGAAAAGATTTAGGGAAGAAACTGAGTACAAAATGTTTAAATGATTATTAGAAAGCAAGAAGTCCACAGGAAGCATAACAGCTTCTTGAAGCCTCTGGAAATGCAAGCATTTCTTGTTTGATTCTCATTTAGACCTCAACGTTTACAAGCTAGTAATTTTAGAAAATCAAAACAAAAAATACTGTTTACAAAGACAATCCTACCTGTAAAGCACAGTGCCACAGAAAGCCTTACAGCAATCTGGACTTTACTCAGCTCCCTGCTAAGAACAAGGAATAACATCTTTAAAGCATCATTTGCTTCCATTCTGTGACTTGCTTTCCTATTGCCACAGTATTCCTCTATGTAAATCATATTTATTTATTCACAGGCACTGGCACACCATTCCTTTTTTTCAAAACTGGTCTCGCACATACTGTTGTCTCTGCCTTCTTATAAACGAACTGGAAAAGCAATTAAGATTCCCTGGCATTTCAGAGAGGGGAGGGGACAGGCACCACACTGTTGCTAACACAATCTCCGCAGGCGTACGCTGGTGCAAAATGACTGCATCTCTGTGTAGAGGGAGATAAGAGAAGTGACACAGATTAAAACAAATTGTTGGTCCATACCAGAGAGGAGCTAGGCAAACAATAGCAGTAAAAGCATAAATGTCAATTTGGGATGATAAAGGATACAATCTAAATGTAATATGAGAGGCCTCCAGACAAAAGGAAGAAATAGAAATTGCACATTACTGAAGTACCAGATGCAACAAACAAACAAGTATGTAAACACACACGAATATGCATACGGAAAAATTCAGATCACAGGGTTAGTTGCTCCAGAAACTAGACTTCAAATTTAAAAAACCCAGTTTCAGAAAAAGTTTGAGTGTTAGATTTGAAGTAAAAAATAAAGATCTGATTTATACTCTTCATAATGTTAAATAATCTCCAAGTATCTCAACATGCCTTCCCCTACACCCTGCATTTGCATATTGATAGCACGACTGTCCATAAGACACTGAAACCAATGCCAGGAGATTCATTCTTGCAAGAAGCTGGCTTTTTATCTGCTGAAAAGAGCTGTCAAAAGGTTTCTCTAATTGCTTTCAAAATTTCTGCTCCCTTTCCCCTCAACATATTTCAGTATCCTACAGCAGTTTGCCAGATGAATTAAGGTTTCAAAGCTCTATTTTCTTACGCTTTTTCCAGCCTTGATGAAAAAATGGAATAATTTCATCCAAACTACAACCGAAGAACTAGTCAAACAGACCTGTTAAAAGATCTAAAATTTATTTATCACAGTTCTCCTTGGTTACTAATATCGCTGCATTCTACCTGATACTATTGGATGATCCAAAACTTTGTTTTGTTATTAGAACACAAGGCATCCAAGAGAGTTAAATCTAACTCAATACAAAAAGGTTCAAAAAATACCAATAAAATTATCAAAAGCCACATATCAGTAATCAGTTTCTAAAGTACTGCAACAACAATTTCTGCAGAATCACCCAACTGGTAGGTATCTCATTTGCAATTCTGACCAATATCTGAGGTTGTCTGCAGACACACAGCAACCTGTCAAATCAATTTCTTGATGCAAACTAAAATCAACGCCAAACCAAATTACCCCCCAAAACGCACATATACAGAGGCAGCTACACACAGCCACGTTCAGGGGTGTAATTACACATGATAGCTGGAACAGAATTGCTGTTACCTGGAGCTGTGCATTTAAATGACTGTGCATTGCAGGTGTCTGGAGGCAGCACTGTGCTACAGCCCTCGACACCAAAAGGTAACACTGGTCATCTTTACAGTTCTCTGATGACTCAACACTCTCCTTACTGTAACATTTCAAACTCTTACCTTCAAGCATAAGAAACGAGAAGAGATGGGAGAGGATGAAGACCTACAGGCAGACATTTTAGTTCTCCCTGAAATGCAACTCCTGTTTATAGTCAGGTGAAAAATGTTACCATAATTTAGGATGGCATTACTACTGTTGCAACCAAGTCCTTGAGAAGGCTCTCTAAAACTACAGGAAGTTACTGTTTCAAAACTCTAGTAAGAAACAAATATATTGCTTAATATCTAACATCTTGCAACTCAAACTCATTTTTATGTATTAAGAATTATCTGTGTTAATCTCATATTATGAAGCCTACAACCAAACAGCACTAACTGTATTTTCAGTATTTTAAGTTTTGCTTGTATCCTAGAGAGAAATTAAAAGGAAATCTCACTATGCAATAAAGCTGCTTCAAGTACTGCATCTGTTCATCATTATGCCAAGCAAAGAGTGGAAGTCAGTTCATAAAAAACACTTGAAGGTAAGCAAGGATAATGAGAATTAGGACCAGATAGTCAAGCAGACTGTGTACTGCATAAATAGGAAAGCTGGAAAAGGGTGGGAAGAGAGCAGTGCTAGCCTGGGGCACATGCCTGGGCTGGCCACAAGCTGCTGGGGCTGAGCACTCCAGCTTTCTGAACGCTGCACTATGACCTGGGCACATTCAGATTGCATAGACAGCCTTATTTCTGATCATGATTCAGCTTCTACATGCTTGATTTTGCAAATTTAAGCTAAAAATCTTTTAAAGTTCTATATTTTATCTGTTGGGGTTTTTTTTGTAAAACACAACATTCCTAACAGTGAACAGAGAACTACAGGTTCAGCTGGTGAGGTGCTGTGGCTACTACCAATCAACACACAGCTACTGATTTATTTGATGGCTATCCTCACTATTTCTCATCACAATAATATTAAAAGAGCTATGTACACACATTGATGGAAAACAAACTTCACAGTTTCTGTCAGTAGTGCTGTATTTGTTAGAAATTTGAATTTTTATTTGAAGTTTTCTGAGCTTCTTTGTTAGCTAGTTAGTTAATCTCAATTTTTCATTGACACTAAAGCAGAGCAGATTAACTTGGAAACAATGCCCAAAGCTTGAAGTGCTGCCGGATCATTTTTCCTTATTGAATGAAGGCAGATTTCTGCATTACACTACACACTGCTACTGCTGCCACAGTTTTAAATACTGTTCTTTTCATCACTCTTTGTCAATTATCCTACATTCAGAGGATTTTTTAAACTAAATAAATACTCCTGCATGGTGGATGTCAGAATTAGGAGAAAAAGTCCTGAAAAGCTACCTTATAAATGAAATTTTTATTTCAGTAAATTCATTCTTCTCAGATAGCTACATTTCCAGAATAAATTATCATCTCTAATATCATTACCTGAATATAGCAAACCTGTATTGTAAAAGGTTTTGGCACTGAATGATGATAGGCATCGGAGGCTTAATGTTTAATTACTGAACAGAGTTTTCTGGAGAGTTAAGTGCTAGTATCATTCACTTGCTGCTGTTGGCTATGTGGCAGAGTATTGTGATTGTTACGATCTGTCAAGGAGAAGTGATTTATAAACTTTGCTGTGTGCTACTCTAAGGTACAGCTGGTGAGAATAAAAAATGCACAGCTATTTATGGCACTAAATCCCCACAGGAGAAGTCTTGACTTTAAACATACATGAAAAATAAGGAGAAAGTCTGAATGAGAAGAGGAACACGCATTCCTACACATTGTGAAACAAAGAACACAAGGCTGGTACTGATATTTCCCTTGTATCTGTATGTTTTAGGGGCTAAGAATCATCTCAGAACCACAAATGTTTCTATGGCTAAAGGAATGCTCATGTTAGTTAGGGAATGTGCCCTCCCTGCTCAGCAGAGAGAAAAGCAACCTGGCATTGGCATCTTCATATCTCACCCTCTTCTTGTAAACTATGCAGCAGAGGGACAAAAGAAGGGGAGATCAAAGAAGATTGAAATGTCTAATTCTTGGTTTGCTGCAAGTAGTAGGAACACACCATTAGATTATCCCGGACCTGAAGCCAAGAACAGCCCAGTACGTGCTCAAAAGGACTGATAACAGAAGTGACCCCTTAGCAATGGCTTTGTGGGGAACAGCAGGTGTAGGTGACTGACTCACAAATCTAGTGAGGCTTTTTTCCCCACCTCAGACTGTTATTTTTTTCCAAACCATTAAGCAAGCCAAAATAGTGTGAGTTAAAATTACACTCACAGTTTGCAAAGTATCAAGAACAAAATTAAAAGTCTGAGCTTTTGTTTTGTTTTCAAAAAACACTACCAAAAGAGAATGCAAGAAGGTGGCAACAGTGCTAATGAGAGTCCCAATTTTTATATGTAGTTTCTTAAAAACAAATTATCTGCTTTTCCAGTATTTACATGCTTCTCTGTATGCCTGAATAGTTGCATACACATCTGAGAGTGAAGGAAAAAAGAAAAAAAAAAAACCTTTTAATTTTTTTTTTTTTTTTTCAAAAAGGAGCCTAAATTTAGATGAATTTCTGCAAATCTAAGGCTTAATCTTAGGTATTGAATAAATACTTAAATTTGTGTGACAGCACACATATGAGTGTGCTCCACTTTTAAGTGTTTCAGTCTAGTTTAAAAAATAGTCTCTTATGCAATAAATAAAAAGGGAATTAAGCCAAGGAGTTAACAAAAAGCATTAAATAATGAATCAATGCAATTCCTGCAAAACCCATCTCTTAAAGTTGCTTGCAAAAAACCCAGATATATTAGATTGGATCTTTAAAAGGAAGCATAACCCTAAGTTGTTAGGAAAAGGTGGTTACTTCTATTTTGCACATGTTGGCAGAAGGCCTTGTGATGCTGCCACGGCTCCAATAAGAAATGAACTGTTCACTGATAATTAGAAGAAGGAAGAGTAAGAAGAGGCAGGAAGAAAGAAAAAAACAACAGTGCAGAAAGGCAAAACCAGAAGTGACGGAGTAAACTACCAAGTCTTTTATCAGCAAAAGGACCAGCAAGAGGCAAGGCATGTTTCTAACACACGGTCCAGAGAGCTCAGCAATGAGAATCAGACTTAACACAGGAAAAGTTGAATAAGAAGCAGCACCTCTCAGCATGGTAGCACATACTGCAAAGGAGATACTGACAGTGTGCCCAAAGCAGAGGCAATTACAAGCTCATCTTTGACAAATATCTGTAAGAGTGCAACATTCCAGCTGGTTTTGACAAGGTCCAGACTGCTGCCAAAAGAGGCAGTTAAGTCCCAGCCCTCCCACTCCAGCCTCTTCCCTTTTGTTGGCAGTGATAGCACCAGCGTGCTGCGAGTCAACCAGCCTGATAATCCAACTGCAAACAGATCTTGCTGTCCAGACGGGCCCACCTGTCAGTCAGACCACTTTGATGATCCAACCAACTAGACAGTTTCTAGAATTGGCTCAAAGAAATGGAGAGCAGCAGGAAGCCAGAGGCAGGGGAAATAAAGGGCTGAGGTTTCTGCAAGCAGCACAGCCTGTGGCTGCTGGCAACCGATGATGAAACGTACCCCAAGGTGTGGATCAGCAAGGGGATTCCCTGGCCAACAGCTGAGGAACTTTGGATTGCTACCAAACTCCACCCTCTCCTGCACCCTGCCTACTGCTTGTGTAACTGTGAGAGAACCTGGGGCCAGGAGCTATTGGCTTGTGAACTAAGCACGATTTTTTTCCCTAGAGGGGAGATTAATTTTCGTACCAACTCCATGGGTCAGCCTGTTCTTGGGAGTACTGGTGATGGTGACAGGAATGCAAAGCCCACAGTTGAGTGTGTCCACTGACCTCAGCAGCAGAGATACTTCAACTCCTGGCATTCCTCTGGAGATTTCTGGTTTTATCTAGTTTATTCAAAACATACTTCAATAATTTTGAAACACAGCAAAACACTAGTTTCTACCTACAAAATTTTACTAAAAAAGAAGAGGAAAATCTTTCAGATGTTTCTTACTGAAAATTCGAGCTTACAGAAAATCATCACTGCTTTTTATGGCTTTGATGCTGAATAGGCACAGAAACACCTCTAGTATATAAGTGGTGTGATATATTGTTTTTCTGTACTTCAAATAATAAATTCTAATCATACGGTTGAACTTCCACACTTTATGTGAAAGCCTGTGGTTGTTTTTTAAAGAAAATAGAGAATAAATATACTGTAGACTTTCAGAACATAGTTTTAATGTGCAACAAAAGCCTTGTTTGAAGAGCTTCATAATAACATTTTTGTGCCTAATTTAGAATAACTTTCTTAAAAGTGCAATTTGAGCCATGCAGCATGATTGACCATTTGGAATAAACACAAAAACCCCAACAAGCTCCCTCCCCCTCCAAACAACCAAACCCCTAAATCTTAGTCATTGCTGTCTCCCAGGAAATTGTGACAGCTTCTGCAAGAAACCTGGGACCTGTGCACATTAGAAATTCTTTCCTGCAGGGTTGGCAGGTGCGGGCTATGTCAAATAAATTTATTGCAGTCTGTGCTAATAACGAAAATTATAGAAAAACCTAGATGAAAGTGTTCTGCATCCAGCTAATTTGTAGCTACCTTACGAGACAATAACAAGCTTCTAACAGTTTTTCCCTTTTTAAAAATACACTAATTATGGTTAATGTTCCCTGTCGCATTAGCTTTCATGGTAATTATATTTCAAAACTTTTGCAATTAGGGTACAGTTAATATTGTGGAATATTGCAATTATTTTTCATTGTGACACCTCTATTGAAAACTGGTGGCATAATGATCACATTGTTCAACTAAATCAGAACTGCAAAAATATGGCAAATGAACCAATTATACATTATTATTTCTAATTACTGATAATGCCCTTTTCCTTGCTTTTGTCCAGAAAAATTTCTCAAATACCCAGATTCTTCCTAATTAAAAAGAAAACAACACCCAAGCAATTGATTTCTCCACCATTCCTTTCATAGATATACAAATGTATATGTATAGTATACAGATGTATGTTGTGCATTATATCTTTATAACAGAGGTCAGCATGGACATGTGTATGGGTACACCAATATCTACAGAGCTAATTCAGAGACGATCCAGCTTTGGTCAATGCTCACTATAAATGTAAACAACACTAGGAAGGACTCACTCTGTGTAAGGCTTTACTCCCTGACTGAACCTCAGGGGCACAAAGCCATGCTACAGCTTTTCTAACCCAGCCCCATGTTGCCCCAAACCACGTGCTTATTTCTGCTCAACATTCCCATTTACTGGCCTCAAGGGCTTTGGCTCTCTTCCCTCAAGCCTCTTCCTTTCCTTTCCATCATCAACCCTCAACAGCAAAGCCCCACATTTACAGCCCTGATTCTATGTTTACTGATGCTGAAAAAGCTCAAACACTTGATAAATGACAACAGCAGAAATTTCTAGGGACTCAATAAATATAATTGTTAAAATTTGGTGTTCATCCCCAGGTTTTGAAGAGGATGTTTTTAATTAAGCCATTCTATAATCAGGTAAGACAGAACACTAATACACAAAAGCACACTCTGAGGAACATAGTGGAGGAGTCAGAAGGGAACTGCAAAAACAAAGCAGGCAGGTACGTAATAGGAGACATTTTAAGCATTTTCAAGGTTTAGCAATTCCAAGAGTAATTACCCTTTACCAACACTTATCCTCTTCATATGGAATGTTAATCAAAGCTTGCTTAATTTAATTTTCATTTAAATTACAATAAACTACTGATAAATAAATCAACGATCAGATCACTGACTTCAAACAGAGAAGACCTTTACCAAAAACACTGGCTTGCCAAACCCCACCATCTGTACACTTCCCAGCTACCAGCCTAATGAATTTCAAGGTTATAATACCAAGTGTAAGACAGAATTTCTAGCAAACAGCAGACAATGGAAATAAAACACTTCTAAGCTGTCATACCATTTCTGGCAGGAAAAAAGTCTGGAAACAAGCTTACATGGCTCCTTATTGCCCTCAATAAAGAACACAGGAAGATGAAAGCAGAATTCCTTCAAAGATTATTTCAGGCAGAAATCTGAAACTTGCAAATCTCAGCTTATTCAATATTGTGAAGTAACATTTTTAAGAGAAAAGCTTCTTTTGGTGATCCGACAGATGAGGACATTCTCAAAATGAACTATAACTCTACCTCCTCTGACCTTTGGAAGCTTGAAAAGCTGATTTGAGTGATTAAATGACAGGTAGAAGTCCTGAGAAATCTGGCAAAGAACGTAATTTTTAAGATGCCTCCAAGTCCTGCCATCGCTAACGTCTCAGTCATCGCCCACCCTTCTATCATTTCTTGGCTTGTATTAATGGGTTTTATAAAAAGTTAGCAACTTTATTGTTCTGAACATAGTATTTTTCACCTTTTTGTTTCCATTAACTAAGACATACAGGCTCCACCATCTGCTGAGCACTGAAAAAATAAAGGACAAGAAAATGAGTATGTTACACCTACTTGGAGTAGAACCACTTAGTGCATGTACGTGTGGGAAGGAGAGCGGGTCTCACAGGGGTGACTGCCTGGATAGATGCTGTTCCAGTATGAAAATCACCTCAAAGCTACACAGGTCTCCAGGTTGGATATGGGCAATAACCACACACATCTGGCAATATAAATATCTATTAAATAAGTAGTTGTTAGGGGTTTAAAACAGAGATTTAATTATGTTCCTCACAAACTCAAAACAAGTAGCTTTTGCTTCTAAGTTAATGGCCACATACAAGAGCTGCTCTATGAAGTAGATATTTGAGAATAATCTAATCTTCCAAGATTCCTCAAACATATTCTTGATCTTCAAGCATTCCTCAACTGGCAAATTCAACAGTGAGAACATTTTAACACAATAAAAATTCCACGACTACACTCTGAAAATGTTTTGCTGTCTATGGAATAATTCTTTCCAATTATTTCAAACCTTTCTATCACATTACACATACAAGTTTTAAGTTAATGATCACCTTACCAAGAAAAGGCTATAAGATTTTTCAGCTTTATGAAATAATGACAATACTTATGTGTACCTATTTAATTGCTAGCTCATCCCCTGCCTGTGTATAATGCCTATTGGATCAATTTTGTGGAGCACTGAAGCATGTAAGCATAGGTGTTAATTACCCTGTTCTTCATAACAATCATTTTTGTATTGGATAATAGCATTAGCTTTGCTGACAGCTGTCAGTTTATTCCATTAAGACCTCCAGAGGTTACAAAATGAACACTTCATCATGGGATGAGCTGGATAATATAATATTTGAGTAGAGTGATGACCCTCTAAAATGTCTTGTGTATCCCATTACTTTTGCAGAAGAAACGTGGATATTCTAAGTTCATTAGGAGATGCACTATTTTTTTTTGTGCTTTATTACATTATTTTTTTTTTTATCAGATGTGTTTATAAGTGTATATGTAATTTTATTTACTGAAATCTTTACCATGCAGTTTTAATTATATGCAAATTCATGATGAACTGACTAGCCCAAAAAAGCCTATGTGAGACATAACAATAATTTTGATCCACTGATATTTAAGTGCTCTCAAAGAGAGCATCAAAGGCTTTTCTGGAGCTCCTCCAGCACCTAAAAAAGCAACCTAGGTTTAATACCATTAAAAGCAACAGCACTGTATTTCTTTTACTTGCCTCCTATTTGTGAAGATTCAACTTTTTTTCTTTTTGCCTGGTTACTTAATTTTTATCAATATCAAATCTCAAATGTCTCATGAAAAGGATTCAACTAAGATAAAGGGAAATGCAGAAATCTATAGCTTGAATTTAAATTAACAAACCTCTTCACTGTACAGCCTCTATGTCTTGACTCATATATAATGTTTGTAGTGGTCCAGCCAACACATCACTACTATTTTAAGCTTGATGATCTACTCTTCTTTAAATTCTGTAAGCAAGCTTTTTATCGTTGGCAGATAAGGAGCTGTGGCATAAAAATTTCTGCAAAAATCACGCTGTAAAACAGATTGTCACATGAAAAAATGCTAAAAGTACCAAAGCAAAGAGATATAGTAGCTCAACCAAGATTTAAGACCAAATAAAAGCAGGAAAACTGTTTCATTACCTAAATTTTGATTAACAGGATACAAATAAGAAGTAATTACAGAGTCTTTCACCATCACCTAATATCACAGATTAATAAAAAGCAGCTGGGAGAGCATTAAGGAAACGTGTTATCTTTAATTTCATAAAGCCTATTAGAACAGATTTGTGCTACAGGTTGGTCTGTGTTGGAGCAATTCCTCCAAACATTCTCCAATGCAGTGAATTGCAATCATGGGAATATGTAGCAACGTTCACATACTGTTATTATACAGCTACATTATTGTCTCCTGTCTTCAACAGACTTCAAAACACAAACTGAAGGTGGTGAAAGCAGCAAACCTGATGAAAATGTGTATGTACTTTCACAAAGAACTTGGCAGCTTCTCTAGGAGGATGGTGGCCCAGCGAGCTGGTAGTCATGCCCTCATGGTTGGGTGGCCCGGGGAAGTCCTGAGGAAGTACTGACTGTTTCCCATCTAGGACATCTGCTCTGGGTTTTCTTGGCAGCGAGGGAAGAAAAACTTTATACTGAAAAAAGGAACAGAAGTCTAAATGTTGCTCAGACTAATGGGGGAAGATAGAGCTTCAGTGTGGGGAAACACATGGAGGGTTAGAAAAACTATACAGAAGAAAATTTTATTTTTTCTTTTGTTTACTTACTTTATTTTTATATTCTTTGACAACACTGTGCTTAAACCAATATCTGAAATTCTGTAATTCCTGTATAGTTTTCTGAAACTTTTTAGATGCTTTCTCATAAAACAACTAGAGAGGATTTTCTGGGACACAGAAATAATTAAACTGCAGAACTGTTGAATGGACTGAAACCTAACGGTGATTTTTCTACAGATCCTTTTAATATGAGTCAGCATGCTATAGCATCAATTCCTGAAAAGAACCAACTGCAATGTTTGGGTAATTTATTTTTTTTTTAATCAAAAGAATGCAATATATTCTTTATTTTAAAAATAGTTCAAAATTAAGAGTCCCAGAAAGATGACCATGTATTCAGTGCAGATATTTAAACATCTAGCTAAAGAAACCACCAAAACCCAAACCAAAACCACATGCATCCTACCCTCCTCCCCCAGCCAAAGAAAACTCAGCCACCTAGAGAGAACAAACCTCACCCCAGCTATCCAAAAACTGAACTTGGGCCTGAAGACTCCTTAGGAATTAGGAAATTTGAATACAAAAGTGTGCTACCCTGTGAAGAAGGCACTGAACATAAACGCTGCTGATCCAGCAGGATCCACCAGTATGAATTATCTAAAAAAATGTAAATAGTACATATTAAGATGTTGCTCTCAGTGAGTCTCAAACTGGAAACTCAGCATCTTGGAAACTGCTCCTGTCCTTCAAGGCAGTCTGGTTTCCTCTGCACCTTCTTCTCCAGCTGCAGAGCCCTCACAAGTACAATTGACTGACCTTACCTGGTCTACTAAATTAACAGATTTTAGAATAAATAGCTATTATTTAACTAGCTTCTACCTAGAGCCTGCTTCAGAGCACAAGAAGACTACCTATTTATGAATATCTAATTAATTTTAGCTACATTTTTGGCTGGAAAAGACAAAGGAGGAAGGGACAAGAGATTTGAAAAATGTGTAAAAGCCTAATTATGACTAATTACTTCATTTTTTAAATGTTTAAGCATTTTGTTTGGAAGATTTGGAATAAAATATTTTCACCTTTCATGTTGAGAATATACACCTGTTGGGTTTTTTTTAACCCAAACTGAAATATCAATGAAAAAAGTTAATATTTAAAATCGAAAAAAACTAAAAACCCTCATATTGCTTTAAATCAAATTAATTAATAACGCTCTT
>NW_009953964.1:1375980-1397144 GCF_000747805.2 Chaetura pelagica
CGCTCTTCCCAGCCAAAGTTGTAAATTGAAGAAGTCCAAATGTCTTCTTTCATGCCACAGAAGACTTAACAATTGCTTTTTATAGCAAGTTTTCAGCTACATTGGAAATGAAGTTGCCAGGAGTTGATGAACCTCTTATCACAGGGTCACTAAGGATTCATATGCTCTCCTGAACCATTCCAGTCCCAAGCCTCGTCCTGACCACTTGACAGAATAATTCAAAGCCATCATTTACCACTTGAGCCCTAAGTAAAAAAATTCCCTTCTCCTGACTTCATAAGTTATATTTTCAGAAACCTGGAGCTCACAAACTTGCAATGATGTTACACCCTTTCATGCTAGTCCTTATAACTGACAGATTTGTGTCCAGTGAAACAATTCTGCAGCTGTTTGTGGGAACAAATATTAGCAAGCATGCTCAAACACTGTGTTTGGTTAAGCAGAACATGTCACACTTCATCACACTGTATATTAACTGAGGAGTGAGCCTGGTGTTTGGTGTCCAAAATTACCACTGATCCCAGTAGAAAAAAAGATTTGTAAAACCCAAAGTAATTACCATGGCCTATACATTACAGAGTTAATTAATCCAGTGTACAATACTAGAAGCCAGATTTCTGAGTTCTCCCCAAATTACGTGAACCAGCTGTTGGGACTTCCTATTTTATAATATAGTAACAACTGTCCCCCATGTCTGGGGACTCAAGAGCAAGAAGGGATGTTTCAGAACCACAAAGTCAGGAATCTTTTTTCCCAGGGTGTACTGGTACAACACTGAACGTTTCTGTTGCTGTTAGGATGTTTTGGGGCATGGCAGTTCACAGTAAGCCAGCCCCCCTTCAGCAGATTTATCTAGCAGCAGAGTAAGACTCTGAAGAAAGCTTTTAGGGGTTTAGTATATTTAGGCTTCTATACCCATGTCTTTTTTATCATATAAAATGATCTCATTTTCTACAGTGTTCCAGTAATTGCTTCTAAATTAAGAGAGCATCAAGGACAAAGAATCTTCTCAAAATAACAGAGTTTCAGTGCTAAGATGCCAACTCTTTTTCCTTTTGGTTTACTAATTTTCTTCAGATCCCAAATACACAAGATACATGCTAGCTATCACTACAATAAAAAAAAAACAACTATTATGTTTCTGCTTTTGTGTGTGTGTATATATATATATACGTAATTATTAAAAAACCCAACACATTAGACCTGACCTGAACAAAAGAAGAGGAGAAAAAGCTTAATTACTGAAAATCACACTGTTACACCCTATGATATCCAACACAAATGCAATAAATAGAAAGGAGCTATTGTAAAGAAGCAACATGTAAGGCAATAACACCTTGGTGGGGTGAGACAGGGACCAAAGGAGAGCTGAATAAGAAATAGAACCCTATGTAGATGGAAAAGGTCACTGCAATAAAACCAACCTAGGAAACTAGGAGCAAGTGTAGCATGGCCACAGACTGGAATAAAAAACAGAATCCAAACAAACAGAAGAGAGCAAGAGATGTGATTTCATTCACGTGTGAATGCCACAGACTGAGCTGTAGAAACATTTGGGGAGCTGATAAAATAGAACTGGATTCCCTCTCTGCCTTGATGTCAAGAAATCTGAAAAAGTAAGCATTTACTCAGGCTAGTAATTAACTTTTACAAACATGCAAATTCTTCAGCTTTTCTGTGTAAGAATCTGGCAGAAAAATAAATTACCTATATTTGTAATGTGATAAAGAAGACAATAATGTTTGGTTGATTAGCTTAGGTGAGAAAAATAATGCCCCATCTGCAGTTTTAGCACATAATTATTACAAACAACACAGGACTTAAAACCAACAAAGGAACTGATAATTTCAAATCTTCCACTCAAACTCCTGTTCCTGAGCCTAGAGTGGTGTAAGTCAGCTATCCAGAGACAATGTTGGGACAGACACAATGGAAGGGAATAGCATCACCAAAGCTAGAACGAAGCTGGAGACATTCACTGGGCCTCCCAACACAAACCCCATGGTGTGCACCTCCCTCCTGCTCTCTCCACAGGAAACATTTGTAAATCTGCAGCAAAATAAAGCAGTTGGTTAATGGAGGAACCAATTTGTTTCTCACATTTGCAGTGTAGCAGTGGCTGCACAAGGCTGCTGCTAAAGCTGAAACTGTAAGAAAGACAAAATCCTGGTCTACAAAAGCATGTGTCAGCAACCTGGAAGGAAAGGCAGTGATGAAAGCAACACTGTCCTCTTTACAATATGGCTGAATCCATTTGAGGAACTGTATTAGGAAGTAACAGGAGGAGGTATTTTGTGTGGATAAGCTGTATTTTCAGAGGAGGGTTTAGTCAATAAAGCTATAGGTGCAAACCCTTTTGGCTTGCGTACGACCCCCAGGGGCAGCAGAGCTGCTGCAGGTCAACAAGGGGGAAAAATATTCAGCGTTAAATGACAGAGTACAGATTTCTCTCTGTTCATGCTAAAGGGATATAAAAGACACGTACGGGAGAAGAGTCAGACAAAGACCCACGCATGAATGGGGGAAAAAAACTAACAAAAAACAACAGTGAGAATAATTAATAATGTCTGAGCAGTTTTCCCAGTGATGAGGTGAGTTTTTAATCTCTTGTACTTTTTTGTGTAAGAATGAACATCATCTAAAGGGAAAAAAAAAAAGTCCTAATTTCTACTCATTAATATGTTTTATATGAAGATAAAGAAGGTTCTAGAGATGCTCATGTGCTCAATAGATGACATATTTACAGATTTGCGTGTTACAATGCTAATGTTTATAAGCATACTAGAAAAAGGCACTGTATAACTGCAAATCTAAGGAAGTAATTCTGTAACTAGGAATACTGATTAAGCACTGGATAAATTAATAATGTATCATTTAAATAAAGCAGAAGTGTGTGGCTTAGTCATGTCAAAATCACAAAATCCATATAAACCCCATAATGAATCAGATGAAAAGTGTCTCTGCCCTCAAATGTTTGTAACAGCCCTTTGAATTTATATGGAGAAAGAAGTTCTTAAACTTTTTGTTATTATAAAGCCATCCAACCAAGCAGAAACCAAACCACAAATGTGCCTTCATACAAATATGACATTTTTTTAAATGAAAAAAAAAATCCCCAAATTTTAAGGTTCTTGATTTTAGAATCTGTGAAATGCATGTGGCTTCCATGTGCTTGACTCCTCACTTTGCAACAGCTATCAAATTGTGTTGGTGACGGTTAAAAACAGGAAATGTTTTAAGCTGGAGAGCCATGCTCAGTTCTGAACACATCCCACAATGTCAGAAGCTGGAGACATTCACTGGGCCTCCCAACACAAACCCCATGGTGTGCACCTCCCTCCTGCTCTCTCCACAGGAAACATTTGTAAATCTGCAGCAAAATAAAGCAGTTGGTTAATGGAGGAACCAATTTGTTTCTCACATTTGCAGTGTAGCAGTGGCTGCACAAGGCTGCTGCTAAAGCTGAAACTGTAAGAAAGACAAAATCCTGGTCTACAAAAGCATGTGTCAGCAACCTGGAAGGAAAGGCAGTGATGAAAGCAACACTGTCCTCTTTACAATATGGCTGAATCCATTTGAGGAACTGTATTAGGAAGTAACAGGAGGAGGTATTTTGTGTGGATAAGCTGTATTTTCAGAGGAGGGTTTAGTCAATAAAGCTATAGGTGCAAACCCTTTTGGCTTGCGTACGACCCCCAGGGGCAGCAGAGCTGCTGCAGGTCAACAAGGGGGAAAAATATTCAGCGTTAAATGACAGAGTACAGATTTCTCTCTGTTCATGCTAAAGGGATATAAAAGACACGTACGGGAGAAGAGTCAGACAAAGACCCACGCATGAATGGGGGAAAAAAACTAACAAAAAACAACAGTGAGAATAATTAATAATGTCTGAGCAGTTTTCCCAGTGATGAGGTGAGTTTTTAATCTCTTGTACTTTTTTGTGTAAGAATGAACATCATCTAAAGGGAAAAAAAAAAAGTCCTAATTTCTACTCATTAATATGTTTTATATGAAGATAAAGAAGGTTCTAGAGATGCTCATGTGCTCAATAGATGACATATTTACAGATTTGCGTGTTACAATGCTAATGTTTATAAGCATACTAGAAAAAGGCACTGTATAACTGCAAATCTAAGGAAGTAATTCTGTAACTAGGAATACTGATTAAGCACTGGATAAATTAATAATGTATCATTTAAATAAAGCAGAAGTGTGTGGCTTAGTCATGTCAAAATCACAAAATCCATATAAACCCCATAATGAATCAGATGAAAAGTGTCTCTGCCCTCAAATGTTTGTAACAGCCCTTTGAATTTATATGGAGAAAGAAGTTCTTAAACTTTTTGTTATTATAAAGCCATCCAACCAAGCAGAAACCAAACCACAAATGTGCCTTCATACAAATATGACATTTTTTTAAATGAAAAAAAAAATCCCCAAATTTTAAGGTTCTTGATTTTAGAATCTGTGAAATGCATGTGGCTTCCATGTGCTTGACTCCTCACTTTGCAACAGCTATCAAATTGTGTTGGTGACGGTTAAAAACAGGAAATGTTTTCTAAATGTTGCATTTCCATATAAGCAGCTGTAGAATCCACTACAGAAGGTGCTAGGACTAAGTCATTGCCAATGAAAAACGAGTTGCAGTTCAGAAGATTCAAAACTCTGTATCAAAAGACCAAATTATTACAAAGCCTGAGGAATTCTTTCTATCCAGCACAACTTACTGCAAAGAGCAAGAACAGTTTTAGGCTTTTCTACACACAAAGGAAAAATGCACAAACAGCATCAGGACTCAGCATATAAAAGAAAAGCAAAAAATTAAAAGAGTGTTATTCTGCTTACAACTGTAATAATACCTTTCAGCTTTCCCCCAAGCCACCAATTCTAGGCACCCATTTTCTTGGCACAATGGCACAGAGCAATGAGACCTAGCCTTTACATCTCAAATGCATAACATTTATAGGTGATCTCAAACTAGCTGCTAGGAGACAAACAAGGACCCAAAATGAGAAAAAAACAAGGCCTGACAGACCATAGTAACTGAGCAGTTTCCCTGCCATCATGGCAGGGAGTGGGAAAGAGCCGAGTAACATGCTGAAGAAATGGAACCTTGGGGAATGGTCCCACAGCTGCTTTGCTGTGCTGCTTTTACTGCTACAGAGCCTGCCAGATAAACACATTTACAAGCCTTAAACTAAAGTGATGTAACTGCAGCTAAGAAAAATCTTTGCAGCTCTGAAAACCATGGTGAGCTTAAAAAAAAAATACAGAAACAACAGAATTAGAATCGGTTCTCAATTCTACAGCTTTTTCTAAAGCATTATCATTTTTATTACCATAGGACCTTCTGTTTGAGATTTGTTTGTCTGTTATGATTATGAATTCATAAATTAAGACATACAATGTTACTGCAATATCTTAATATCTAGAATGGCATCTTCTTGCTGAAATTCAGACATCTGCTGGCATCATCAACATATGCTAGACATTAGCAGCAGCACTCTCATCAACAATACTTGTAGCACCATGGAGATAATACTTCAGAAAAAGTACAGCCTCTAGTTTAAATGGGAAAACAGTTTATTCTGTTTCCTCCATTTCTAACACCAGGCCACAGGTTTAAAACCCAACCTAGTGTTCAGAAATGCGACAGAATTAGAATGTGACTGACCATTAAGGATTTAGAAAATTTAAATATTAAAACCAAAGATGGGCTTGGGGGTGTGCAGGTGACGGAGCATCTCTTCTAAGGTCTTGTTACTAAATAAACATGTTGTTTAAAACAACGTGCATAGAAAGGGACTATTGCTTAAAACATCAAAGTCAGGATCCAGTCTTCATAGCATAAGCACTAGAAACCAACAGAATGTGGCTTCTAATCAATCTTATCTACTTTAATAGAAGAATCTTTATTGCACACTGTCACCTGCTGAAGAGAAGTCTTGGAGAAACAAAGGGTGTCTATGCTCTTCAGCAGCATTAAGGCATAAAATAATTTAAAAAAAACCTCAACAAATAACAATCCTGGAACCTTAACTGATTTTAACTGTTGCTGATCTAAACATAAATTAGCAAAGTCTAAACTGAAATATTCTGAAGGAGGTTTCAGAAAGAGATGCTGCTGAAATATTAACAAATGCACTTAGGACAGAAAAGTGAAAGCAGAGAGGCCATTTTTCTGATTATTGTTCCTCCATACCTGATCTCACAAGTGATGCACAGAGTCCAAAATAAACAAAACCAAAAGAAACATAAGAACAAACAACAAACCTTGAAGTAAAACAGCTGCCTTTCCTACCCCTAGCTGTAAGATTGATCAGGAGAGGACAACTCCAATTGTAAGAGAATTGTTCATAATGAGAACTTCCAAATGAAATGCTTCTTTTCTGTGCAAGTGTGTGAGCAAGACCTCTGCTACCTGCAAGGACAGTGTTTGAGCAATACAAGGTTGATGGCACCATACTGAGAGGGTTGAGAAAGAATGATCATGGACTTCCAAGTCACCACAAGATCTGAGCAGAATTAAATCCCACCATTTTGATAATCAATACAAGGAAACTATAAAACCTGTGAAAGTGCAGAGTACAGAATGGAGTAATCTGTACCTTCTGTTGGGGCTGCACAGGAGCTACCATAAACCTACTCACTAAGTCCTGGCCAGCCTTGTACAATATCAAGAACCTGTAGGTCTTCCACACAGCTAAAAAGGACTACATGCCAAGGTTGTTGCAGGGGGTGGTTTTGTGTACTTCCAAGAATGCAGACATTGGAGCCTCTCTATGTAAACTATTCCATGTATGATCTCCTTCACAGTAATAAAAGTTTCTGCTTATGTTTAAACTGAATTTCTTCATTTCAATCTAAGCCAATCACCTCCTGTTGTGAGAGTGGACACTACAGAGGAACCTGTCTCCCTTGTTACTCTTTTCCATTGGGATAAGAAGTTTTTCTTCCCCAAGCTGAAGAGTCTCAACTTTCTCAGCCTCTCCTGCTGGATTAGATGCTTACCTTAGAGGGCCTTCACTGGACTCCACTAATTCTGGGTTCTCTTGTACTGGGGAACCCAGCACTGGACCCAGCACTCCAAATTGTCTCACCAGTATCAAGCAGAAGAGAAGCATGACCTTGACCCAGGTGGCAGTGCTGGCCTAATGCAGCCCTGTCAGAATGTTTAATGCTCCATATTGAGCCATATGAGTAGTGGAACAGTTCCTCTAGGAACTCAGAAGCTATGCATGCCTAGGTTTCTTATCTACAGTTAAAACCCTTGTCTTTCTGGCAATAAGATGAAGGTGCTGCCTTCTGAGAGAGCCAAACTCTCATATTTAGCCTCTCAAGTAAGCCAAAGGCAATCCTTAAGGGGAAAAACAAACAAACAAACCCAACAAAAAAGCAATGAGCTATGGCTTCCGGATTTGTGTTGTTGCTACTTTATTTCCTATCATGTTAGTAGGCAGATACAGAAACTACATTCTCCATTCAATAAGGGGTGATACTTAATCATCTGAAGGAGATGTAATTGCTTTTCTTTAGGATTAATTTATTTCTTAAAGATTCCTGTCTTCTGTATGGGTTTGCATTATACACCAGAAACTGGAAATATCTGTTTATTTGATGCCAGATCGTAGAGGGTTATAAAGCACAACCTTCCAAGCTCTCCCAGCAGAGGATCTCAAATAAGATCTCCAGCTGTACTAATGCATTAATAGAAGTTTGGCTTCAGAAAAAAAAAAAAAAAAAAGAAAAAAAAGAAAAAAAAGAAAAATAATGTTTCTACAAACTGGATTAGACTGCAAAGAGGTGATGGTAATTATGCATTAATAATTATTAAATCCTACATACAAGTTGAATGCAAGAGATCCTTCTAGATATTTATACTGCACATAATGAATATTTATCGTTTACATAACAAATTAACACAAACTAGGGTAAATAGCATAAAGAGTTTGATTTATTTCAACTCCAGCTCTGTGGGCAAATCCCCTCACGTTGAGCCAACTGCTTTGTATGATTGTGTCTGAGCCTAAAAGACATGTTAACACTGAAAAGCTGGGAATGATCCCCCTTCCAGTCAAACATCAGTAACTTCTTGGGAATCATGACAGCACGTAACATGCAGTTGAGAATCGTCCCCAAATCAAAATACTCTGAAAATCATCCTGCATTTAATTTCTCATTTTTAGAATGGTTGAAGATGGTGACTGCACCCAATTATGGGTCCATTATATCAAACCCTATTGCTCAAGTAGGTAGATCCTAGTTGTTTTACTCAGGTTGAAAAACAGGTTTTCTGTCGGGATTCTGAAATTTGGTTTAACAGGAATAAATCTTATACAAAAAAGCAAAGGCAAAGCTGCTGGCAACAAAAACCCTTATCTTTTTATCTGTGTAAGACTGAAAAACAGCCTGTTATATTGTATTATGATTGAAGCCATTTAAATGCATTCCAACAAGATGAGTCACCTTACATTACCAGAGAGAAAATACATACAATAAATACAGGAAAAAGAAATGAAACTATTGCTACTGTTAGCTGTAAGAAAGTACCCTAGAAAATGGTGTGACAAGAACTGACCCTTCTTTTGAGAGGGGAAAAAAAAAAGGTCCATTATTTTTTCATGAATAAAAGGTCTAATTTGCTTCTATAATATTTGTGTTTTTCAAAATACTATCAGCAGGTGCACCAGATCTCAAAAGCCTCTTGCCCTTCATCACAGATAATTGTACTGCATATTACATTAAGAAATACAAGCAGAAGAATGTAAGTGATGATAGTTCAATTGAAAACCAGCATAATGTCTGTTGCATAGAAAATGATTCTGTAACTGAAATCAGGGACTAATGAGAGAAAAATGGAATAAATCTTCACATATTTTTAATTACACAGAATTTTCCCAAACATGATTTTTAATAATATATTCCATCAGGTTAACATCAAATTTAAAGAAAGTGCATTTTCTGATTTCATTTTCAGTCTGATTTTGAGCAATTATTGTGTCATTGTTCTGCAGCAGAAAGGTTGAATTCATTTACTGTGTGGTTATGCTAGTTATGATTGATGTAGCTTCTGCAAATGATAAACCAATCACCCCAATGATGTAATGTCATTTTAAGAGTGCTATAATCACATTTCTTTCAAACTGGAAGCTCTGATGAGTTCTAACAAAGATTTATTGTAGATTAAAGGCCTTCATAATATCAACAATAGATTGCTTGTTTGATGGAAGATTTGATTAGGTAATTTTTTTAGGCAAATGAGTTTTCCAGCTATATCAAGAATGGCTATTGTGAAGGGCACAGGGCAGTACATGTGGATGACTATCACCTCATATCCAAGAAGACTTCAACTTGTGAAGGAGCTATCCTGAAATTGTAGAGGTTGAAGTGCACAGACAGACAAACAAGAGGACACTTATTATGTAGTGTAATCACTACGAGACTTCTGCAAATACATCATCTTCAGCATGTACTTTGAAGATTGTGATAGAAATGTTTAAAGAAAAACATAGAAAGTGCCAGGAAATATTTCAGAATTATGAAAGATTATCTGGGGTCTAAGTCTTAGATGTAAGTATCTTCAAAGATTGCTTTTACACCCAAATCCAAATCTAAACTAAATATTTAAAGGTATTTACTTTCTCGCAGATGTCTGGATCTACATTAGCTAGTTGCCATAGGAACTAAAATAGATTTTTAAAAAAATATTTAAAATAAAAATAAAATAATCAAAGCATGGTCTACACCTTTCCTTACCATGTAGATGGTAGAAGCTACTCTGCAAATCCTTCAAGAATAAGAATAAGCCACAAAAAAAAGTGAGTTTTTTTTATGTCAGGCATGTATCAATATGTATCATATTTTCTTATAAACTATTTAAAGGAAAGAGGGTGAGAACTAGAGAAAAAGAAATGAGATTGCTAGAAAATGCTTATTAATTTCCAGAGGATGCACAAAGTCCAGGGGAGCTCATGCTATACAGCACAAGTGGTGATGAAACAATTCTGCATCCGACTATGGTTAAAAAGAAAAACAAAACAAATATTTCTTAAATGAAGAAAAATGAAAATTACTATTTATTAAAGTAGGAAATTGAATATTTTGGGATATAAAATGTTAAAATGTAGAGAACAATTGAGCCATTGTTGGCTGAATAAACAAATCAAAGTGTAGCTGAGCATGCCAAAAAGGTTCCTTGGATCAGTCCACAGTAACACGTGTGACAACACAAAGCTTTTAAGTTTCTAAAGAAAATATTACTTTACTATTATTATTATTTTAAATGAAACAGAGGGCTTTTCCATCAAATTTTATTATGTTGTTTTACTGCAGCTTCCTTCATTTGGTTGCATAAGACAAGCCATGCAGGATCACTTAGTCTCTAACAGCAGCCATGAATACCAAGTATTCAAGTATCTTCTAAGTGTCTTTTTATTGGGTCACATCCCCTGACCTTGATTTTCTTCTACTTAGCAAGGCTCACTGCATCTCCCTTGCATTTATTTTTCTCATTCCTCTTTAAACCCTCAAACTGTTGGATCCAGCACATCCTTTAGACAGTGTTGTCTCTTTTGTTCTTTATTGCTTTCTTCAGCTGTCACCATTCACCTGTTCCTGAGCTAAGAGATGTTTCACCTTAATACTGAATCTGAATCTTATATTTCAACTTCTGCCCATTGTCTCATCCTCCCAACATGCACCACCAGCCACCATCCACTGTTCCAGTGCACTGTATGTACCCACAAAGGCCAGCAGTTCCATACCACGCTGAATCTCCCAAACTAGTCAAATCTGTACTGTTACAGGAAAGAGTGACCTTGAGCAGAACAGGAACTGCATATAAGATATAAACTCGTAATGTTTAGTTGAATAGACAGAAACCGCAATAAAAGACATATATGCTTCCAAAACAAAACAAAGGCAAAAATCAGGAGCTATAATCAAAGACTCATAGAATGACTAGGGCAGCCTTCTTTTGTTTTGCCTGTATTTAAAAAAAGAAATTGCATCTTCATTACTCAGTTTTTGGCTGTCAAAACAAAAAAATCAGAAGCTGTTAATAAAAAAGAAAAAAAGGCAAAAAAAGGCAGAGAAAGAAAACCCCAAGCACTACAGATGATATGACTGATAGCAGAACTGCAAATGTCTTAAAAATGTGGCCTGAAAGACAAGAATTAATTTGCTGAAAAATAGCAGTATCTTAGTGAAATGTGACATGGGGAGTGTAGAATCAGACAGATTCTGAAACAAGAACAGACACAGACAGACTGGCAGAAGCAAAATATACTTTCAGATACAGAACCTCAGCACCTACTTGAGCTGCAAGACAAGCCTATGCAGAGCAAGGAACCATTGTGCACACACCACACTCTTACATGATGCATCAAGGAGCAGCAAAACTGCTTTGAGAAGCAAATTCCTCTGATGACAAGAATTCAATAACATTTTAAAACTACTTATAACACTCCAAAAGCTAAAAAGCTCTCTATAATGAAAGAAGAAACATATGAAATACATGACATTTCCATAAATGTTTCCTTGAAATAAAGCAATAAGATTTTTATTTGCCTCATTCCCAAATATGCTCTAATATTGTGGTGATGTAAGAACAAACTTGCAAAAAAAATACACATAAAATTGGCACAAACAGGTCACAAACAACTCCATTTGTTTGCAATTTTCTTACCACTGCTGGAAGCCTGCTGTGGCCCTGAACACGCTCTTAGTAGATATGAATTAGGAGAGAACTCCTCGTCAGGGTTGGTGTCCATGATTTGATGGGACGTGTTGCTGTCTAGCAATGGCATCTGGCAGCTAACAGGTGGAGGATTATGAGAACTGGGCAGCTGAGCAGATGGGAGAAGGCTAGACGAGGATGTAGGTGGAATGGGACGACCTGGGAAAGAGGACACAGGGAGCAAAGATCAGCAATGACTATAACAAAAAACCCCAAGTAATTACACTGTAACTGTCCATTGTTACACAGGTACTGCTGAGCAGAACCACAGAACCTCTCCATGGGTAGAAACTTGTCCCTTTGGGTCATACTCAAGGCACTGTGAACAGCTTTGTTGTGAGCTCATTCCAGAAATCTCTCCATAGCACCAGCCTGGAACTGGTCAGGAGAGCTGGGTGAAGGAGAGCGAGGCAGCAGCGCCCTCGGCTGCACCAGCTACATACTTGACCAGAAAAATGTTCACAGAAATAGGTCTGTTTGGGCTAAATAAGACCAATGAGGAAGGCAACTACAATGAGTAGATTTCTGAAATTACAACACGTCTGCAGTCGTCTTTTCAAATAAAGGTGGTGGTCTGGTTTGTTGTTTTGGTTTTTTTTATCTTTTTTACCAGGGAAATTCCCCCAAGACAGGAATCTATTTGAGGCATGTATCAGGAACCACATGAAGGCTACCTCCAAGCTAAGGTTCTTCCTGCACTGTTGCACATCTTTCCAAAACCCATGGATAGACAAGACAGTAAGCAGAGAAGACAGCAGGACTGCAAGGGAATTACACCATCTATAGAGATGGGCTAAGCTGGAATATGGGTTGTAAACTCTAACCTTTCCTGTCTTTTCACACTCATTTATTTTTGCACTGGTGCTGTAGGGGCAGAATTTCTTGCCTGACTCCCCAGACAGAGTAATTTTGACACTGAAACCCAAGCTTTAATGCATACAGTATACCTCAGCCCACTACAAAACCATATTTTTTTGCCAAATAAACTAGTGGCATAAAGTCAACAAAAAAAATTGTTCATACTGTTTTTTCCTTTTATAACCTTTCTTCTCATGACTGACACCAATCCATCGAGGCAGCGTGTACTGCCTTTCTCTTTATCTACCTCTTCACTTTTGGAATCAAGGACCACTCACTTTATACGAATTACACTAATGTTTAGACCAGAAGATAATCTTATAGAGTCACACATCAACTTCCCAAAGAAGGAAATAAATAAATAAAATTCCAGCCACCATATACAGACTATATTTGGGGACCTTTAATCAACTGAATGTACACATAGAAAAATTTCCACTTCACAGTACCAGCAAACAGCATGAATTACTCTTTTACCTTCAAAAAGTTTGAAATAAAATAAATAACTGGAAATAAGGTAAGTGACTCTTATGCTTAATTTTATTACATTTTAACATTGGATAAATGGATGATAAAACTAAATGAATAAGTTATCATATGACAGAAACGGGTTTATGCTACTCCGTAGCAAGCCCCACATGCCATCTTGTATGCTAGAGAAAACTCAATATGCACTGAATATTTTCATTGTGGACTTATATTCACAAGGAAATAATTCTAATATTGATGACAGGAATAATTACAGTTATTATTCATGATTATGCTATTCTGACTAAGTACTACAGAGAATATACTAAACATTCAACAGAAGTGACTGAACAAAACCAGTTTCTAATTATTTCTTTGCAATGTGTTGGAAACAAGCAGAGAGGCTGTGGTTTGATACATCTCAGAAAGGAATGTGACACTGTGCCCACTCTGTGTATTTAATTTCCACATGCTCTGGCTCTGCTTCAACATTGTGAAGTTAAAAGAAGGTTTATAAAATCAAAACCTGCATGTACTATATCATATAGAAATACACTACTGTATTAGGAAAACATGGGATGTATGAAGTTAGGAGATGAAGGGAAAAATATTTTTCCATCTGTGTAAACTATGTGTGTTATTTCAGAGAAATTTAGGTACATTTTAGCAGAATACATTGAGAGAAATAAAAAAAATAATTCTTTTGCCAGGAAAGCTAATCACATTGTCGCTTTCATGAAATAACAGCCCAAATCCCCAATGATGAGGTAAAATGTCTAATTACTGCAGCTCTGTTCCTCGCTTAGAGAAAACAGAAGGTATTAAGTTGTTAAAATGTTTCATGATTTTGGTGGGAAGTTGGCTCCTGAGGAAGGTTCATCCATAAGCACATGTTAATTGAAAAACATGGATGTTTATGAGCCACAGAACCTATTGCCAATCTGTCCTGTGGTTACATTCCGTAATAAGCTGCTAAATTTCATTAAAACTTTTCTTGTGGTCAGGGCATTCTTCATCTTTCTGTGAAGCTGATTCTTTTGGAGTCTACTAAACATACAATTCCCACTACAGCCTTTCCCTCTACAGTAGTGCCTCATCTTAAGGGTAACTATCTGCTGTACCGCAGTTGAGAGAATGGTTGTTAAACTACTGAAAAGAATTCAATGTATGTAGTTAGGCTATAAAGAGCATGATAAATACGATTTATTTGTTACTATACACTCTTAAGTTAGAAATAATGGGTTCAATTCATACTGTTGAATACTGGTATCTCGGTCAAATAAGTTCAATGTATTGTTCCATTTAAAATAAAAGACTAAGCTTTATAGCTTTTCTAAACCTGACCCTCTTGCCAGACCCACTCGTGTGCCTGCAGATACCTTAATAGTCATATTTTGAAATGCCTTATCTGTTGCCATTATTCCAGATTTCCACCACTTCACAATGGGACTGGCAATACCCTACAGTATTATAAAACATGCTGTGATGTATAGTAACATCAGTATGCTATTACAGTGCTATTTTAAAAACTTAAATCCATAATGTAAATAGGATTTTGTACAATTTGTGCCTACTCTTTGTATATTAATATGATAAAGCTTCCATGAATAAGGATTTACTCTAGTTGTGCACTGGCAGAAACCCTATGTAATGGATACTTACATCTACTGACAGCAATAATGTAATTGTGTAAAATACCCAAAGAAACACAAACCAGATACAAATGCTAGAATGGGAAACTAGAGTCTAAAAGCTGATACATTACAACGTCAATAGTAAAAATAAGTATTAGTTCTTCCAATATCTGTTCATATGCACATTCAGATTGCCTGTATTTGTGCATGGCAAAGACTTGTGCACAGGGTTTTTCTAAGGCATTTTAAAAAAAAACCCAGCAGACAAGAACAAAACATATTTCCTTCCAAACTCCACTTCCCCTCATTATTTTCTCCCATCACTTTTCTCACTACTTAGATTGGGGGGGGGAATAAATAAATTATAACTGTCCTTCTGGAGTGCATTCTGATTGGGAATAGCTTTGGTCTTCCATGCCACACAGCATCTCATTCTGCAAGGGTCTTCTTTACCCTCCTCCTACTTACATATTTTTCCAGGATTACATAGCAGACAGCAAAGACTTATTATTTCAATTTTTTTTCTTTTTAACATAGTCACATCTTTCTTCAATAACTGAAAAGAGCCAGTAATCTTCATAATCAAGGTCATGATACAACAATTTTTACTTCTCTAAGTTAGGCTACCTGCTATTCATACAGAAAATATACAAATGATCTGTAATAATGACAGTTAATTACATAGATTACTATCAATAAAGTCACTTAGGTCTTTGTTCTACACCTTTGGTCATAAGCACCCCCCTGGGTGCAGTCCTGAGTAATGTACTCCATGAGATCCCGTTATAGCAGGGGAGCTGGACTACGTGATGTCTAGAGATCCCTTCCAACTATGACCATTCCATGATGCCATGATTCTGAGACCAGAACTCAGAGAGAAAACATGCTCAAAACTCACTGTGCAATCCTCAACACATCAGACTGCAGAAAGAAGGGGAACTAAGAAAACTGGGTTGTTGTTTTTTTAAAAAAAACAACGGTTTGGAGGGTGTAGCAGCACCCCAGCATTAATGCAGGAGGCTAGTGAGAGGAGACAAGTTGCTTCTACAAGTTGCCATCAGAACAGAACCTATGAAACACTTAATTGGCAATTAAGATTAACATTTACTTATTGAAGCAGATATTCATGTTACATTAATACAAAGGATCGTCCCCTATATAAATAATCCCATAAAATTACATTAGTGACTCAAGTGATGGCCAGTATCATTAAAAGCAGTTGCTGTGTTGCTCATAGTTACCCAAACGACAGCAGGAAGCCTACCTAGTATCTAGCAGTGGCTGAACATGAACTAGAGATAACAGAAGGATAAGATCTCCTCCTATTCTCCCTCCCTTCAACCAACAGCTGGAAAGTCGAACTGAATCTATAAGGAACTGAGGCAGGGCCCTGCTGTCAGGAGAACACGCACCACCCTCCTCCTCCAGCACACAAAACATTGTCCCTGCATTTCCATGTCAGCCTAACTGAAGCACCTACATCGTCAGCAATGTGAAGTTCACTTGAAAGGGTGAGAAGCACTGCTAAATATATCAGGAAACAACTTGAAAACATAAGATGCATGTTTTTGCAGTGCAAAGCACTATAAATTAAGCAGGCAGCTGATGAAGGAGAAACTTGCCAGAGGTACAGCACACTCAGCAGACTCTCCTATTCCTCCCCAGAATAATTGCTTTCTGTTAGAAAAAAACTTGTTCTTCAAATATGTGTGCAAAGCACGTCTTGCCAATGGGCTGGGCACTCTCAAGTAGAGCAATATTTAATAAATTAAATACATATTGTCATAACTGGCATAAGAAATACAAATATTTTGTATTTTATTAAATTACTACAGTTAACTGACAAGAGGAAAAATTACCCATTTTCCATATAGTAACAGCATCTTTGGTTTTTTGTAGCTAAAATGGCATTTGTATTTCAGAGCAGCAAAGGTCAGTGTGCAGCCCCAGCAGGCAAAGCTTTTCTCAGGGGTGAAAGTCCTTTCCCCCAGAGCTAAGCTGCCTGTACTACCAGCTCCCAAGAGAACAACTAGACACACCACCTAAATGTTACCTCATCCAGCAAGTCGCATTGCTCATCTATTAGTAAAAGGACCCAGTTAACCCTTAATTCATTAGACTGCATTTCAAGGTGACAAAAGAAAAGCCAAGACTAAAGTATGAAAAAAAAAAAAAAAGAGGGAAAGAAGTCTAACAAATTGTGATCACTTTCTTCAGCATGGAGCTGCTTTTTGTCACCAAAGCTCCTGTTGCATTTTTTTCTCTGAGGCAAACAATCTTCAAAACAGCAAAAAAGAAAGATATAAATCAGGATTTGGATGCCAGAGTTATCACTGAAGAAAGGTACTTCCAGTGCTTCTAAGCTCCTATCTCTCCAAAAGCAAGAAATGAAGAAAACCAGCCCAGGCTAGAAAAGGCTTCACAGAGTCTATTTCGTAAGAGTCAAAGGAGGAAATAAGGTCTTCCTAAATATATGGGGCTGACAATCCTGCAAAGAGCATTTTACTGATGGTTTTAGGTATTTCTCATCATCTAAACAGAAAGTCAGGACAACTAAGGATAATTGGTACCACTATATCATACCAGGGAAAGACAGAAGGTGGCTCTGAAACAATTAAAAGAATGCCAAAAAAGACACCTAGACACAGAACATCACCTGTGAACTACATGAAAAATGAATCAGTGAACTCAAATCTGTACTGTGGGTTTGCACCTTTCCCATTTAACAAAATGAACACCACCTTCTGTGTTTTTTTCAAAACTTGCTATGCAAAAAAAGCAAAAAATCCAAGCAACAGAATGAACATAGAGAAAATAATAATTAAGCAACTCCGGTATAGGCAAGCATATGCCCCAAAGGCAATTTCTAACAATGTATAAAGAGAGATATCTTTTTTTTTCTTTTGTTAGTAACTCCTGGGAGAGCAGAGCTGCAGAGCCCTGCAGGGCACACAGAGAGCCCAGATATGCTCTCTTCACCCACAGGCTTCAGGAGCTCAAGGGAAGCCCTGAAACCTTTCTTCACCTCCCTCCTTCCCCTTTATTTTTTTTGGTGGGTTTTTCATTTCAAGGCGGATAAAACACTGTCAGGCTCCCATTGCAGCTCCCCAGAGCAGCAGGAGCTGAGCACCAGTGTTACTGTGGCACAGCTCCACCACATGCACCCCTCTCATGTTCAGGATGAGTGAAAGCATTTATGTGAGAAAGACCTCCAAGGATAATACTGAAGCCAAAGTTAGAACAAGCAACATCCATTCCCTCCTCTCTCAAGTAGGTGATGAATCTAACTCTTTCCTCAACCACAGCCAGGTTTCCTAGACCCCTTCTGTGAAACAACAAAAAGCAAAAGGAACTCTAAGGGGACCAAATCCCTCAGGAAAAGGATACTGAAAAAAATGAACACACACCTGCCAAAATATCTACCTCCTTTATGAAAATATGAAACACAGTAACATAAGATAATCTGACGCAACATAAAATATAGCTTTGAAAGATCCTTAAATTCACATTATAAAGCAAAATAGTGCATTTCTTTAGAAAGCATAATCCTAGAACTCCTAAACCTACCTATGCAGGTATAGCATTTTAATAGTCAAGACATTAAAATGTTTAAATAAAATGATCCTAAAACTCAAGACTATTTCTTCTTAGGTACATATTATAACTTATATTCAAATTTCCAAGCAAACCTAAAGGGGAAGGGGGTAAGGAAAAAATCAAGAAAATCTCAAATAAAACAAAATAAACCTAGATTATTTGTGACAGTAATGCATAGTCTCCTTGGTTTAGCATTGTTGTAGTTCTAGCTACATTTTTGAACAAGAAATTATTTATAAGGCATAAAGAAAGACAGAAAAAGAGAAAAAAAAGCTTTAAATGGCAATAACTTTCTGTTATCAAACAAGAAATCTATCCAGTGTAAAAATGTATTCATATTTAATAATACTCCTCTCCCCTGTCCTCTGAAGTAGAACCATTTATTGCACACCCAGGAATACAGTTTGAGAACTGCAGATAATAGAAAAGGGATGAGTGAAGAATAACCAGCAAGTCCTACCCTCTATTTTTTTATTTCAGATACATTCTACAAGCTTGTTCAAGTTGTGTTATCCTCCTTAAACCATTTGACCTCCCTGTGTGGTTAATATTTCCTGAAGTACTGCGCATGTGTAATTCTTGAATATGGAAATCACTAACACTCCAAGACACTATCATTACAAAAAGATATGCAGAAGAGTAAGACTAACTTGGAAATAAATCACTTTTCTCCTTTCAGTGTTCAAGTTAAATTAATTTTTCTATGCAATCCATCTACAAAATATATCAGTTTTATGGAATTTGGATATTAAAAATAAGTAGACAGTCATGACTTAAAAATTATCTAAACCAATTCAGTATGTAAAGGAATAATTTGCTGCTGTCAAAAGCTAATGTCACTTAATTCTTGTCTTGTTAAATCATTTGATGCCCCTTTCTTTTTTAGTTAAACAATGATAAATAATAAAAATAATTGAAACTAGAAGATGTTAGGGTTTTGCAGCTGTTCAATGTCTTTTGGGCTGATTAGATTCTGTAATGAGAAGTTATAAACCTCATTTTATAAAAGCTGTTGCTGTCTTGGGAAAAAAATATCAGTGAACAAGATTAGAAAACTCTCTTCCTTCATGAACCTATTACACTAGCAAGCTGATTACTTGGCATAAGTTTGATACCTTCAGTGCTGGAAAACAGTAATTTGCTTCAGTGATTTTTTTTCCTATCACTCAAAAAGTCAAAATGTCTTCTCTAATCTTATGGTACCTCTGATTTCACCGGTAAAATCAGACCAAGACAAAGGAGACAAACCCACGTGAACATAATTCACATGAACTTGCATTAATTTAAACTTCCCTAAAAACGGTTTTACTGAACTAACCATAACGAACACTAAATTTTAACAACTCCTCAACTGCCTGTTCCTTGTGGGACAAAACTAACACTCTAAGATTAGAAATATATTTAGAAAAAAACATATTGAAGATTCACAACTACCATATGTGATTGAATTTCCACCTTTATACAAACTTAATAGCATGTGCAGCTTTTAAAAATTGAGAAGAAAGAACATTTCCTATTTATCGATTGTACCAGCTTATACATAGCTAAGCATTTGTGCTAAGGAATTCCATTACTGAAAGGGTTGTAATTAGGTCTAGGTAGGTAATTAGCAGGCACACTATGAAGTCTACCTCCTAACATAAATCTACAAGTGCTTGATTTGATCTTTATTCTAGTGACACAGAGAATTCAGACTATGCTGTACTAAGAACTTGTACCTGCTATCCAAACACCTCCTCTTCACCTTCTTTCACTGAAATGTTAAATACTGTTAAACAACTACTAGTGCCATCTCTGCTACACATCCTAGTGAATGATGCTGGCTTTATTTCTAGTAGAGATGTAGTTCCAGGAAGGTTGCAACAACCAGTGATTCAGGTGCTTGGAGTCACTAATAGGTGGGAAAAATAACACTATTTTGAACTAACATGAGACAACTCCAACCTGTAATTATTTAACAAACTCCAAGAAAGTCATACAAGGATAGTACTAACCATTTGGAGTTGGATAATGATTAGGGAGTCTGTGTTACCTCTTTGACACCTCCTGAAAAATAGCTCTAAATTGTGACCAACAAATGTGAAATAACACAAGGTTTCTCATGATCAGTATTATGTAAATGGCTAAATAATTTAAATAGTATGGTTAAAATCTGCTCTACCATGGAGTGCAGTGCCGGTGTTGTCTTCTGGGTAATTCTTCATGTTATCAAAGTCTACTTCTCTGAGTTACACCTACGGTTTGAATACAGTGCTCCGCTCTGCTTCCTAAATGTGTGTGGAATGCACATCTGGATTTGTGCTAAATGACTGCTGTGATACATGCTGGAGATGGTTGGATCTTAGTGCTGGGAGATACTAAGGTTGTCCTGGTTTGAGGCAGGATGAAGCCAATTTTTCTTTTTACTGATTTTTTTTTCCTTCAGTAAGCTTTCTTGTAACTAGCAACAGTGTGTTCTGCTAGGCTGATAAGACAGTGGAATGTTTTTCTAACTACTGAGGCTTCAAGGCTGCACCTTCACTCTGCCGGCTCAGACACTATGGGGAGATCTGTGACCCCCCTGTTGGGGCTTAAAATCTAGCCCCCCCATAAATTGTTGTCACAGTTTGACTCAGGTCCGACAACAATGCTCTCGATCCCCTCCCCCTCCCACCCAGGTAGGGAAGGAGAGAGAGAAAAAGAGAGAGACTTGGCTGGATTGAAAACTAAACTACACAGCTTTAATTAAAACACTAATGAATCATACAAGAAAATATATACAATTATATACAAATATATTCAGGAATGGGCAAAAAAAACCTCTCGCCTCCCCCCACCCCAGCAACTCCCACAGCACTCCCCTGAACTGGGAAGAGTCCCGAGGAATCCCG
>NW_009953964.1:1399823-1406462 GCF_000747805.2 Chaetura pelagica
ATAATTGTATATATTTTCTTGTATCATTCATTAGTGTTTTAATTAAAGCTGTGTAGTTTAGTTTTCAATCCAGCCAAGTCTCTCTCTTTTTCTCTCTCTCCTTCCCTACCTGGGTTGGGGGGAGGGGGGATCGAGAGCATTGTTGTCGGACCTGAGTCAAACTGTGACAAAGGTGCAGTAAGAAAAGTATGAAAAGTATGAAGGGAATTAAGCTTTCATTACTCTTGATAATGATCCTTCTGTTTACATATTGTCTTGATATTTCCATTTCTCTTTCTTCATCTCTTCTCAAGATGTAACCTTGCATTTCTTACACAACTCATACATTAATAGAAGTTTAGGATGTATGAGGAAAATAAAGGGCTAACTCTTCAGTCATGTGTCACTGGCATAGTTTTCCAAAGGACAAAAAATTTTAAGTGTTTAACTTCTCTGTGTCTTACTGCCTCTTCAGGCAGCTAAACATCATTCTTCCTAAACCATTTACTGGGTGCTATGAATGTTTAAGACTGTTGTGATTTTTTACACTGAACAATTGTGTGCCCTGACAATTTCTCGGGTCCAGTAACACCATTTAATAGCAAACGACTGTTTAATCTCAGCTCCATTATAAGTCAATACAAATTTTCCATGTAAACATCAGAAAAAACTTCTTTACTGTGAGAGTGACAGAGCACTGGAACAGGCTGCCCAGAGAGGTTGTGGAGTCTCCTTCACTGGAGACATTCAAAACCCGCCTGGACATGTTCCTGTGTGATGTGCTCTGGGTGATCCTTCTCTGGCAGGGGGGTTGGACTAGATGATCTTTCCAGGTCCCTTCTAACCCCTAAGATTCTGTGATTCTATGATTGTATCTTTGTCTTCAGCATAGCCAGGATTTCACCCTAGAGCCCTAAATAGCTTTCACACAGAGAGAAGCTCCCCCAGTCACAGCCTTTTCCTGACTAGAATACCAGGCTGCTGCTTTCATTCAATTCAGGGTGGTCTCCTGAGCACAGATCTAGAAACACAGCTTGGAGCTAAACTGCAGTTATCAAAGCGGGAAATTAAATACCATTACTAATATGGAGCCAGGCCTATTTAGTCCTTTAAAAAACTCTGTCTTCTGGTAGAGCTGACTATTGCCCGTAGATGACATGGAATGCTGAGCATAGTGAAACACAAGATTATGGACAAAACTACCAAACCACTGGCAAACAAGCAATTTAAGCACAGAACTTGGTTCCCTCCCTGTACTGAAAAAGGTTTGAAATATTTCTGTCTTTTAAAAGTTGATTTACAGTTCAGAGTTTGGGGAGTAGACACAAATGAAGAAACAGACTGTCGACTGTGGAAGAAAGGACAATATAATTTACTGCTTATGAGCCACACCTTAAGTGAACACTGGATCCTGCTCACTCTCCCTACATGACAGCTGAAAAATACTGACTTCTTAAAAAGGAGGTTTATGCCAAATTTCACTTCCTGTGCAAAGATTTAGCCAAAGTAAGGCCATTCTGAGTGGCAGATTGCAACACAACAGCTATCAGACCATTAACTGCTTTAGCATTGCTGTGTATCACCATCACTAATGGCACTATGGAAGAACAGTACAGGAAATTAAAAAGATAAAATTTCCTTGTAATGAAATGAAATGGCAGACATATGATATCCTACTATATGGAAAAGGGAGCTTCTCTCTGCAGTACTAAGAAAACCTGTAACCTGATTAAAAGGCATTTGCAAGCACCAAATTAGATACGTAAAAATGTAAGAAATCTTTTCATTATAGTTACTGTTAAATTTGCCAGAATGAAGGCCTAAAGATACACATTCTTCTCTGACAAACAGGCTCTGATCCATGCCTTTTGGTGAAGCAAAAGTCCCACAGAAAACCAAAGACAATACAGAATAGTTTGAAGTGCTGTTTTATATTTCAGCATGAACTGGAGCTTTAACATAATGACAGTTTCCCTCATCTTTTCAATCTTAAAGCACTTTATAACTACAGCTCAGAAACACAAGGACAGTGTAGAATTAAAACAACTAAAGCTGAAATATGCTACTTAGGAATCCAAAGTTTGTTTACACCATTAGAAGGCACTCAAATATATATCCCCATAAATGACAAGGTCCCAGCAGCAAATTAACAGGAACAATTTTCCCATCTCAGGAGCTGTCAAGATGGGCTCTGTTAGCCAATTTATCTTACTCTAGCACATCTCTGGTGCTTGTCAATCAATACGTGAAACATTTGGTGCTGATTGCCATTTTTCTATCCACTTCCTTTTGCCTCTCGTACCAGGCAATTTACTGCAAGTCAATCAAGGTTGAAGCAGACCTTGTTTAAATAAAACACTGTTGAGTTCTTTTCACACCAACAATTTCAAAAACAGAATGAGCTGTAGCTTTTCACATTTACATTTATACTACTTTTTCTGTTTTTCCCAAATACCATGCTCAAGCTATAAGTCATATCTAAACTCAGATGAAGGCTTATGGAGAAAACAGGGAAGATGAGCTGGATATAACTGTATATGCTTTCACTGTCAAAGATTCAGTCTATCGATGGAGACAGAGAACATTAAAAAATACTTAAGCAATCTAGGATTAAATCTTTTTCACCCTTGTTTGAAGTCTGGTCTCCACACCATACAAACAACTCCTAACTTGCCTGAACTTTTTAACTTAGGATTATTATTTGAAATATTCATTTAAACTGCAATTTAAAGGCAAAAATGAGACATATATATATATACATGAGATTTATATATATATGTATATACTACATTTATAACTGTATGTCACAAATAAAAGTACAAAGAAAATAAATTCTCTAGTGTAAACATTATTATCTTGAATACACTGAGAGCTTCTCTCTCACATCCAGAAGAAACTATCCCACAGCAACTCCAGATCACATCATGTCTAACTTCGGCATCACCAATACATAGTATTACCTTTTTTACAATTGAAACAAGATACTCATATAGTACATGACGCTTAAAAAAGTTTTTTAATCTTTGACTTCTTTCTGCCCAGTAAGACTTGGTTTTACAAACACCTATGTGAATTTCCTACCGTGCACAATGCTATTTCAGTTCTCAGGTTCACATGGATTGCAAAATTAACCATGTGATCATTCACAGCAGTGGAGCATTAAACTACTATCTTCTCAGTCAGAATGGCAATTAAGTACCTGAAGCACACATTTATCTACTAGAACTATATAGAGTGACAACAACAATTTATTCAGTTTCATCTCATTATTTACTAGATAAGCACATGTGCTAAAGCGTGCCATACAACAGCAATGAAAGAAAATGCAAGTCAGGTCAACCCCTAAGATCCTGCAAATAATCATCTCATTTGCTAGTATTTTAATATGAAATATAAAACCTTCACAATCCATAATACATATGATAAAACCCATAAAACACCTATAAAGGACTCAAAGACTGACTGAAAAATAAAGCAAGCAGGTTATAAGGTGTAATTATCACCAGTCATGCTCTGTGTAGTATTTAAAAAACCTTTTGTTATCCCAACATAACGGATGATACAACTTGGATTGTGACTCACTATCATTTGGATAAAGATACTCGGTTAATTATAAGAGGCTTGTTAGAAGTTTTCAAACATTTGTCTCATAAGAATACCTTATGTCTCATAATAATACCTCTTGCTGTTTGCCTTCACTAGGAGAGCTACTGCAGGTAACCCTTCGGATACAGTCCTTAATTTAAGTCTTGCCTTATATGAGCATTAGGTCTGTACCAGAGATGTGTTACACAACGACATGCAATTATATGCAAATATACATTCACACATGTATGTGTGTCAGCACGCCAGGATACTTGGTGTCCTGACCCCACCCAGAGTTCATCTTTGAGTTATTTTCAAGGAGAAGAAAAAAAGGAGACAGCAGATGTTTGTTTTACTTTATATTGATTTAACTCAGAAAAAAAAAACCACAACAAAGAACATAACAAGTTAGAGATAAGAAAAAGTATTTCCTGCAGGGCAAATAAGTTAGCCTGATTGATGCAAACACGATGGAAGTATACACTTCACTTAAGTGTAGCTGGTAGCCCACAATAAAAAAGATACCATAAAGACGGCAAAACTATTTCAGATTACCAGTTCTGGCTTAACTAATGACAAAAGATAATGGGTGATTTGTTTGTCTAGTGTTCAGAAAGATGCTTCCCACACCAACACACAAAGAATCAGACTTAGATTACGTTTATTGTGTCATTTTCAATAACAGAACTCTTGCGTATTAATAAAATTTGCATTCATTTAATCTCGCATATCTAAAACAATACTGAAAAAAAAACAAGTAATTTTAATCCTCAGAAAGCTCTAGACTTATTGAAACCTAAACTTTGCTGCTGGCCAAGGTAAGCAAGGTACTTTTAGTGTCTCAGCTCTGTGCAAGTTACTCAGAGTTCTCAGAAAACTTGTCTCTAGAATGTAAATTGACAGCTGAACTCTGACAATTTATTGAAATGCATTTCCTCCAAAATAAAAACAAGCACAGCAAATGAAAAACCCTACACCTGCTTATAAACTGTTTCTCTTGGCAAATACCAAAGACTGTCTTTCCATCACCAACACATTTTTCCCACTAGTTACACTAATTTCTTGTTATACGCTTCGGATTATGAACGCAAAAGGGGGTGTAAAATGCTTCTGCCATAGAAAGAAGCACCACATGATGGGTGATATTATTAGATAGCTAAGAGCCCTAAATAAGCATTTGGCTGAGGTCAAAAGAGTTAGAAGATTGTTCCCTTTTTGGCACATCCCACAAATCTCAGACTTTCAATTAGTGCTCCCTGAAGAGTGAACACAACACTTGATGGATTTCAGGGGAATGTAGCTGAAGTTTGTAGGACAGGAAAGACAGAGAGAAGCAGTGTACAGCCTGACATATCACCTGTCAGAGGGTTACAAAGGAAGAGTTAGTTTCAGTTCTCTCTGAAAAGTCTATCACACATTTCACTAACCCTCCTGTTATCCATAAGTGCACGGTTTCTGTCTTTTCCTACTTTCTTGCTTTCCCCCCAATAGTAGGCTGCTTAAAGCCTGTACCTTAATTTTAACCTGAACTTGAAATTTTAGCTGCTAAGACATGTGCACCATCACAGAACTAAAAATTAGTCTTGGTCTAAAAATATTATAATCTAAGCAAGGGTCAAGTTTCTTCTTTCTTTGCCAACTTGCCATGGTCATCTCACAAGGGATGTAAAAAGCAATAAGAAAAGCTTCCATAGGTATGTTGGGGATAAAAAGACAACTAAAAAAAATGTAGGTGCTCTCCTGAAGGAAACAGGAGACCTAGGTATGAAGGATATTCACAAGGCTGAGGTTCTCAATGACTTCTTTGCATCAGTCCTGAGGAAAAGGACTTGGGGGTGGTAGTTAACGAGAAGCTCAACATGAGCCACCAGTGAGTGCTGGAGCCCAGGGAGCAGCTGCATCCTGGGCTGCATCAAAAGAAGTGTGGCCAGCAGGGCCAGGGAGGTGATTCTGCCCCTCTACTTTGCTCTGGTCAGACCCCACCTGGAATACTGTGTACAGTTCTAGTGCCCTCAGCACAAGAAAGATATGGACCTGTTGGAGAGGGTCCAGAGAAGAGCCACCAAGATGATCAGTGATTCTATGTGAACAGATGTGGTTTTTTTTTTTGTTTTTTTTAATATAAGGCTGAAATAGTGCTTCTCTCCAGCTATCTTGGAGACATTTTAAAGTGCTACCAAAGACTAAATGGAACAGGTATGTAAGAGCCAAAGACAATTTTACAAAATGTAAGTGAAATGAAAACTAGAAAACCCACACTCCTATCAGAAGTCATGACTTCATCAAAAACTGATCTACAAGTCTGTTCCAGTAAGGTCACTTTATAGAAATAATACATCACAATCCAGTCTACTTAGGGCTTTTGTTCTAAAACACCTCAGTAAATGAGGCTGTTTGTTAACTCCAACAGATAATTATGAAGTGCAATAAAAAATTCAAATTATGTTAATAGGCTAAAGAACAACGGCTATTTGCAGAAATCACTGGCAATTACTAGACATAATGGTCCTCAATTAAGCTGGAGGGTATTACCAATCATTCATAATTCACTATTTTAAAAGTACCATAAAAATATATAAATGTGGGCTGTTAATAAAACTTTCAGACCAACAGTGCAGTTTGTCACAGAAAGTTATACCTATTTTATTTTTGAAGTGTTTTTTTTTAGTTTGTGAATGATCTGTGAAGATATTGTTAGTGAAAGGAAGGTAACTACATGGGATTTATTCTCATAGCGCTCCTAAATACAACTTCCTTTCCCAAGCAACTTCATTTTCCCTCAGGAATCCAGTCAGCAATCATGCAAGTCTGCACTAATTCTATTTTTAGATACTACACCTCACTGTATAAACCTGAATGCATATGTGAATTTGAACCAGGGGACTCGCTACTTGTTCACTTTCAGATTTTTACTTAAGATACTTTCAAGGAAATAAAATGGGCCAAAGAAAAAAATTAAAAGAATAAAAAAAAGAACTAAAATAAACCCAAGAAATGCCAAGGATCAGCTTTCAGTTATAAGCTTGATACACTATAGATTTCCATCAAAGCAAATAATGCAAACACCTTTAATAA
>NW_009953964.1:1406495-1435120 GCF_000747805.2 Chaetura pelagica
CACACTTCCTCTAGAACTACCACTTACTCATCCACCACGTGAACACCTTGCGTTATGAAATGACACACTTAGCAACTGCTAAAATCTCATCGTAACTTCACTACATATGATTTATGATCAATTTGTTGGAGACATGCACAAATACCCTAAATTAATGTGTGCACATGTTTTATTTATTTTAAAATCGACCACACTTTAAAAACTTTTCAACTGCTCCAACCACCTTAACATTCCTTCTGCCAAGAAGCAAAGCTTCTTTCATTTTTATATAAATACATTTGCATACTTATTCCTAAGAAAAAGTTCAAGAACAGTTCCTAATTGTAGAAATTTCTATGTTCATGTTGAAAAGACTGGATCTCAACACTGTGAATCAGCAGTATGAGACAGCCATTCATCTTCCAGACCTCAGGATCTGCTGAGAGTCTTTATTGCTTTGACCTCATTAAAATGGAGCAAACCATGAGCTAACATAAATCTGTCTCTTTAAATACTTCCTTCCCCCTTGCGTTTTTTAACAGTTATGAACAAAGGGAAAGGTTAAAGCCAATTAAAAGAAATACAAATACTGTTATTATTTCCCTGACAAACTGTTAGTTATTGGATTCAGTAATTTGACTTCAGAAAACTATTACTCCCATTTTGGAATGAATTTGTAATTACACTCTATACTGACTTCCCTTGGGTTTTTGTGTTGGCGTTTTTTTGTTTTGTTTTGATTTGTTTTTGATGTTGTTTCTTTTGTTGGTGGTGGGTTTGGCATGTTGGTATTTTTTTTAATCCCTTTTTATTCCATTTTCTCTTTCACAACTTGAAGTCTCAAATAAAAGCTACATAGGGACTAAGATGTAATTCTAACTTCACTCCAAAAGGGACAAAAAGATTCTGAATTTACTCCTATGCAGTAAAAACTTGATTTTCTATATCTCATTAAGATCATCATACTGAAGTGACAGATTCTTAAAAGCATCTAATGCTGAATGAACTGGTGAGAAACTCGAAGCAAAAGTACTGAGGAATAATAATCTAATGCAGTAGCAAAGGTTTTGCTTGCCTCTGTTATGTCAAGCAAAACGGACATATCCTGACACCACCCCCAACCAAAAGCCAAACCCAAAACCTCATTAAATAGCTACAGTTCCTATGTTACTTCATACTGTTTGGCACTGTGAGAAGCAATCATAATTTAAAAAAAGAAAAAGTAGAGGTTAAAGTCTCCCAGCAGCCTTGAGAAGTTCAACTTGTGCAGAATTTCTCTCCTTGATTTACTGATGTAAATCACTAGCAACCCAGTTGACTGAACTCACTCATCAAGTCAGTACAAGGAATATCATAATTCTGCCACAGGTTTTGAACTGTAAAATGGACTTTCCAAGTATTTTATGTGGATCAGAAACATCAATATACTATGTAAATGAAAGAAATTGTTGAAAACCAAAATTTACTTCAACTGACCCATCTTTTTAATTTTTATTAAACTTTTGGTTCTCATTCTCCCCCTCATTTAGATGCTTGCAAAATAAATATAATTATATCCAACTTTAATAACTCTGGTACCTTGAGCTGCAGGTGCTAGTATGCTGTATCTATTACCATATTTTAAGCCCTTTTAAGAAGATTGCATTAATTTCTATGGTAATTTAGAGCCCATAATGCATTCCAAGATGCGAATAGATGTTAATCACCACAGAATGATTTTCCTGTATACTAAGGAAGTCAGGCTGTAACCAGTAACTAATAACTTTTAAAATTCAATAATGCCACTGACAGGCTTGATTAAAAGTTTGTTAGAATAACGATGCCCCTGAGAACAGGTTTTAAAAAAAACCCCAAACTAATCCACAACTACATGATTTGCCGTGTCCTTTCTATAGAGATCACTAAGACTCAAAATGTTTATTTTTCCATGTCATTCTTTGCCCAGTATTAATAGAAGTTATCCATACATATTTCTCTTCTGCTACTACCACAGACTTAGTAGAGCAGCTGGCTCAAAGCAGCACATAGAAAAGGGTCCTCATTACTAAAATGATACTATGTTCACTGTCACAGACACATCACTGACGTCAGCGATTATATAACTATTTTGATATTAGAATATTTAGGTGGATAAAATATGGCAAGAATTTACCTCTAAAATTCAGTCAAAGCTCAGTTTCCTTCATCAACTTGAACAACCTTGCCAACAGCAACATACAAATTTAAATATCTGTACAAAGAAGTGAAAATTGGCAACATTTCTCTGGAAGAAACCCACTTACAGCTTTTCTGCAAAATAGAAGTAACTAGTGGGGAAGCCTTTTCTGCATTAGCCTGTTCATTGTTAGTGCTTCTGGACAGTTATTTAAAACAGGATGTACTAAAGATAGTATATTGCTTTGTCACTATTGGAAAGGTGACTCAAAATGCAGGAACAGTCCATCTGTCTCAGAGATGTTGCTAAGTGACCGATGACATAGCTGTCATGAGGAAAGCTTTCAGCTTGGCTACAGTTGGCCCTCCAGACAGGCAGGGACACTGGTTCTCTCTTTCCTGGCTACATAGAAATGCATAGCGCTGACTGTTTGAAATCTAAAAGAAGAAACAGCCTTAGCAGAAATTTTTGCTGCACTCCACAAATTCAACAGTTTCACTTCATGAGGATAGTTGCAGCCACATTACTGCACATGAAGATTATATAGTTCCATCTTCCCAGACCTAAAGTATTAATTTTTTGAGGACTGGAGTCAAAGAACAAGGTTTTGGTGAGTTTACCACAAAGTTCTGGTTTAAGAGTCAGAATAGAGTAAAATAGACTATTTCAGTTGGAAGGGACTTACAATGATCATCTAGTCCAACTGCCTGAGCAATTCAGGGTTGACCAAGCTGAAGCATGTTGTTAAGGGTATGGTCCTGTTAAACACTGACAGGCCTGGGGCATCTACCACCTCTCCAGAAAGCCTGTCACAGGACTGGACCACCCTCTCAGTAAAGACTGCAGGTATAGCACAGAATAACACCAACATCAGCCCAAGTCCCAGCTGATCTAAACAAGAGAATCAAGTTGACATTTCAAACTTCCTTTGTAGTTAATATTTTATAGATTGAGTTCTCATAAAGGAAAATTACTGTTTTAACTTCTTTTTGCCTGTAGACAAGCAAGTTCAGGCCAGCAGCTGAAACCCATTATGACACTGTGACAATTCAAATTGCTGTGTACTCTGTCAACAATTAACCTACATATGGAGAGCTGTGATTCAACAGGTGAGGAGGATTGCATGTACCACCTTCTCATTATAAGAAGTATTCTTCCCCAAAGTCTCCTCTTAGTTCTTGGAAGATTTTAAAACTTGTAATCACTTCAGTGCTATGCTCCAAGGTAGCTTTCAATGTCTGGAGTCTCCACGATGCACAATCCTTGAAATACATTATGATGTGCCATAAGGAAACCAGCTCCCAGGTGAAATATGCCTCAGAAAAAAATTAAGAACAAAACTGGGGAGCTTCTAGCCCAACTTCTATTATGATCACTTCAAAGATTTCACACTTCCTGGCATCACACTTGATACTGTTGAATATTTTCAAATTCTGCTGCCTTCAATGGAAGTTCCTTAGGTACATGAAAACTTTCAAAAGCCAACTTAAAAGGTCTCATATCTCAAATCCATATCAGTAATTCTAGATGAAATTTGGATTTTGAGAGGTACATCAAAGGATTCCCTAAGAAGAATAGTTTTGTTTACTCTTCTTTTACATTTAAACAGTTCCCTTTATAAGATGAATATCTAATTGAGAAATGAAGTATTTAAAGCTGGCTTACTTTTTTTTTTCTTAAATAGAATCTAGGATTTATTTCATGGTTGTATTTTTGTAACAGCAGTCCATGCCATTTGAGCAGTGACAGGATTTAAGCTGTCATCAATACAAATTAAATCATTAGCTGCTACATGTACAAAAAATCAGAATTTGAATTTCAGTCTCAACAGACAAGCAGAGGAAGAATTTACTCTAACACATTTTATATAATCACTTAAATCTGTACTGTTAAGTGCAAAATATGTGTTAGTGTAACAAAATAACTGGTTCACACAAATGTGATTCTTGCTTTCCTCAAGGAAAGTGAAGAAATTATAAAAAATAACATGAAAGAGTAGTAGTATAAACCAAAGCAACTGCTTGAGGAACTAAATAACTAAACAGACCAGTGCAGTATATTTACTGCAAAATAATTTTATACCTCGAAGAGCCTTGCAGAATTTTAGTAACAGAGAAGAAAGCTTAAAAACTGTGAACAAACACCTAAGCAAGGGGCTCAAATTGGAGAAGCCTCATATGAACAAAGACGAAGGGTGTGCACAGCCCCTCGTGTCAGCTCAGAAGCTTCCCAGTTCCTCATCTCTTCCTCTAGTTGTCAACAGCACAGTGCTGCTCAGAGCTTCCAGGAAACCTGAGACCAACAAGGGCTCACAAGCATCCCCTTGAGTTTCTGTCCCTTTTCCCCACAGCCACGTCTCCAAGAAGACACTCTGGAGCTGAGAGGAAGGACCAACAACTAAGGCTGGAGTGGAGAAAGTGGCAGAAAGCCAAACAAGTTTCATCTTTCCTGGCAACCAGCCATTCTGGGTCTCAACCCTTGAGACCTGGTTTATCCTGAATTATTCAAATGTCCTTGGCTAGGGAAGGATGCAAGGGGCACTGGCTGGGGCATGACTGGCTGGGGCAAGACTTGCAAAACACCACGGCAAAGTTACCGAGGCCAGAGCAAAAGCACAGAGCTGTAAATAAATCTTAAGACACTCTAACAGCACAACCCTAAACCAAAAAGTGTTTCTCAACCAACAAAATAAAATCTCTGGACAAGGTTTTTTGCTGTAACTCCACTGATTCAATATGATTAAACTCAACATACAGTACTGAAATGAAGACGAAAATCAGGCCTACCCTAGTAGTGGAGTAGGAGACAGAGAAAAACATTATTATAGGCAGCTGTAATTACCAAAAAGGGATTAATGTTTGATTTTGTCAGAAAACTTTTCTCCACACATTAATACCTTACTTAGTGGGGAAAAGACAAAAGGGCCTGAACAGGCAACAAACATTATCACAGAATCATATCATAGACTGGCTTGGGCTGGAAAGGACCTTAAGGATCATCTAGTTCCAACCCCCTGCATGGGCAGGGACACCTCCCACTAGACCAGGTTGCTCCAAGCCCTATTCAACCTGCCCTTGAACACTTCCAGGGATGGGGCAGCCACAACTTCCTTGGGCAACCTGGGCCAGGGTCTCAACACCCTCATAGTAAAGAATTTAGTCCTAATGTCTAACCTAAATCCCCCCTCTTGCAGTTTAAAGCCATTACCTCTTGTTCTATTGCTACAAGCCCTTGTAAACAGGCCTTCCCTAACTTTCTTGTAGGCCCCCTTCATGTATTATGGAAACCTCTGGGAGTCCTGTTGTCTCTGAAGGACCAAGAGGCCACAATAAACTAACAGAGGAACTGAGGAGAGGATGAGGCAGAGCAGGCAACAGAAGCACCTGTAATAATTAAGTACATACAGGGGCTCTATTTTTGTTCACAAGTTCTCCTTCCTGATACCAAGTTGCAAAGTGGGTAGTTAAAAGAACAAGACAACCAATAAAATAGAAACAGAAATTTTTTAAAAGAAAAGCAGTTGAACAATGATGATTGGTTTTCTTTTTTAAAGAAGGAATGCCTGTTAATATCAGTGGTGGTACATTTATAAAGCCTATACAGCCAGACATTTTAAAAATATCAATCCCTAGAGTAAAAGGTATACACTACACTTCGGTGCTTAAAAAATAACAATAACAGTTAGAATACATGACAGCTTTTTTTTCAATACATTTTACTTGAATTGTAAATTTGAAGAGGAATTTTCTATCATATAATTTGGGATGTCAGTCACCTGACAAAAAAACTAAGCTAGGGTCTGGAAGAATTTTCCCATTTACAGCATCATGTTGCTATGTGTACACTATTGATATTTTATGACTTATAATAAAGCATTTGCCCTTTGTCACTGTCAGAAATAAGACAATTACTGGAGCTAACCCTTCAGCCTGTTCTGTTGTAGAGTTGTCTGGTATATCTTAGAAGATGGAAAGTATTTTAAAAATATTTTAACTCCAACTGCACAATGGAAGCAACTCATACCTTTTCCAAAAGGTATTCCCAGATAATAAAAAATGAAGAGTTAAACATAAAAGTGTGCTAAAAGCTTAAGATGTGTTTAAAAATTAAAATAAGTGGTGATGCACAGGGAATGCCACCCAAACACGTGGATCAGCATTATTCTTCAAGAAATCTGGCTCTCTTTTTAAGCAACATTTTTGAGTCAACTTTCTTTTTTAAGCCAACAATTTCCCGAAAAACTTCTTTCCCCATTTAGGCTGTACTACCCAACAAATGGCTTCTGTGTCCCTTCCCTCTCTTGAATGGCTATGCATATTTTGTCAGAAACATGAGAAGTAGGAAGCAATTGCATTTGTGCTGATGCTAAATGTTAATAGATTTGCCTAAATGCCTGCTAATAGCACCTCTAGAATTAGTCAGACTAGTAGTGCATGCATAATGTGTTGTTTTTGTTGTTGCTGCCTTAGCTGTTTTTGTTGTTTCTTTTTTTTTTTTTTTCTCAGTAAAAAAGGCATTTTTAGTAAAATGTTTCTATAGTTCAGCAGCCTGAAAAGCAGGCATGCCACTAGCACCATGCAGCACTGACACAGCAGCAGTAGAAGCATAAATCCCAACCTTCTACTGTTTCCTTAAATTAAACATGAAAAGTTTTATGTATTTTTATTTTTTTATTTTTTTTTTTAATTAAACATGAAACCCTGACGTTGCCAGCCCAAATATGTCCACCTGTCACCTCTTCTGATTCCTCCAGGTCATTCCTTTTGTTAGAGAACTTAGCTGCATGCATTCAGGGGATGATGTTCTTTTACTGCTGTGTACTTTCAGAACGTTGAAGGTCAGCAAAGCCTTTGAAAAACATTTTCTACAGGCCAAAACAATTTAATAAATATGACCCCAGAGCTCTAGTTTATTTAGAATCACAAAACAATTTAGTAATGTGAAAGATGTAAATACTAAACAGCTAAAAGTGGCTTCATTGTATTTTTAAAACAAAATCATTGTGAAAATCAGATACTATGTTCTTATGGAAAAAATATTTTTCACCAATTTGTGTTTGCAGTACCTGTACAAATGCATCATGTTATCAGAGTCTTGTAGTGTTTTAAAATAGAATAAACGTAAAAGCTACTTCTCTCTAGATTGACAAGAACTGCTATTTTCTAGCTGGCAGCTGATTAAGCCAGCTGGAAATACTTTACTATTTTTGTGGTGCAGGACAGATATTCAGTCTTTCTATTTCTGTTACATCGCCAGGCTGTACTCTAACTTCAGTCTGCAGAGCCACTGCTGACAGAAATTTTACTACTAACGGAAAAAATCCACCTAAGAGAAAAGAACCAGTAGTTGCTCCAGGTCCAAGAAACTACCTTTCAAATATCTAATGCAAAATTTTGATCCTGATTCTAACTATGATAATATTAAAAAAACGCAAACAACCCACAACACCAAACCTAGAAGTCTTTTTCTGTACATCAATGGAAACACACCACTATAACGGGTATGAAAAATAATAATCAAGCATCTGATTATATTACCTTCCAGAAAATTTGTTAGCATGTGAACAGTGATATGTTTATTTCTTAATTATAGTTTTAATTAAGACACAACAATAAATTATCTTTGCAACATTTGTGCAGCTATTTACAACTCCTGAGATTTAGATATCCCATTATATAGCTGTAAGGCTGACTGAAGTAAAATCAAGTTACGCCACGATGATCCCATTTTGCCCACGTAAAATTCCTCCTGAAATCTGAGAGGAGGAACACGCTGCTCCTCCAGATGCCTCTGCAAACCACCACAACTAAACATAGCCTCTACTCTTACACAGAATGCATCAAGCCTGGTTTTCAAGAAGGTTAATAATATTTTTTTTTAATTGATTGCTACACTGTTTGCATAATCTAGAGCCTTGCTAATGCCAGTCAAAGGCATGACTGAGAAGTACAGTCTGTTTATAATGGATCCACTTGCTACCTTACTTTGGTGTCACCTGTTTCACACATCTCAATAACATGATTTTTCTTTACAATAAGCTTCCTTTAGAGGATATAATGTGCAGCATTACTGCACAATAAAGCATATTTTGCCTCTACCATTAGGCAGGAACTTCTAAAAAGTCTAGATGTAGCATGATTTTTCCAAGGTGGAATGAAGCAGTGCTCATCTATAAGCCACACATTTATGTCGTAGATTCTTGCTTCAGTTTGGTGGCACTGCCTTCATGATCTATGACAAAAATACCTCAATTTGATTTCACATATAGAGAATGCCAGACCACTATGGAGAGTGAAGTATGTGATAAGGAGTACATCAGACAGAAAATACACATTCTAGGTTCAGCACGAGATGCAGGAACCACCTGCTCCAAGTATCAGCAATATCAATTTTCAGAATTCTGCATGTCAGGGGCATTTTTCCAACCACAATTATCACGTAAAAAAATCTCTCACCAGTATACAGAGTGCCATGATTTAAAAAGTAAGGTATGCCAGATTCAAAAGCAGTGTTTTTTTTTCTTCCTGAAAGCAGCAGAGCTTGATACACACTTTGATGAAATATGTATACGAAATTGTATCTTTCAGTGACAAGTATATACATACAAGGCACAGCCTTCATTATGGCTCCTACTCAAAATAGCAGTGAGCTCCTTACACAACACGGGGCATTGGGGGTTCCCTCCTCACCACAAACCCAACCCAGAGTAGCTCTACCATCCTATAAACAAGAAGAAGTTGAAAGAAGAACAGAGATAGTTTTGTAGGTCTTCCACTGTGACTGGAACAGGGTAACACCGCTCTAGTGATTTATTTCTTCTTTTTTTTCACCCACCCCCAACCTTAATTGTCAAGAAAGAGCAGCCACATTTCCATATCACACCTAGACATACCACCTTCTTTTCCATGAGTTAGAAAGCACAAAGAAATGCAAAACTAAACCATGAATATTTGAAAGGCAAGTATTTGTTGGATAATGAAAGCTAGATGGCAATTCAAAGTCAAATACAGAAGATCTGTTTTCTGTGTTTCAAAGACAGAGCAATACAAGAGCACTAAAACAATTACATTACAATAGCTGCTTTTTTGGTATTTTTTCCATATAGGTTGCACTTTCCTCATCACTTATCAATCATCTAGATTTTATGTTCAAAATGTCACAAGACCAGTATAAATATCTGCCAGAAATCCTGTCTCTGCTTAGCCCACATCCAGGCCTCAACTGAAGCTGCTCTCTCACCTGGTGACCCCTCCCCAGCCAAGAAGGGGAATCAGGAAGTGGAGAGAAGACCCGGGGGTTGAAATAGACATGGATTTAACGAAATACCACAACTAAACCAAACACCAACACCAAGTACCTCAGCCTAGCGGTGAGGGAGGGAGCAGCAGGCTGAGAGGGAGGAGCCCCAGGAGCTGGAGCTGCCCCCTCAGCACAGCTCCCCTTCCTCCTGAGCCTGAGGTGAGGGGTGGGACAGCCCTGGGGGGCAGCCGGGGCAGCTGCCCTGCCTGCAGCTCCCGCCTGGCTGCGGCTGCCAAGGGCCTGCCCTGCTGGCCCGGGACACCAGGACACCCACACACCTACATCTTGAAGGACTTCTAACCCAACTCAGAGGTAAAGCGAAAGCTTTATTGAATTCCAAGCAGCAGCCATCGGCAGCACCTAAGCATGCGGTCTTTGTATCATTTGGCACAGTCTACAGAGCATGTTGCAAGCAAGTTATCTCTGATCTACCTTGACATTCAGCAGTCAACCCTCATCCTAGTCAGGTTTAACAGCTTAGCTAGCTGGAAAAAAAAAAAAAAAAAAAAAAGGGGGATCGAGCACAACAAAAGTTAAAGGTAAAAACCCATCTCAAAAAGGCACAGTTCAGCTCTTGGGAGATCTGGATGATCTTTTTCTTTTTTAAATATTAAATTCATCAAGAAGTGCAGCTTCCAGTCATATTCAGCAATACATAAGCATTTCTTAAACGTATGGAGTATATTTAAATGATGTTGAAATGTTTCAGTGAACACGGGCATCAGTGACATTCATCAAAATATAACAAACTATAAGCAATTTAAAAAATAATGTTTATAAGCACTGAGATAACAATTTGTTCTTCAAAATTACACCAACAAAATGGTATTTGACCCATCGTGGAGACCAGCAGTTTCATGATAAAAATATGCTAAGGAAAGCTAGAAAATCGGACTATGAATATTTAAAAAAAAAAACAATCACAAAATTTATGATATGTCAGTTACCTTTTTGAACGACAATGTTTTCCACTAGATCATTTCTTTGTCTCTCATTTCAGTCTGTAGAGAGTAAAGGTCTAACATATAATGGTGACAACACTAATAAAAGACTTAAAGCAAGAACACCACCACTAAAATCACTTACTTTGTTTCAGGTAATAAATGGATTGCACTAGACAGAATAATTTCTTGCCCAAGTGATCAATAACTGCATTTTATCAAATTCTGCTATCATTTTATCAAAACAATTTTTTCCCCTGATTCATTTATAGGAGCAAGTCCATTTTGACATGGCATCAGTTCTAATTCACCACAACAAAAATCTAAAACCAGTAACACCAAGGTAATCAGCATCATTTGATGTTCAATCTGAGACTGAATAATTTCAAATGAACACATTAATGCTAAAGGGCTGTCCATATATTTTAATTTTATTTTTTTTTTAAACACAACTACTACTGCAGTATTTTAAATTATCCTAGGGCAACAACAATTTGCAGTTTATCTGCTGGCTTCCAGCTATTACATAATGGGTAATTAGATGCTGAATCTTCTAGAGACTTAGAAAAATAGTCTACATGTTAATTGCTTTTATGAGTCCTTTAATGTAATCTGGGGACAGAAAGATTTTGGACTGTCTCTGAGTAATAACATTACTGGTAGCAAGCTTAATTTCTTTACCTTTTTTCCCCAGATATTTCTTAGAGGTTTTGACACATTTCCTTCCTTGCTCCCTGTACATTAGATATGTGGGGTTTTTTTCCACCACGTTGTTCCATTTTTTATTTAATTGCAACCAATGGTCACTGACAACTGTTTACTTTAGTGTCCTGGTGACCACTAGATTTCCAGCCTCCCATGAAGGGACAACTATTTTCAATTAGTTATTCACTTCTAGTAAGAATCTTTCTCCCTTCTTTCTTCTTTAGTATCCTTTTCTTTCAGTGATGATATAATAAAAAAGGGGAATTTACTTTTCCTTCTCCTTCCAAATTCTCCCAGTGATCATTCCAGCAGCAGAAAGTATGCCCAGAAAGCGACAGCACAAGTATATAACCAGGCTTGCTCCACCAACATTAAGCCTCTTGAAGGAGTAAGACAGAATTGTTTAGTTTGAAGGGGAAAAAAAAACAAACAAGAGAAAGTATTTTAACAAGGAAATAAATCACATGCTTTACTAAAGAGTAAATAATGAAATTTCCTATGCATACTGCTACAAGAATGTCACCTTTTTGCAATGCTCTGCATGCTGGCTCCCCTAATGAACAGAAAAAAAATTCTGTTCAAAATTTTCATCTCAATCATTCATATGGATCAACTACAGGATAATCCAAAAACTTCAGAAGTTCCCACAAATTTATTATCTCCTTTAAGCACCTACTGTAATAATGATGCTACTCAAGGGCAGGAGAGCAGTAGAAGAGACAGAAGTTTCAAAGCAGATGAGCACAAGACAGAAGAAACATACAAGAAATTACAAGTTGACATTAGCTGTAAAAGAGTTGGTTTTTTTCCCGTTTTGTTATGCTTTTGGGGATGTTACATGGAGGCAGGCAGTAAATTCCACAATTTTTCTGAAACTTGGGTATTCTCCAGTTATTCAAGTGAAGAACCTCAGAATCCCCTCTTTGAAAGCCCTGTGCACATCTGAGCACATTAAGTGTCATGCTTAGCAAGTCTTCCTAAAGAACTATCTTTAGTCACAGAATTCTTGAAGGAAAGACAAATAAACATGAAACAGTTTGTGCTACTGTGAACTACAGAATTCTGGGACGTTGGAGTCCAAGTCTCCAACATAGTCTGTTCTAGTCTATTACTGGAATAACAAAAATTCAGTCTTAGCAGTGTTGATTCCACCTTGTGCCAAAACCAGTTTGACCAAAGGCACAGACTAACCTCTACCAAACTATGTCATGACAGAGTGGAATTACTAGCCACAGGACTCTGTAAAAACAGATGGAAACAAGTGCTTTGCTTGGAGAGTGTAGGAGGGAGTGATTAATCAACATAAGAGGAGATAAAGGAAGGCAGATGCTGGCTGGCATGAGAAAGGAGAAAACTTGAGTCCCCAAAGACTCTACAAATGCAGGAAGCAGAGTCTGAACCCGGGGTCCTGCCCCTACAGTCAACGTGACCAGAAGTGCATACATGACAGCCCTCTTGCTTTTTGCCTTTTAAAGTTCAGTTTAGTCTCATTTTCTTAAGATTTCCAAGTCATGACTCTACTGCCACTTAGGTATAACCTCTGGTCTAATTAAATAGCATTTTTATTAGAGATACTTAACTAAGAGAAAGAAAAATAGAAAGAGAAGAATCCAACACATGCAATTGTCCAAAGCAGGCAGGCAGATTTTTTTGCAGTGGTTATCAAAATTAAGAGTACAATATATTAGTGTATTACATACACTGGCGAGCTGAAATCAGGCTATGTACAAGTTAGTAAAAATCAGAACAAGAAAGACTGATAATTAATCTAATGAAAATCTTACAGGTGGTATAATAAGTACTTCTGAATTTTTTATGTGGCAAACTGACTTACAATTTGAGAACTACTCTACCTGACACAAGCACCCTACTGGGCTCCATCCAATACAAGTCTGCATCTTAGAAATCTCCATTCTTTAGCACATATCTGGATGTCAGATTATAGAAACTGATGTGTTTTGCTGAATGAAATATTTTACCTTTGTGAAAAAAACTGAAGGGCTCTATGAATAGTTATGGCATGCAGAGTTCTTTGGAAGTACTATATGTGCTTACCCTTCAGTGCTTAACAACTATTTTTTTTCTAAACAAAACAACAAGAAAACCCCACACCCAAAGGGTTCCCACAAAGCTTCTTTCAAAATATTTTCTTAAAACCAACAAACAAAAAAGTCACCACAAATTTGTCTTTGCAACAGGATGTTGCATCACTCTGCTTACTCTTGGAGTGTTAAACACATATGCTATAACCTGCCAGCACAAATGAAATAAATTTATATTGTTATGGTTTTATCTCTAGAATTTTTGACATAATTTGGAGGAATTAATATGTTATATCCATTTAAAATGTACCTGCCCTCAGATGCTGACAAATAATTATTATTTAGAGGTATTATCTTCTAAGAAAGACAGTGCTCCAAACTAACCAACATGCACTCTGGCATCCACAAAATCCAACAGTATATACACAAAAATTAAACCTTCCTAAAAATACTTATGTATTTTTTAGTTACCTTAGATCTAGAAGCTACAGTTCTTCACACAAAAATATCATTGACTTTTCATTCTCAAACAAGCCTAGGAATAGAGTGGGAAAGAAGGCTGTGCCAGCTCTATTGAGGTCAAGTGGATTGAAGTCTGCTTGTGCTATCTGAAACACACATTGGCAGATGAAAAGACATGCCTTTTACCATCTGTAAATTGTAATGTGCCAGATTTTGGCTGCCTTGCAACCTAGAATATTTACTTCACTGAGGTGCACAGAAAGAAAAAAGGACACAAGAAGATTCAATGTAAATTTAATCTGACAGCACTAGATGAAAATGGTTTATGATATAGTTTAACCATTTAGACTGAAGCACTGAAGTAAATTTCTCATCCACATAGAAATGAAGAGACGTTCTGATGAAAAAAAACCCACAGATTTTCTCTTGATGTCTCTATGGATTCCTTTCTGCATTTTAGAAGAACACAATCGTGGATTTTTACAATGGCCTTGAAAATGCCATTTCACAAACTGAGTTACATACAAATGTCTGATTGTTTTAGAGCTTGTAGTCTCTAAAGTCTATTTGCAAATACAAATAGCTATAGTTGTTCCTAAGGAAACAGGCAACGAAAATAATAAGAATAGCAGTGGTGGTGATGCCAAGAAGCAAGACACAGGACAGAAAACATCTTTCTTGCAGCAGTAAAACTGGAATCTGATTCTGTTTTGCAATAAGATGTCATGTGGCAGACTGAGGACAACTTCAATCAGCTCCATCAACCTCATAGTGTATTTTAAATGTCCATGATTTATGCTTTCCCTAAAAATAGTAAACAGTGGTGCAACAAAATACCTTTGGTATATAAATACATTTGCCCCACTGCTCTCTCCCTCAGTCTTCAATCTCATTCATATTTCTCCAAAATCCGTACTGAATAGACATATTTTCCTATATCTTGTTAATGTTTTTTTATGGAAAACTGTATTTTGTGCGTGTCAACCAGCTATCTACTGAGGGCAGAAGGGTAAAACAGTATTTAAAATTCAGCATTGTGGCTTTTCTCTTGGCTCTAGCACAAATGAGAGGAAGGTATTTTCAAATTCAAAGTTCAAAAAAACCCCAACAATTTGAAAAAGTACACAAAGGGCAGATGTCGAAGCATGTTTTTCTTATTGCTCTCATTTTGACTGCTCTTTCATACTCCTTCCTTGTTTTGTTGTTTAGCTCCAAAACCATAAGACTTCTATCTGAAGAATTTACATTAAGTAGGATGAAGGTTCAAATTTCAGCAAAAAAAGAAAATTTCTGCAGATTGGCTGAAATTTTGATCACTTGTACCCTGAAATGGAGGAAATTACTGCACAGAGATCTTGGAAGCAAAATCCACCATTTCTGGAACAGGAGGAAAAGCAAAGCAGCTTCAGAGATACTGAAGTAATTGTGCAAAAGCCTTTAAGAAATACAAATCTAGCAGAATGGAATACATGGCAGACGGAGAAAAAACATGAGATAGACAAATCAGATCTGAAACTGTGCTTTTCATCTAACTAAAGGCACTTTAATACCTACTGAAAACAAAGAGAAATTTTACCCTGCAGTTTTTGTTTTATTTCATTCTTTGAGCAGATCTGTAAGCAGCAACAACACCACCAAACATCCAGAAAATTTAAGAACTTCTAACATCTTCCAAAACTGCAAAGGTCTGAATTGTGAGCACTGTGGCTACTGAAAAGCACAAGACCCCTTCCCACAGCATCATGCCCATTGAACAAGATGAACTTCTCTGTTCCAAAACTGGTTTGATACTGGAATTTATTTTACCTGGCAAAGTGGAAACACAGGTGCAAACTCAGCACTCAAAGCCTCTGCTGCAGCTATCTGGACCACTGCCAGCCCCTTTTCCCACTCAGATCTACTCAGTTTTGTTGTTACCAGAGACAATGACAAAGCAGCAGAATTGTCAGACGTGCACAGAATATAAGAATTTGCAGGTCCGAGATCCAAATATTCTACAAGATGAACACTACAAGGTACCACACACACACAATATCTCACTGTACTTCTTGATTCCATCTGCCTGCAGATCCCCCTAGCAGTGACCACTCCATGGCACTCACAGACACCACCAGTCCACTATGTTAGAGGGAATGGACTAAACATCCCAGCTCTGACTTCTATGATTTTCAATTAAACTTCCTTTTCTATTGGAACAAGGATCACCTGCTCCACCATGCATACTTCTATATTATTAATTTGTTAGCTTGCTTGAATCACAGTTGAAAACCTTTCAGCCCTGGTTTGCAGCAATAAATTCAGCTGACAGCTGAAATTTGGAACACTCACTTAATATTGATTCTGAATGTAATAACAAGCGACATGACCTTTTGGAGGGTGTAAAATATGGCTGCCACAACATCTGTGCCACATTTCTTGCTGTTTAGTAATATGCTCTAACAGCATGGAGTTGGCATTGAAGTTAGGCTTTATTATCAAGCAGATTACTCCATCTCTCTGGTTTCATTAAAAAGCCTCCAACAAAAGCTTATTCCTCACTCCACCCCCAAAACACCTCCCACATCTAGAACTTGTGCTCACCTGACTGGTTCAAAGACCTAATTTATCCTGCAGTAAGAGATATTGGATTATTAAAAGACTCCCTCCCTCTCTGTCAGATGTGGCAATTTCAGCAGACTGAAAATCAGCACATCTCTTCTGTCAATAAGGAGAAGGGATTTTACATCAAGTATCCTAACCAAATATCTGTCAAGTTACACTGTTTACACTTATCTTTCTACATATTAGAAAACAGCTTTACATCTTTCCTTCCATTCTGACAAAAAAAAGACACATTGATAGACTTTTTTTGTGTGCTCTGACAACACAAACACCATTTTAATTTAGCATTACCCCAGGACACCTTGAAGTAATTTTGCCAGGCTGGATGCCAAACCAGTTACATCTGATTTCCTTTCAGTACTTTCCTTTGAAGTTCTGGTATCTTGAAAATGTAGTCCAAGAAGGCAGAATACCAATTTCTGTATATTTTAAAATCCAATTTAAATAACTTTGAATTATCCAAGCAGTCTAGCCAAGTTCCAAACCCAGAATTATGCTACAGATAACACACACCCTCCAGAAGGCATTATAAAGAATGTATCAGCTGACTTTCTGTTGACATAACAAGTAAACTGAAACAGTTAATCTCTTTATCCTCAGCAATAAACCTCTTATCTCTTAATAAACAATAAATACAATGAAGCAGATCTTTACTACAACAATTTAATTTTGTTTTTTGAGATTTTAGCTTCTACACTGCCAAAACTTCAGAGTTTACAGTTAAATAAAGCTTATAAATAAAAGACTTGTTATCACTCTAGCAAATAGGTATAACACAATGAGTATGAAACCATTTGCTTTTCGAAAATCTTAACAGACCTTTTAGTGTGTACACCTATATGGGCCCTGCATCCAGTACAGCTGTAACCTGTATTAAGCTGTTATTTTAGTAAACGCTTTATAAAAAGTTACAAAGAACTGAAGTTTATACAAATATACCAAGTATATAAAAATATTCCTTGCAATCTGGTACAGGGGGAGGAGATTCTCAATACGTCAGTTTCAAAAGGCATTAAACATCATTACACACAGGTACTGACACATACTAATTCATATATACTACATTTAATAAATATATGTATATTATATATATTTGGTTCTTGCTGAAGGCAGAATGAATCTTTAATACTTACCATATACTTAGAATTTGACATTTATTTAGATCAATGACATATACACACTATCATATTACAATGGCCAGTTGCTTTGTCTCCCCTGTGCTTAACATAATTTAATTTAATTACAAGATCAGCACCTGAATGAATCAGCTTTCCCCTTTTGCTACAAGAGATGAAGCTGAGACTATAACAAACACAATTCAAGACAGCTTGGGCAAAACATGAGAGAGTGACTAAAAGAAAGATTGTTAAATTGTTTCAACTGCAATGAAGTCTGGGACTCATTTGAAAGAGTTAGAGAATACTTTTAAAGTTGTAACTGACGTTTGAGTTTCCTCCAATCTCACAATTGGCTATTATCGTAGAGGAATAACTCTCATGAAAGATGAAAATAGTAAGGAAAAAAGTGCCATTGAAACACCTAGAGAACCCATGGGTTGTTCTTTACTCAAGCTTCCATGTTATAGCGTTCAGAAGCTCCCATGGCTTTATCTCTGTGTAAGCATGTTTGAAATCCATGCTCTCCAGCTGCAGGACACTTGTTCTCTTGAAGAGCAGGACTTAGAAGTCCTACATGATGGAATGAACTGAAGTATCAGAGGTAGCCACACACCTACAGCTTGGAAAAGATTTCTCACTATGCAATTGTATTAGACTTGAGAGTTTACCTGCACAACCAGGCTTTCAAGTTTTAAGTAATATATACCAACACTGCTGTGATTAGTCTAAATAGTTTCAAACATGTCTTCCTTAAAGGCTTAAATCTACTCCTGCTCTGCACCACAGAACTGGCTGCCCTCCTTACTGAGATGCTGATGTGGCCCTGCTTGCTTGCACCCTTTGAGGCATCAGGAAAAGCAGAGAGGTAAACAACCAGGAATTGGATTACTCCTATATTCTCAGCTGAGATAGAATTCAAAACTAATCTGATTATATGTATATTATGAGCCACCAAGAATCTTTCTGCAGCAATTACCAAGCTTCCCCACATAACAAAGGGCATTTCATTTAGCACTGGGCTAATCTATCAAGTGGTAAGTTTCAAAGGGAATGGTTGGGGGAAAAAACCAAACAAAATCCCCTGAAGTAGGTTTATAAAGCAGGGATATTGCTTTTTTATTGAACTGCAAAGAATTATTTTAGACTCTTAAATGCACTGAACGACTTTCAAGTAAAAATACAATTTATCTTCTGGACTTTCAAAGCTTAAATCCCAGTGCTATAACTTCTGTAAATTCTAAAAGGCTGCAGAGCAGCAGTTGGAAAGGCTGTGCCTGTCTCAGATACTCATCTCAAACCCCAGAGCTCTGGCTGGTTAGGGCAGAGGGAAAGCACACTGACTAGAAGGGGCTGACACCTGCCTTAAAGATGTGTAGCCAAGACTATACAACAATTACATTATGCTTTTTAATTTCAGCTACAATTTGTCAGACAACCAAGTATGAGCTATATGCTTGCTTATAGATCAAGCAAGCCAGAACATGAAAAACTGCGGGAATACAGTGCAATGCTATACATATGTATATGCTCATGCACATCTGTACAATGAGATTTCTACCAAAGCTGTCAGTAAATACGTTACCAGAGCTGTAGAAGTACAAGCACACAACAGAGTGAAACTTCAAAGCAAAGGAGGAGAAACAGTAAGTGGAGGAGGGATGCAAGAGGGAAAACCAGAAGAGACACATTCTCAGACACTTTCCTCAGGTGTGTGTCCACTGCTGGGTAGTGTTTGGGAAACAATCAGAAAGAAACTAATGATCAGTCAGAAATCTGTGACATGATCATGATGATGCAGACACAGTAGAAGAGCACACATGACTGGAAAAAAGACCATTGTTTTACAGAGAACAAGGAAAGATGAGAAGGAAGGAGATTAGCACTTGACTGCAAAGAGTACCCATTTGAAGAGAGGATGAAATGACTGAGTTTGGGATCCTGAGAAACCCTGGGAAGGCAACAAGCAAAAGTTTGGACTCTGAACTTTCAGAGAGCAGACTTCGGTGCAGTCAAGAAATCACTAGACAGAACCTGCTGGGGCACAGCCATGAAGGACTTGCCCAGGAGGTGTGGCACAGAGTGAGGGGGCAGCGAGTCAGGGATGGATGCACAATTACTGGACAGGCTTTGCCAAGAGTGCTGAACAAACTGATGGATATTGTCATAAGGTGACATTCACCTGTGAAAAAAACACTGCCATGGGGACAAGGCCTTGCTAACTAATGCTTGCCTAAGAAAGGCAAGAAAGATAACCTGGGGAACTATAGGCTGATCAGTATCACCTAGAGCAATGCCTCAAAAGAATTTGAACTATTTCTCTTTGGAAACCTTTGCCCAAGTACATCAATGACTAGAAGATAATCAGGAATAGGTAACTTTGATTTACCAGAGGGCAAATAAAACATCATTATATTCTGAAATTACTATGGAGGTAAGGAGAAAGCAATCAATGTTGCACTTAGCTTTCAGTAAACCTCGTGACACCCTCTCCCATAGCATTTTCAGCTGTAAGCTGAAGAAATATTGCTTGGACAAATGGACTTTTTGCTGAGCCAAAAATGGGCTGAATTGCTAGGCTCAGAGGGCAGGAATTAATGACTCAATGTCCAGTTGACATACAATAGCAAGTAAAACGTTGCCAGGGTACTAGACTGATTCATCCAGTATCTTCATCAGAGACCTGGACAATGAGCCAGAGTGCACTGTCAGTATATTTTTGGTTGGTGTTAAACTGGGGGAGTGGCTGACACAAAACCCACAGCATCTCATTCTAGGAGAACCTTTCAAGTTTTCTAATACCACAGCATTAGGAATACAATGGAGGGCAGGTTGGTTTGAAAAAAAACAAACTCACATGAACCGTTAAGTTCATTTAACTTTTGCCCTTTGTACCAATCAAAAATAAATACCAGTTTCAGCAATACCCAGCAGTTAAAATTTTTAATAACACATTTTAATTCCTCACTTTTATAACTTCATTTCTAGATAAGCAATGCTGTTGCAAATAATGGAAATTATTTGCCATTTTTAAATTTATCTTAAAAAAAAGCTAAGTCAATGGAATAAAACAAACAAGGTTACTGCTTCTTTCCCAGTTTGTTGAGAATATTTGCTAACTGAGACTTATCTTGGGAATACCCACATTTGGACTTAAGTGTCCAAAGAGCCTACAAATGACAGTAGCTAAAAATTAGCAGTTCTGGTGTCCCAGTGCCCTCCATGGTGAAGCAGGTGGCAACAAGATGACTAATGGCAAAGGACAGAGCAGAGAAATTAACTAGTGAGAGAATTTCAAATGAAACACACTCTTCTGTCTTAACTTAGATGTTTAGGACTTGACCTAATTGTAAAAATGTAAAAAAAGTTATCCAACCACAGCCAGTCACTTCAGCAGAACAAAATAATTTGCCTTAGCATGAAACTTGTGCCACCTTCATTTCATGTCTACCATGTTAGCATATGCTCCTCCTTATTACACTGTTGGATTTGGCCCTATTTATAACAGAGTCATGTAAATTCTGTTAATCTGACTAACTTCCTTATTTGTTATTTGGTTCAAGATCCCACTCCTATGAGGAGCTGATTATTTGAAAGCCTCAACACTACAATCCTCCTAGCTTCAGAAAAAGACTTCTAAAAAATGATATGAGTGGAGTCTAAGGATTTAAAATAAAAAAGGCCTCTAAAAATAATCCATTTACAGAATATAAATTCATAATATTTTCAGACTTAGCCCATAACCTGCTCTTCAAAATGCTCTTTATTTTTAGACTGTTATTTAATTATACATATATTTTAACCTTGTTGATAGAAAGAAAGATGACACCCACAGAAAGATCCAGACAAAACACCATAATCTAATTTGCACATTTGCTAGTATTATACATCAGAATACGAGGGCTTCTTTTCCCCACTAACTTCCTTGCTAGTATGACATCATATCAGTGACTTCTCTGTGTATTTTTAGGTCATTCTTTTCATTCAGTTGCTTTCCTGAATAGGGAAGGTTCTACCAGGCACAGTTCCATCCACTTGCCTAACTTCCCTGCAGTGCTGAAGGAATGCTGGCTGTTTGTAAAGGCTGATCTGCTAACACAGCAAATACAAAGCTGTCTCCTTTCATCATCACCTTTAGAGTTTGGGCGTAAACATGACACTGCACAAATGCCAAGATGTTAATCTCAGACTGCCAGTAAAATCTATCTCCCAAAGCTTTATCATTCTGTCTGTACTAGATAAGCTTCATTGTGGATATTTAGTGTGTGAGTCAGAAAGTTCATCTACGAATCAATTTGCATGTGCCCATAAATCAGTTGCATAAAAACCAGAAGAGAATAGGATTGGTAGAGCTCTCCATTGACACACCAGCATGAATATTTATCCAGCAATCACAAACACTGACAATGTTCTTCCAATCCAGTATGCAAGTGGAGATCAGAGTAGCAAAGAACAGTGAAACACACCCTCAGAAACCCAGTTTCCAAGTATTTTCCAGGAATATGAAATCACTAAGAACAGACAAATGCAGGACATTCTCTGGAGCCTCTCTCACAATGCTTTTTTGCCTAGGTAAAAACATATTCACACAGTCAAGTGGAAAAAATATTCCAAGCAGCTTGTTAATCACAAATACAGAACAAACATATCAGTGCAACTGAAAATCACCAATGCTAATGCAGAAGGCATCTCTGATTAGAAATGCTCAAAAATGATTATACAGATGAGCAAGCCTGATTTTTGGGATCATCTTCTTTCTGCATCTGACATGTAAATGTATCTATTCTGATAAATCAGAGTAGAAAGTAGCACAGAAAAATAGAAAAGTTGTATTTTAGCTTAAATTAATCTGACCAACTTTTGAGTAAGGAAACTGTGATTAACTATGTTTATCTGTTGCTCTGCAGACAGGATGTGAAGTGGGGATGTAAAATACACAAATCATGTTAGACAGTGTGGGTCAAAACCCCTTCTCTTTATACTACAAATTCCTAGGACTAATGTGTTTGTGACCTTGGGGAAAGCAAAATTCTATCTATAACCAATTTAAAACAGAAAGCAGAATCAAAAGCACCAGGGGAATAGAAAATGAGTTAAATCTTGAAGTGAGTCTAGAAAAAAACTCAGAAGCCATTTGCCATTATTTCAAAGGACATTATATGTAAAGAGCACTAAATGTCATCCTTTTCTTGTGCCTGTTTCTCTGCTGATTCATAATTATGTCACATTTCACAGCACTGGAAAGTGAGTTGACCCACAGGACACATCTCTTGGCTGATCTCAGTGCTGATGGAACTGTGCTTGCCATCTACTGGCTGGAAAACACAAGTATCAAGGCACTCAACAGTGTGCTGCTTGACAGTTGGCCTATCAAAAAACCCACAAACAGATTGGCAAGAGGAAGAAAACGTGGTCCAAGTAGCACATGCAACACTTCTCAGCCCAACAGACAAAAGAAGAGGAAGCAGCCATTACTAGATGAAGGGGTAAAGAGACACAACAGAAAAGGGAAAAGCAGGGGACCACGAAGTGGCACCTCTGCTGGCAGCCCAAAGCCTGCAACATGCCCCTGCTGTTCCTGAACCACACACACTACTCAGATCCATGTCTTCCCCTCTCAGTTTTAGGATATGTTTTCCCAAAACATCTTCCCAGGCATAAAATAAGCTAATTCCTAGAAAAACTAAAATTGTATTATATGTCAACAAGTCCTAGTGTGATTATATACATAAGAACAAGCAGGTGCTCACACCTGCCCAAGGTCAGGAGGACCCAGGTAAGTACATGGAGAACAGAAGCTGGAATGCTGAAGCCCTGTTTCTATGAATCCCAGATGGTCATGCATTTGTACTTTCTATTTCAACCTCTCAGAAATCAATTTAAAAAAAGTAAAATTCAGAATGCAGAACTTCAATAGCTCTACTGGCAGCAACACTTTGATTTATTTGACATTTACTGATCATCTGGTAAACTGAACACTGCAAATTCTAAATCGCAGAAAGACAAAGCTAAGGAAGGAACAAACAAATGCCAGCATCATGAGGCTGGAGGAACAGAGAAGCTGGGCGGGAATTCTATTAAATAACTTGAGACAACTCTACACATAAGCATGAGGAAGTGAAGGATAAAGCACTGAAAGGCTTAATCTAACACTGCATGTCTTAAATAGTAATGTTTCCCACTGAAAAAACCTTCATGAAATCTTCAGTGTAAACAATAATTTCTCTCTCTTTTTTTAATTAGACACCCCTTCCTGTGACACTTAGCAGTAACTTATCAGCCTTTTAACTCAATACCATTAATAAAACATTATCTGAAAATCAGGATTAAAATAATGAGAGCATCATGGAATCACATCTTCAAATCCCATTAACACCAACTCAGGCCATCATTCAGAAACAGTTACAGAAAGCTTTGTGAAAGTGACACTATTTTAACACATGAGAAGACTGAAAATACTTCTTCCATTTGTTCCTCATCTTCCTTGGTACTCAAGTTTCTACTACTAGCATGTAGCCACAGGTGCATGTCAGTGCTGATCCATCAGTATGGGAGTCATTATGGAACTTAAGCAGTCTTGCATAGCTTTGTAGGCTGTGCCTGGTTCCATGTTCAAGTATCCCAGCTTTGAGACTACTACCTTATTATCAAACTACAAAAAGAGGGGAAAATGAAATAGATTTCTTCTAAAGTCAAGTTATTTTAATAATTTCTAGTACAAGGAAAACAAATAGAACCACGTAACAGCTTGAATTTTTATCATACTGAGTTTTGATAAGAAGCTGTGACATTATGTGATTTTTCCAATGTATAGTAATAGTTCTTTAAAGAGAATGTTAAGGCTTTACAGTGGTTTAATAAAACACCTGGTAATTAACATGAAAAACATGGACAGCCCTGTAGAATCTCTGATGCTTTATTAACTATTTTTACTGTACTTTGATCAATGTGAAAAAAATTTAAAGCAGATACCTCTGGTGCCACAGAGGCACAAAGATTAATCAGGAATATTGAGATATTGCCAATGAAGAAAATATTAAGATAATAAACTACTACTACATACTAGGGATGAAATGTACCTCCAGAACACCCTGCCTACAAGCTCGTACAGCCTTCAAATGGCACTCCATTTTTCTCAAAAACCAGAAACCATAACAACTAGAACCTATTTCTGAAAAGCTAAAGCCTAATCCTGTACATTATCACTTATTTCTTAATATAACTCTAAGCATATTTACACACTGTAACAAATATTAAGATTCCAATGAGAGATTTTAATGCCAAGGAAAAAAATGGAAAGGATTTAGATTTGTCACTGTAATTCTCTGTGAGCATCTCAAAGTTATCAAATTCTCTTCTTTCTTTTATGACTTCTCTCAACTCAGAAGTTTACATGGTCAAAATTACTTTCATTTCCCTACCCACACACAGAGTGGGAATCAAAGTATGTTTCAAAAGAGCAGGTAGGTCCTCAGGCTAGCCCCAAGCACACTGAGGAACTACAGATGTTGAATCTTTTTCCTTGATAAGTGCACTAGTTACAGCTGTGCTTACGTTTCATTTGACAAACCAAAGTAAAATCGTGCAGTTGCAGTCTTGATTTTTTTAAATAAAGATGTGTTTCCATGAAACTCCAATTTTATAAATTGTAATTACTACATCTCTTCCCCACATCTTCTTAGATGTCACTGTACAACCCTCTCTGCTCAGATGCAGTGAAAACATTCGGTCAGAACATCTTTACATGTATAAATGTTTATCTTTACATTTAACCAAGTGTTATAATACTGAGCTTGAATCATGTGACATCTTCACATGACAAAATGACAGGTATTAATAAGTATTACTGTTTTCCATTTAAGATTACTTAAGAATAAGCCCTAGGATATTTGTGATGTTTTTAAAGCCATTTTTCTTATTCCTTTAATCCTATTCTTCAGTAAGAAGGCAGTCAGCCACCTTTTCCTAAGAAGGGACTCTCACCATGCAGCTGCTTTTGTGCATAAGATCTTGGCAAGAAGCTGGAGGTACAGAACTGGAAGTGCAGCACAGACCGTACAAAACACAGGAACATGCCAGGAAGGAGGTATTTTGATGAGGGAACAAAGACATTCACCAATCTTAAGAGACAAACAGTGGAATGACAGAGTAGGTTTCAGAGAGAGGCTAATAACAGCAGCTCAACAAAGCATCACAATCCGTGATGTTTTGCACAAAGGCTGGTGTAGCAGAGATGGGATCAGGAGCATGGGTGGATGGGGACCAGGAGTGCTTGAAAGAGACTGGAGCTGAACAAAACAGATTAAGCTTCAGTGCTTGACAACACACTGGTGACTTCATGCAGAGCAATAAATACCTTTACTAATATGGACCAAGTGTGCTGTGCCAATTGAAAGACAGCTAATTTAGATTTTCTATCCTTTTATAAAACAAGAGATAGGCCATTACATGAAATATCTTTGAATATATGCTTTGAAAGACTCAGAGAAAAGGCTTTTATCCTTCATCTACTAATGAAGTATTTCTCAAGATTAAAAAAGAGCTGTACTATCCTACTTCTGTTCTCCCTATGTAGAGAACTACAGCTAAGGCAACAGAAAAAGAAATATAGTCCTGCTGCATAATATTTCAAGTCAAATAATGATTAATAACAAATGTGGTTCAGCATTTGCATCTATTTGCTGTCAGTGAAGCTGCAATGCATGGTAATGAGAATTTCGGCCTAATACTAAAAAAAAAAGAATTAAAAAAAGAGGAATAATTGTCCACGAAGGTTCCAGAAATAATTTTTCCTATTTATGAAAAACCCTATGGTTCCACAAAGGTTTGTGAAATGTTATGACTTCTCAGGAGGAATGAAACAGAATTCTTTAATGTAGATGGAACTAAAAAGTCTCTGTTTTCTCTGGATTCATAACAAGATGCACTCAATTCTAGTAGCATATTCAAGTAAGAAAACATTGTCACAATGTCTTGCAAAATTAGTAACAGAACACATCTCAGTATCTTGAAAATTCCTTTTTTTCCCCCCAACACTAAAGTCTATACAACTTTGGTCCACATCTACCTGAACCAAAATATAATTTTTCTTAACCAAAAAAAAATTGTTACTTTTTAAGTGCATTCTAACCATGTAACAAAAAAGTACATTACTAAGTGATAGCCAAGACTCTATCAACTAATCATACAAAACTTGAGTAAAAAGCAATATGGAGACAAAACTATTTTCTAAGAATCTGACTTTCCATTCACCTCTATTTTGTACTACTGTTAAATTAGGCTAATATTCATTTGCATGTTTAGATGTTATAATCTATTTGTGGTGTACGCAGAAAGCTGTTTATGGGAAACACTGTCTTGCAGGAGATTTAGTTTTGAGTTTACAATGGTATTTAATTTCAATATTCCTACCATGCTCTTAAGCCTACATCCCATACCAACAGTGTCAAATTAAACATCCACAGCTGAAGTAAACAACTGTAGCATCATCAATAGCACTGCTGGGATAGAGGAGTGAGGGGGGCCCAACATTTCTACTTAAATTCTATAGTACAGCAAACAGGTTTTTTATTATCTGAGACAACTTAGGGAAGCAGAGAAATTAACTAAAACGGCTAAACCAGGAATCAATTCTCTCCCTCCCTTATGTCTGAAAAGAGACACAAATGAAACAATGCTACACAAGTCCCACTAAACCAGTAAAAAATCAGCAGCATATAATATTTATTAAACATACCTGATTTTCAAGAGAAGAGATTTTTAACCAATTTTATACATAGCAAACTAGTATTTGCCCATTTGTAACTGCAAGGCTAATGAGCTGTACAGTTCGAGTCGCATTTTGCATAAAACATGGATTTTATTCCAACTCCAGAAAATTATCATACAGCATGACTGACAACTCATGGTCTTCCCTTAAAGAGAAAAAAACAAAACCCTGTAATACACTTCTAGAAAACAAACAATATATGCTTCTACCCCTAGCCCTTCCTCCTCCCTGCAGACAGACTCAGCATGTGGTTCCTGAGGAATTAGTTGTAGAAGAACTCCCCTGCTGACAGCAAAATGCCAAATGCACGTCCTGCACATGTAATGTGTCTGACATTTCCACATCTCACCAGGTTAACGTTTCTGACAAGTGCTTAAAAATATATACCTTTTAAAATGTGTGTTTATTGCTGCCTTCCTATCCCTACTTTCCAATGTTTCAAAATGTTATTTTACTCATGAAACCACCCCCACATTTGTCTTTCGATTTAAGTAGAAGTAATTGCTTGCTGAGGGTCAGACACCTTTTTGGAATCAATGGGTACATTTCAGTTGATGGATGTTAGAAAATGTGGAAATATTATCTTCTTTCTATTCTTTATATACAACAGAACTGGTGAAAACTGAAAAGAAACAACATGATTGGCAGATTAAATGGGCACACTGAACATGTTTAGCACCTTACCTTCTTCAGTGCTGTTATTCTGCACTGTAGGAGACCTTGGGAAAATCTGGCAACTTTCAAGTGTTCATGCCATTTCTTCCCTTCTACTTCCTGCCATGCAAGTTCAAATCCCCAGCTGGGACCTTTTAATGGCCAGTATTTACAGAAGTGCTACTACTAAACCTGTACCTAACAGGTTTTGTGCAAACCTTCCAAAAAGTGTTATGACAGTACACACACAATGGACATATTATTTATTTTTCCTCAGAACTTATAAAATGCTTCTGAACAGTAGGTCAGTCCTCACATTTAAAATGTGAATCTTGGCAAGTGATTTCATCTAACTCACCCAAAGAGACCCTTTGTTGTCCATCTGGCTTAACATAAAATAATTCAAGAACACACAAATATTTATATCTACATACTTCACATGTATGCTTTATATATGCTTCCCAATTCATATGGCAAATGTTTTCTCCTCATTAAGTTTAAGTTTTTTCCTCAATACTAGTGATATGGCCAATGACAGTAGCATTCACTGATGCTAATTAAAATTTATGATTTTGCAATGGGATTCATAAATTACTGTAATTTCTGTTGGAAATTGAATTGAATAATTAAGCATTCCTCAGTAACATGCTGCACACCATAAAAATGAAAAGCCCCAAAAAACAGAGGGATTTTAAGCTCTTCCCCAGAATATATGCACCATTCATTAAAGGCTTTTTTTCCTTTCTGGACTGTCAGTCTTGTGCTCTTTAACTTTGCCCACCCCAATCAAAAAAGATTTCAAGGCAAATTTGAAGGTTTTTTAACTTCCTTGATATTCTGTCAGAGAGGTCACTTCTGCTTCAAAGAAAGACAGACCTTTTGGGATGCAACACAGAAAACTGT
>NW_009953964.1:1435172-1487454 GCF_000747805.2 Chaetura pelagica
TACACTGACAATGTTGTAAGGAGAAGAGCAAACATTATAAAAATATTTTTCACTTGAGATGAAATCACAGCATTTAAAAATATTTTTCATGTATCAACAAGGGGGACAAAGCGTATCATTCCACTTCTTAGAAGATAATCAAATTCAATGCCCTAGTTCAGAAAAGCTCTACCTCTGGTGCAGAATGGCTGCAGGTGCAGAGCAAACCTGGGAACAAGAACTGTGACACTTTCTGATGTGAAATTGCCATGTCACATAATTTGCTGAAATATATTGTAAACACTAGAGTATTATAACATATGCACTACAGATTATGTATTTTTTTAATCTGGTTTCATCTCAGTTAACTTCATTAAATATTTATAGAAATAAAATGGGAGTAGTGACACACCTTCTTGGTGCCCCACACATGATGTGGCAGTGACCTCCTGAGAAGGGATGAGGTGTCACTGAAGTCATACCTTCTTACTGCTCCAACCAAACAGGCAAAAAGTATGGGCATTTGTTCCCTAAATCTGGCATCCTGTGCCTCCCTGCATCATCCTGCAGTTCTCTGTATCTTCTTTGGAAAGACAAAATTCTCCAGCAATCCCACTGCACAGGAATCCTAGAACAGCTCATTTTATTATGCCAGTTATACTGCGCGTTGTATGGGGAGATGACAACATGAGACAGGACAGAGTAACTTCAGACTGCTCTCATGGTGGTGACAAAGACAGCATTACACTGAAAGCATGAGTTCAAGACTTGAACTCCTTTATTTCCCTATCATGTTCAAACATTTGGTAGTCTGCTCAGGACTGCACACCTTCCAGACTACTGCTCCAATGCTCAAACTAAACTTCATCAATCACTCTTGGTTACAGATAGGAGGACTTGGCCTTCATCATGGATATTTTCTTTTTCTGCTTTCTTTCATCAGAAAGAAATTCTGGATTAACTTGGTTTAGATTTCCAAAGTTTTGATTTTAAACATCATTTAAATAACTGACTGTTTGCAGGCATAACAGGGAATTTCGATGCCCCTGACAAGGTTAATAAAGTTTACTTACCTAAATAAATACTTGTTTCTATCTTGTAAATCAGTTCATGTTCTGTGCTAGGGACAACATAACCATCTAAAAAACAATTCTTAAGATAACAAAATGATCAAATGTTAATGTTTCAACACATACCTAAAACGTTCACATGTCATTATGTGCTCTGTATTCTATACTCACAGAAGATGAAAAGTGCAGTTATTTCAGAGACTTCTTCTTAGACAGTTTGACACCATTAATCTCCTATCTCCTACTGTGATTAATGCTCTAATTACAAAAAATATATATATATATTTAAGCATGAAACAAAATAAATGAACCCCCCAATTTAATAATTCCTCACAGTCACAAAGTAATCTCCAGCCAGGTAGTAAATCTTATGCCAGAAGTATAAATATTTGTGTACAGGTGACATTTTTCCCTTATTTAGCACAGTCCAGTCCTAGTGAATGCAGCATGATGTCACAACATCTGGTAGTATCATGCTACAGCAGGTCATCACAGCTACAGAAGACTGGTTCTGTATATCAAGATTCTTAGGAGCTGAAAGAACAGATTTGTCATTCAGCATTCCCCTGTTTTTAATACTAAGACACATATTTCTTATAAGACTTAGACGTAAATATGATTTCTTGCTATTTCTAGGTTTTATTTTTGGATCCTTTAAATTATCACCTCTGTTTTAGAAACATCTTTCCTTGGTGTACAATCATGTTTTATTAAAACATGACTGTAAATATTGTACTGTATTGTTAAGTGCATATTAAATTGCTTCACTTTGTCACAAAGTTCTTAAACACTAAAAAAATTCTTAAACTCTTATCTAGCTAACAGATTGAGTCGTGATTTTGTAACAGATTGAAATCTCCATAATGGGAGATGACATCAAAATTCCCCTGGAAGTCTGCTACTTCTTAAATGAAGTATTGAAGATGCAGGGGAATACAATTGTGGGGGAGCAGGAGAGAACTAAGAAAAGGGAACCAGAGGATTCAACAAAGGCAAGGAACACAGTGCATAAGATAACCAGACTCGTTGACAAGGGAGCTCAAAAGCACAGTGAAGAAAAAGCTGTAACTCATTTATTTCTTTGAACCAGAGGATAATATAGAGTACCTGTCTGCTTGATTTAGGGATCAATGTGAAAAACACAAGCCTGTGTGAGAAATTCTGTCTTACATCAGACAGTAGACCTGTCTTGCTGTGCCCCTGCAAATGTCTAACAGCATTCACAGAGCTGTTGAAGGAAACAAAAGACACAGAAACTTCCATATTTTCATTTTATCACTTATTTTCCCTTTTTTATTTACTAACATCCAGATAACCAATTAGTACAGAATTATTATCAGTAGTAATTCAGATGCTAACCTGAAAATGGCTTTCTTGTACTTGGTGTTGTACGTGCCACTTAAAGAATGCTCTAGGCATTCACATTCCATATATATATATATATATATATACACTTGTATAATGAAGTGCCACCAGTCAGGCACAGAAATATGAATTTCAACAAAAAGAACAGCTGATCCATTTTGACATAGAGGTTACCAACATCTCCAAGCAATGGGAACTAAAAAGCAGGGCCAGTAAGACAGATGAATGCCTGCAGTTCATCCATTCAAGTCTAGGTATTCAGCTTGAGGAATCAGGGCCAAAGATTACATAAATCTTTTAGAAAGCAATGTATTTTAAAAAGAAAAAGAAAAGCAAATTCATGAGAGCAGCAAAAGGAACTTCACACTCAATGCTGAGGGATTCTTCTGGATATTCTGTGTGACAGCAGTGTCTCTGGAACCAACACTGCCCAAACTGCACAGAATCGTACCAGCAAACAAATTCGACAGAGCTTTCTTACACTGAAAAACAAACAAGCAAAACTTCATTATCCCTCTAACAGACTCGACCCTTTTCCCTATTTTTCCACAAAAAGCAAGACTGTTGTACTTCCTGTCTTTGTTTAAACTTTACTGGTGTGATAATGTGATGTTACTCTAATTTAACCTCATTATTCTTTTGTCTTTGCCAAAGTGAAAAGCCACTTCTGTTCTTCCCTTTGAGTTTCATCTCAAACAACTGTTTTTGTTCTTAATGAGACTGATCCATATGTTTGCTCCTGCTTATTGTGTTCAGCTAATGGGAAGATTTTCTAACACTACAAAAACCATTGAATGATTTGTTCCAGTCAGCTTGGTATTCTTTTCCATAGCTGTTGTAACTGTTACCTTTGATAAAATGCCCCGAATCCGACATGTTCTATTTCTGAATAGTCATCCCTCCCATTAACTCAAGCTTATTTATATACGTATATAAGAGTAAGAATAAATACAAATATACATTTAGCATATTTATATCTCCTCTATTTCTTCCATATTGTACTATTTTATGTATTTAGAAGAACACAACCAGAATGTACAGGAAGGTACTGAACAGACAAGGGACTGCAGTAGCCACACAGTAACCACAGCTACTCTTAAATTAAAATGAAAATGAAAAGCAGTAACAATGAAACCATAAAGTACACTCTGAAGAACTACACCAAATCCTGAGAGCTAAGAAAACCTTCTTAACGTGATGGCAAAGAACTTGCTAAACTGACAGCTTTTTGTCTTGCATTTCCCATGCACATGTTTAGCTCTTCAGTAAATATTTCAAAACTATACACAGGCACTCGAATCAATACTTTTGGACAGGAAACAAACAGGAGAATTTACCAGCTGTGTATCGTTGTCTGATACATAGCAAGAAATGTGCAACTTTTGTCATAATCCTGTTACATTCAGGTCTGTAAAGTAACATCTCTAGTAGAGAATTTGATGCAAAGAGAAGGAGCAAAACAGCTCATGATGGTTTTGTGAAACCTAGCACAGTACCAGACTCTCCAGTGCAAATGTACACAAAACATTCTGAGGCTGAAAGCTTGTGCCTGAGCTGGCAGACAACCAGGCTTGTAAAGCAACTGTTACTGCTGACATTCCCTCCCACCTTGTAGATTTACTAAATATTTGCCATGCAGATAAAAGATCAACAAATTCTCTTGACTACAACTGCTACAACCTGGGAGGCACAGGAGGGTTTAGAATTCTTGACAATTACTGATTTAGAGGGTAAAGTCTAGCGTTTTATTTCTTATTTATGCATGGAGCTGACATCATGTTATGAGGCAATGAGTCTTTTGTACAAATAGCATCAGGACTCTGTAACAGGCCTGCCTTACAGTCTGAGAGACTAGGAAAAAGCAATTGTTATCATTTGGCCTCCTCAGATAGTGCAATGTTTAACTAATGCAGAAGATGAAGTACTGCTGTCTCAGGTGAAAGAGACAACTTTGCGACCAGATTTTTGATTATATTTTTTTAAGATCAGTTGTTGGAAATACGAGAAATTGGGATACAAGTGTCCTTTATTCCAGCAGGATGGGTCTCTATTCCCTTTGCTGTTCATGCTGCTGGAATAACTCACAGCAAAACAGTGGACCAAGCAATTATCTGGGTTCTGAATGGATGAATATTCAAAAAATTATATCAGAGGTCCCAGCAAAATAAGTGCCTATGTTTCGGTCAAGACTATTATGATTTCAGAAAAAAAAGATTACAGGGGTCACACAAATTATCTTCTTTCTATGCCACAGAAATAGAGATTAATATAGACTCATAGAACAGTTAAGGTTAAAAGGAGATCATCCAGTCCAACCTGCCAACTTCAAAAGCCAGTCTCAAAGTTAGGTAAGGTTAACTTCTCATTCCTTTTAATTCTTGGCAGGAATATCCACATTTTGTAATTTCAGATCCCTGTTTTTCGTGCCTTAAATAGGAGTCGAAAGAGGAAGAGCTGGGCTTGCAGCCCTTACCTTTGTTATAACTATCTGAGGCATCTAAAGTTTGTCAGCACAAGCATAGCAGAGCCTCCCATACAGGCAGATGTAAATAATAAGCAGTCTTCTGCTCCTTTTGTGTATACTATGTTTCTTTGTTTACACAAATTATGCAATGTGCTTTGACAGAGATTGTTTCTAGAACTTAAAAAACTGTTATTTACTGAAACTTATGTGAAATAGATGTCAGTAAGACACAATATACAACTGACTCCAGTGTCAGAGCTTCAGGCATTAGAATAAATGTTTCTCTTTGCCAGATCTGGCACATTCATAACTTATTTGTAAAATGGGAAGACTGTTTCAAAGCTCCCCCATTCAATGATGAAATCATATTTTCCCAGTAACCCCAAGCATGTCATTTATCCCTGTCAGAACAAAGCCTTCAACAAACAATAAAGCAAAGTGTCACCACTTTTCATTAACAAGAAATCTGCTAGTAATCCTGAGTCTCCCAATCGATGTGTGATATAGCTGGGGGTAAAAAAATAACTGAAGAAAATACAAGAAATGTGAACATACATGAACACCAGCACATATTAAAGAATTATTGTTTTCCTGTAAGAAAATAACTTCAAAATCTATAATTAAAAAATAAGGGCCTGCCTCTCCCTTTTTTTCTTACATTTTTAGCAACTCTATATTAAATAATGTTCTGTCTTCATTTTCTCCATTGGTAACTAAAAGCAAATCTCGCATTTTTTCACAAAGAGTAATAGAATAGCAGCAAGACTACCTTGAAGTCAGAGGTCTTTTTTCTTTAGAAGTAGATGATGAAACAATAATGATGTAATTTGCTACATCACCTGACTGAAATATGTGCCATTTACAGCAACATAGATCAGCAGGCACCCTGCTGCATTAAGTACTCCCTCCTGCTATTGTGCTACTCACCAGGTAGAATTTATAATAGATCAAGATGAATATTAAAAGTGGGATTGAACAACCTTACCAACCTATGGAACTCCACTGTTGAAGAACTTTGAGTATAGACACATTTAGAAGAAATATGCTTAAAGTTCCATTCAAAACACTGTCCAGGGTTCAGGAAAGCTCCAAGTATGGCACACAAACTCACCAACATAACTGAGTCATGAATATCTCAGTGCTGCACTGGTAATCCCAGCAGGGAGACACACAGATGCATGTATTATTCCACTGTATTTCCAAAGGTGGGTATAAGAATAACGACACGATATATTTCTGTGTATGTAATAGTATGTATTATACAAACCACAGCTATGCACATCATCTTCCTGATGCACTATAAACACACACACCCCTGTAATTTGCACATGCAGAATATTTTTAATCTATACATTAAGAAAATTCAATTAGAAGGTCTAACTGTGGAAATGGGAAACTACAGAAGTACGTAAAGTTGGACAGGAAAAGATACCCAGACTCAACTTCTCTCATATTTTGCTGATAAAAGATTTACAGACACATATGTGGTTACTCAAAGTGTTCTTTTGAAGAACATTATTACTTGAAGAGCTCTTTTTCTACTTTTGTGCAGTAGGAATCTTTTAGAAAACTTGGTTGTGTGTTTGTTTGCTTTTGGGTTTTTGTGGTTTTGTTTGTTTGTTTTTAATTTTTCCTGTTGTTGTTGGTTTTCTGGGTTTTGTTTGGTTTGTGGTTTGTTTGTTGTTGGTTTTTTTTTAAAGACAACCTCCATAGCTTGGCCCAAACGAAAAAAACTCAAAACTGAATACCAACTGAAATGTAAGTTTATGAAGATATCTGTTCTTCTCTACCTCCATTTTCAAAAATGTCTTGATGTAACCAAAAAGAAACCAATATCTTCAACTGATAAAAGTGCAATTACGAGTTGCCAGTAAGAGCAGAAAGGGTGCTTGTAGAAACAAACAGAATTTGAACACACATCTACAGTTCTGTCGATGTAGGCTCATGCTGCACTATCCATCTCACTTTGGGAATCAGGTTTAAACATATTTCTAGCCTGCTTATGTTAACACCAAGAGACTTAAACTTGAGCAGTATAAATTTATGACACACATGGGAAGAATAAAAGGAGAGTAGGTCATGATGTCAAGAGAAGCAGTGCAGTGGTCTGCCCTGTACTACTGTCTTGGGGAATCCCTGGTGTATGGAGCAGGGCACTCCTAAAAGTAACAGCACCTTAATGATATTTTCATAGAAGCCCTTACAACTCCAGAAAACAACTAACAGCAAAGGACATGTATGTCGGGGGAAAAAGAACCCATCATGTATCTTTTAAACGCATATACTAAGTAAAAATAATAGCTTGCTATATAATCTTGTGCTTACATACCTCCTCAACACGAGATTAATGCCTCATCAACAAGGAATTTTAATAACTCCTTGCATTAACAAGGCTTGGAATAGACAACCCCGATGCTTATTTAGTTTATTTTTAACAGGTTTGTGGAAACACATTAAAAACACTGCACAGTTTCCCAGAGGTTGAACACATTCTATGTTCCAGTGGTCTGTCTACCCAGTTTATAATTCTAAAGTCAGATAATGATGTTTTCATTAGATTCTGACTACAACTAATCTTAGCTGGCTAACTCATTGCAAATGAGAAGTCAAGTCTCTGCAACACACTCTACGGCGAAAGACAAAAAGGCACATTTCAGAAATTACAATTTCTCAAGGTCAACAATGTAACAGAAAATGAACGTTAAGACATGAAACTTTCTAGGGATGTTGAAAAAGTCCAAGTACCTAATAACCATCCAATTCTTCTGGAAAAACTTGTATTTAACAGGAATTCCAGGAATTTTCACTTAGAATTCCTACCTCTGGTTGAGATTTTGAGTGTGACTGTTGATACATATATTTCTGTAGTGAGAATAACGAAGGGCAAAAAGAGGGGATTTCTGAATGCTAATCTGATTGTCATGTAAAATAACAGCCAGAAGCATGACCTGGTCAAGGAGTCAAACTTAGAACTCCACTTATATTAATTAAAAGCAGACTAAGGAATTCAGCTAAGTATTTAATGTCGAATTTTTTTAAAAATAAAATCTACATTCATTTGACAAGGAAAAGAGAGGTAGAAGCCTTTTATAATTGTTTTAATAATTTATAATTTAACAATTATTATTATTGTCTTATTAAAATCTACATTTTCTAAGAAAACCATTTAAAATTTACTTAGAAACCTAAATACCTCAAATTTAGTCCTTTCATATTGTTTCAGTAAAGCTAAATCATGAAGGCACCATCACATCAGGAAGGTTTGAGGCTATAGGAACGTCTGTACCACAACAATCTGTGCCAACAAACTGATCACAGAACTGTTTCATGTTTTACTTCTTTCCTCCTCCACTTCTTACTCTAAAGAGCTAATCCATTCTGAAGTTCCAGTCAACTGTTGAACTTCGTAACTCAAATGCAAAGTTAAATCCCCACCAAACCAGCTACAAGCTGAGCCGTCCTGCTCATTAATGGTTTCACTAAAAATCCCTGAAAGCAAACAGCAGCAGCTGTTTTTACATAACATTTCTTTATTTGTATTGATTTCCAATTCTGTCTGCAGGAATCTCTATACGTATTTAGCTTCCCCATGTACACAGACGCAAGGGATATGTCTGTCCTTTCCCATTAGTTCACATTTAACTTTGAGACAATTTGATTCCTACTACCACCACTGACTTAAAAGAACTTACCTGAAAAAGTACAGTAAAGGAAAGCAAATACCATTACCATTTTTTTCCTAATAATTAACACTCACAGTAGTATTCGTATTACTACTACTATATTACTTAACTAGCAGTATTAATTAGCACTCTGACAACTATGCATGCCTGAAATGACGTTATTTCCTGACACAGCAGACTCTGAGCCACCTTAATGCAAGATGGAGCATAGGAGATCCTACATAAATGTCAGGAGAAGCTTTTTCACTGTGAGGGTGACAGAGCACTGGGACTGCCCAGAGAGGCTGTGGAGTCTCCTCTGGACACATTCAAAACCTGCCAGAACATGTTCCTGTGTGACCTACACTAGGGGATCCTGCTCCAGCAGGGGGTTTGGACTAGATGATCTTTCGAGGTCCCTTCCAACCCCAACCACTCCGTGATTTGAAAGGAATGTTTATAATGCATACCACAGAAGTGACTTAGAAAATGAAGAAATCAATACATGTCAACCTTATGTATCTTCCTTAGAGTCACCTAAGTCTATCCCTTATTATAATTCTGCCTCTGTTTGCAGCATCTGAATCCTTCAGCCTTTGTTACATGTAGCAGTACTACAGTCACAGCAGTTCTGGTCTTTATTCATGAACTCAACATTGTTGATATAAATGCTCAATTTAAGCTACACAAATGCAGGGGGTACTGAATACTGCCTTTAAGATATAGAGGGGTTCTTTTAAGTATTTTTTTACAAAAGTAACTTTTAATCAGTGTTCAGAAACCAACCTACAAGGAAGCTAGTTCTGACTTGGATCTACGAAATGAAGGAGCCAAACCTCACTGCCAAGAGTAGGAAACAATAAGTTTGACTGCAAGTGCCGTTCTGTTGCTTTTGACAAGGTTTTCTATAAAGAGAAAGAGGCCTGACAGTGGCTAAAAGAAGAGATGCCTTTTGTTACTGTGAATATGTCAATCTAGTGACTGAAACAGACACATGGTACATCAGAACATGTGGCTGTTCAGTTTGTACTGTGTAATAAGCTGTCAGGGAGGCGGCACAACCTGTTTTAGCTACTGAAAAGAAGCACCAACAGACAATTCCTGAAATGATGATGATACCTCGTGAACTCAATTTTCAAAATGAAAACGCAGGGGCAGCATCTACAGCTAACAGTGAGCATAGCCAGGTATCCTTTGAGTGGACAGAGGAGGGAGAGCAGCAGTATGGTTTTGCCCTAACAAAGAATATTTTACACAGCTCAAAGAAGGCTGACAATCTTGCAAGCTTGATAGGTAACAGATCAAGATTTCAAGTATCTGAAGAGACCACTTCATTTTTTTCTCTCCTAGTTACAGATCATTTAAAGTTTTCCAAAATACACTGTTTCCCACTTCTACATGCTAATTAATAAAATAAAAAATGTTTCACTAAAAAACATTATGTCAATAAGTTTCAGTAGGCCCTTTGAGGGTCTCCTAGCATTAACATAACATTCAATATTTTCACTAATAAGGACCAGGTAGTTCAAGCCATGTGGGATCTGAGGCACAGCATTTTCCTACCCCAGACTTTAAGAAAACAAACCTTTCATTCTAAATTTAAAAAGTGAAACGAGCAAAATCACATATGGCAAGGTTCTGAGTACACACACCACAGCTAAACCTGCCTCTGAAGCACGTTCGCTCTACTCAACTGTCACTCAAAATCTAAACAGCCATATCAGGATCAAACACTAACTCCTAACGATCCTGTTTAAGGAAATAAGTTTTGAAGAAGCATTAAAACCTTTTACCCTGTCTGTAAGTCTTACTGACAGGAAAAATACTTTGGAGCTGGTTGAAAATACTGAACTCACTTGTCCCAGTAAGTAAATGGGCATCAAGGATTGTGCTATCAAAGTCTCAGCTTTTCACCTCTACTTATTATCCCTATCAGATTTTATTCTCCATTTAATTCTCACCCACTATCTACATTTCTACCAAAAAACGTGCCTTCCACTGAGAACCTCTGAATGTAGTTATGCATCATCTGTGTAAAAAATCTTTAATATGGGGAAAAGTTTGCAAGTAACATAGCTCAGATAATTCGCTGTCATAATTTCCTCATTGCTTCTCAATTTTAAAAACATTAAGTAATAAATTTTGGTTTACTTACTATTACAGCATTAGAGACTTTGCCCCAGATGCAGATCCAGTTTGGAGTACAGCACATTACGTTTCCAGCTCGTAACCCAAACAAAGTGTTTATAAAAGCAAGCTATGGAAATTGATACTGGGAGACTGGTCAGGCTCCCTCCACTTTTCCCCTAGCAGTGGATATTTGAAAATGTAACTTAAGAACTACAGCATTACTATTAAAAAATATGTATAAAACTTATTTTTTTCAAATTAGTTTTTCTTGTCTCTCTCCTTACTCAAGTTTCACAGTATACATATGGGTATGAATAAGTAAGGGATCCTTCACCCTAACTTCATGCAAAGCAGCTTGAGAAATGTTTCAGATTAACATAAATGATAATTCCCATACATAAGGCTGCCTTTCAGAGAAGTTTCATAATTCCTAAATGCAATATCTACACAGATCAGGTCAAGTAAAAAGGTCTGTAGTACAAGTAACTTATGCAAATCTGTTTATCACTGCTAAGGAACATAAGATGACTTCAAATGCTCACTATCTAACATAGACAGTTCACATTTAGTGCACCTCGCATTTCAATTCTCAATCCAATTTTTAATTCCTATGCAGTCTGCAAAGACAAAATTGTAATAAACCAGATTGCTCTTTTTTTTAAAATCAGAATAATTAACATTAATCACATATTTCTTAGGCACTGCTTTTCTATACATTCATTACTAAAATAACAAATTGAATGAAGTTTGAATTAAGCATTAAAATAACTACAAGTACAGAATTCACCCTTAAATATCTTTCTACCAATATTTCCTCACGCTTCATTTATACTCACTATATGTTTCAGGACTCTCGATGGAAAAAGAAACAGCAATTCCTTTTAAAATTGTTTGTATTACATTTATTTCCAGACATAATTTTCTGTTTATGCTGTATGCAGTTTTACTTGCATAATGTGTCAAAACTCTTTGTGAAACCATAAAAAGGAGGATCAGGATTTCCTACCATTAAACAGGCCTCGGTGACAGGAAGGGAAGACATTGAATTTGTTTTTGCTGGAGATTTTTAAAGTTTTGGACAGAGTCTGAAGTCATGTCACTGTGAAGTCCTTGTTTTTTCACCTACTGCAGAATCAAGTAGCCAAAGGTTTTTTCTATTTTCCAATCCATGGCCTTAATTTCAGCATCAAAATTGTAAGATTATATATATCCATCCATTCCTCTGGAGATCCAGACATTTGCTTTTTTTGACTTACTAAAATCTACTTATACCAGTAACGGCACAGAGACATATGATTTAGCACAGTAAACACAGATTTAACAGCCTAATTGCCTGGGTTTTGCAGAGTGAATCATTATGTTAGTGCCTCTGCAGCAAAGTGCTAAATAGGAATTGCCACAACAAAGACTTCTCATTGCTGACTGAGAAGGGAAAGTGTAGGACTCACTGGGGTAATTTGGGAAGAGCCTGCTCTTCAGGGTCACAGGAGAGGAAGCTCTAGCACAGGGAAAAAAACATGCCTCAACACAAACCACCATCTTTGAGTGACCAGGGACACTGAGCGATTACATCTTCTCTTACAGCCCTGCCTGGAAGGAAAGACAGCTTCACAGAGCTTCACAGACACACTCTAGAAAAGTAAACAACTCTGCATATATGTAGAACTTCTTATTGCACAGTATTCAACCAGATCTTGAGATAAACCTCACTATTTCATTCTGCAGTTGCAATGATGGCACTTCACATTATGCTCCCTTAAATTCTTTCTCCTATGTAAACAAATCTGAAACCAATGGCACATGACACCTGAATCTGCTCTGTTCACAGACAGGAAGACATGGACATGATGGAAAAGTAGGCTTGCTTAGACAACTAAGAATGTCATTGTGGAAAAATTTTTGCTTTGGTAAAAGAAAGACTAAATGAAAAGTTTTCCATGATAACCAGGTATTTTGAAAGAATAAATATCCATTTAACATTTGTGATGTAACAATGATTCAGCTCAAAAAAAAAAATAAAAAAATACACAGCATCAATACAACTATGTTTTCTAAGTTATTATTTCCTTCAATTTTGTTGTTGTTTTCCCCAAACTTAGGTTCACATTTAATTACCCAAAATGCACCTCCACCACACAGATGTGTCATTAAATATTTCTGAAAAAAGGGAAAGCAAATTACCAAGCATGAGAATATTATGGATTAAGTCAACACTAGCAGATGGCCTTTATTTTGTCAGTGCTCTTATTAAAAATTACCACTTATTTAATCAGTTCCTTTCAGATAGAAGTTCCACGTATAAGGTAAAAGCTGTCATAGAACTCCCTAAAAGATAAGCTCTTCCTTTCATGGGTTCCAGTTTTCTAGGACATAGTGCAATGCACAAGAGATTGTAACTCCCACATGATCAAGTATTTTGCTAGCAGTTCACTCTTTTAACACACAATCTACTTTGTTTCTCAAACAAATTTGCAATTTCTTCGGTTCAAAAACCAGTGTTTTCAAGACAAATTCTGTAACAAGCATTAAGTCTGCTCCCAAAAGAGACACCTGGTAGAACTGTCAGATTGTTTTCTTCTAGGACCCAATATGCAAGAGAGCTTTATTTCCCCATCAGCATTTCCTAAAGTCTTATTATTTTATCACACACTTTTGGCAATGCGGTTTATATCCTCTGGTTGATTGCTTCTAAATAAAAAGTATGTTGCATAAAGAGCAATTATAAGACCTGGACCTAGCTACCTAAAGAAAATATTGCTAAAATTCCATCATAAATCATGTAAAAAACCTTCCACAAATGCAAACTCATATAATGCTCAGCAAGACAAACCAACACTGCGAGCAGCAACAAGAACTAAATTCCTCACTACTGCAATTTAAACTGAATTATTATAAAATGACCACAGTATCCATACACAGTGTTTAATACAGTTTTCAAGAAAGTAAAGTAACTTAGTTTTACCTGAAGGCTACTGGACATTAGTCTGCCATTATCACTGTTGATTTTAAATGTCATGCCTTGGAGAAATCATCCTCTTAAATCAAATCCCCACACAACTAGTTACATTTTGTATATAACCACCATAAGCACAGGACAAAATCAAATTCATTTTCTTCCAGAACTATGGAAATTTAATTGCTCTATCAAATGCTCTGGTTCCCACTCTTCTAAAAATCATGTAAATACAATAAATGGTCCTTCCTTATCTCCAGTTTGGAAACACACTGAGCATTCTTGGGCTGCATTAAGTACAAGATGGTCACAGATGCTCAGTACTTTCCAGAACTGGATGTAAGAAACAGTCCCAGTATATGCTCAGACACTGAAATCCAAAGAATAATGCCATTCACTAGTTTTTACCAACAATCAGGCAATTACAGAATTATACTAGAAAATCAAATAGGGGTTGATGAGAAAACCTTGTTTTATGACAATGGCTCTCTGTTAAGCAAGCAGAGTACTATTACTGATTAGGGCCCTAATGCAGCAAGGCATTTACTTAAGTGCTTAAATGAAAAGCCCAAATGGAAAGATACCTTTCATGTATGTACTAGGTCATGGTTGTAATGGAAGAAAAGAATGAAATAGCAAAATGTCTTTCATCTCATAAGGCTGCGAAATACAAGGCAAAAAATGCAGTGCTGAGGAGAAAAGATCTTACAAAAAAGATCCCTACTAAATTAATATGGGCACATAGTGATACTATAGTTAGTATAAATGTATATATCCAGTGAATGAAAACTACTTTTTTAATTCAAGAAACATCAAGAGGAAGATGTCACTGAATCATAACCTCTGTGTTAAAATTGCTAAAGATGTCTTTGGATTTATATTACTACAGCTTGCAAATTTTTTCATTAGCTGTAAAGTACATTGCAATCTTTTTTCCAAACATTTTCCTCCTAAAGGAGTCTTGCTCTCAGGGAAACAAAAGGTTGGTGTGTATGTGGGGAGTAGTGGTAATTGTCTAGCAAATGAGATGTTTCCCCACAAAAGCAAAAAACCTCAACAAAATCCTAATTGCTTTGCACAGCCCCCAAGACAGAAAATTGTGGTGTCATACCAAGTGTGACTGGCTGAATCTGAAACTCTTAGATAAAAAACCTGAAATCCAGACTAAAGATTTACAAAGCTATTACTACATCTTTCATTGGAACATCAGACCTAAGAATCACTGCAGAAACATGTTTCACATGCAAGCTTTAACCCACGGGATAAAGTACACTAATTGCCTTTGTGAAAATACTGCTAGACACAGGTATCATATTGTTTTTAAACTGTACCTGGGTGCACCCAGATCTGACACCTCTTCCATGTCTTAGCTGCCTTTCTCTCTATGAAATGAGCCCTGTCCTGTGAAGTAACATCAGCTCAGGGAAAACCACCCTGTGAAGACTTAAAATAAAAACCCCACCCTCAGTTCAATCAGATCAGCAAGGCAATACTCAACAATGAAATAGAAATAAGTAGTAACAAGAGATCAGGTTTATTCAACAGAATACAAACACCCAGGCAGAAAAAGACAAACACACACACACACAAATCCACAATATATAACAAGCAGAACAGAAACAGGACTAGTTTAATCATTGCTAAGCCCACAAATTCTAAGCTAGGTTCTAAATTCACAAGGAATATAGTTTAAGCAAGATAAAAACCTTACGTATTAGAGAGTTCTTTGTCTCAGCCAGCTGCTGCCAGCTTGTCTGTCTGTCTTTCAATTTCTCAGAAAGGTGTGTGTGAAAATCTAAATGAAATAAAACAAATACATTTTAGAGAAGGCTCTTTTCTTCCTTTTCTTCCACTCCATTCACCTTTGGTGTAATACAGCCAATACTGTTTCACCTCCTCCCACCCAAAGCATTCCTGAATAATAATAAAAAACCATTACTTATTATTATCTAGAAATTAATATTTCTTTTATCTTGTTATTAAAGGCATATAAAGAAGGTATATTGAATAACAGTAATAATTGTGAAATCTTGCTTTGCAGGAGGTACATATATCCATTATCAGTATTATTAACCACAAAAAGGACAGAGTACATGAAAATGTGGCATGTGTCAGTCCATGAGAGTTTCCATACAGGCTGCACAGTAGGTATTTAAGATCATACTACCTTATTTTCAGTGTATTAACTGTTACTCCTATAGCCAACTATCATTACATCTTTCTAAAATAAAAATTTTATTACCTAAAACCAGAGTCTTAAGATACATGTGGAAAATGGACACTTTCAGCTGTAATAAATCACTTTGCACATGTTTATTGCAGCAGCATGACAACTTCCACATGGACTGTCAACATGACCAGGCTCATTCTGCTGCTTCTGAACCAGACATGAAGAAAGAGAGACTGCAACATTGCAGTTTTAGACACTCCAGCTTTAGACTGATTTTAATATACACCTATACATTTCTTTGCCTTGAAATATACTTTGACTTAAGCAGAAAACAGGTGGGGTTTTTTTTGGTTGTACAACTAATTCAAACATACATGGATTTTGAAAACATTAAGTCATTAGAGTCTTACATTTGAAAAACACAATCAATTGAAAACCATTATTGAATTTCACAGTAACAACACAATTTTCAGATGTAGCGAATAGGAAACCTAAATACTATTTTTATGTAATTAAAATAATTTCCTAGCAGAAACCAGTAAGACAAGAAGCCTAATAATTAATGCATGGTTACTTCAATTCTTGCTCTGCATGGCTTTTAAAGGCTTCACTGGGAAATCATTTTATTTGGTACAACTCAGGTTCAAAACCCTAATACTTTTAATAAGATAATATTTTAGCCCAGCACTCAAGACCCAGCAGAATCAACAAAGAAAATGTGTGTGCACCACAGTAATTCATTACATGCAAAGAAAAAAAAGGAAATGCATTGACACTTAAAGACACAAAAACAATAAGCTGGCCAAAACAATAGAAAACAAACCACTTTGCTTTCTAAAGGTGTAAGACAACAAATTAGATATTTGTGAAGATGCCAAATATTTTGGATCTAAAATTCCTGCAACAGAAATAATGAGAAATAGTAACAGCTCCTGACTTTTACATTGTTAGCTTTGGGGGTAAAAAATAGTTTTAAGGGACAATTTATACTTTTACAAACAATACAAACCAGACAGAGTGTATTAGACTGGCTAAACATTCCCTTGCCACACATGAAAGCCAAGTGACTAGAAGTAATTTGCAGGCATTTTGACTCAGGTCATCTTAGTTCAATTTTACTTTGATGATACAGACTTTTGATTTAATTGTAAAGAAGTACACCAAGAGATTTTCATCAATGCTAAATGGAAAGTTAAGACCAACATGCAAGTGAAGCAAAGATATGTGAAGTGTGAAGCACAACTATCAATACAAAAATAAATTTAAAAAAATCATTGCAAATGTCTTCATTTTGGTGTTACTAGCAACCTCCTCAAAAATATAATACTAGAAGATAATTATTTTGGTATTTTAAAAATTGGAGAAATTAAATATAAGTAATCATATGCATACACAGAAACATATTAAGAATGAAGTAATAGAATTGTTTGACCAAGTTCTGCTTAGTTTTCTTTTCCTTTTTTATGTGAAAAGGTAACCAAATTCTTCAATACAGTGCAGCTCTTCTGTGGCACTAACAACTAAATTAAGCAATTTTACTAGTTTACAATTTGATAGTTTCTGCCATATCATACCCTAATTTTTTAAATCCTTACTGCCTCTCCTTTTGTTTTAATAGAAGTTTTGTTTCATTTCTCTTTCAAGAGGAAAGAACAAAATTAATCCATCAACAGTTTATCTGCTGACATTTTATCATATTACCCTTTAAGCTTGTGTATGTTACCGAACCTACTGTTTTCTCTTTTTACTTGTCTGTGGCCACCTTGGGATGGTTGGTCCTTGCAACTGATAAAGATGAGGACAACTAACTGTTCCCTCAAGGAAGTTAAGCCGTCTCTCTTTTTGATATGAAACATCTAAAACTAATGGCTAAAACAATTTTCAAGCTCTGTTTCTCCAATAATTTAAAACAGGAATTAATAATTTAAATGTTGAGAGACTTAAAAACTGTCATCTGAAGGGAAGTCTCCATGGGTATTGCTTTCCTTTGACAATCAGGAGTTAAACCTAATTGCATTTAGGGTTATCTCTAGCAGCTAGACTCAGAATCAAATAACCTCATGAGGATTATTGTTCTAACTAATCTACTTATTAGGCTTATATTCAGCTTTATTCAGAGTAATGAATTTTGCAATTATCAGACAGGAAAGAAAGGACTATGACCTACAATCTTTGGCCTTAACAAAAATTAGGGAAAAAAAATCTTCTGTGAGTTAATCTTTAGATCACTAAGTTAATTTTAGCCCTTATCAGACACGAAACTTCACATCTGGAAAAGGTAAAACCTCGGAAAATTCATTGTGCTTTCCTCTTACACATTCCTCTGAAACACAGTGCCCCGTGCCCAGAGATCTGTGTGCTCCTACAGCACCTGACAAAGAACTCTGTTTTCTGTATGTTACTTCCAAAGATGAATGAATTGCAGTTTTCAACCTGCTGTCTCTACTCCCAGCTTAAGTTAGCAATCAGTGCTGATGCAGCTGATTTGAAATAATAATACAGACACTGGCAGCACTTTCTGAAAAGTGAAAGAACAATTCCTAAGCTGATCTCCTGGGAGACAGATGATGTTCAGGAGTAGCTGCTTGTCTTCTGCACGGTATGCAGAAAATTCTTTTTTTTCTTCTTTCCCCACAGCAGCCTTTTCAGAAACAGATACTCTGTTTCTGCCATTTTGCTACTCTTTGAAAAATACCTATTTCCCTTCACACCCCAACAGACAAGGCCTGGCACCAATGAGGTGCACACAAGGTCTTGCTGCTGGACAGAAAGGCTGGCAAGGCCAGGTTGGAACTACACTCCCCAGTGTGGTTCCCTTCTCTGACTGCCCCACCAGACAGGAAGAAGTCCTGCTCAGCAGGGTCCCACCTCACAGCACTCTAAGGCCTCCTGGGACATGTCCTTCTCACAGCAGAGGCTCATCACCAAACATGGTGTGCTTTTTCATTTAAGCTTTCTCTTTTGATTTGGCCTGATGAGGACTCATAACTGTTACATATGCATAAACAAACATCACTCCTACCTCTTCTCTCTCTCTCATTTGAATATTCCATAGGCCCTAGAACACCCTATATGCTTCTGACACTGTAGCTCATTACTCATCTAAAATCTAGGAAGCCCCTAAAAACAGAGAAGCACTAAACACACACATACAGATGTGTTCCTGGGGAGCTGGTGATAGAGATCAATGATCTAGCAATATAGCCTTACAATAATAACTTTAGCATTTTACTTCCTCATACAGTTACATTCTTCACTGTTAATTATCATTTGTTTTTACATTGGTACAGCAACTTAAATAATTGAGGAGTCTCAACCACCTTTAGCCCTACTTTCACTTACTGATTTCTATTCTATAGCGAGTCTTATTAGTAAAAAAAAAATATTAAAAAATCAAATTAGAGTTTTAAAGTAATTTAGTTGGTAAAATCTAATTTGTCATCTGTGGCTGTAAATTATTTTGAAGAACTAAGAACTGACACAAAATTTACAAGAAGACAAGTAGACAAACTCATTGTCTCGCTGTGTTATGTGGTGGGGAATATTATCACAAAGGACAAGACTTAAATCTCAAATTTTACCATCTCTTCAGCCTCTACAATGAGATCACCTTGCACTGTGAAATAAAATGAGTCTCAGTACTCTTTGACACAGAAAGTAAGTACAACACGTAGCCAGTCAAGTCAAAGATATTTTACCACGCCTCTAGCCTAAACAAAGTATAAAACTACAGTAAACATATGGAATTAATCCTTCCTAATAGCCTCTGAAACACCAGGAGTCTGCAGCTCAGATTTCAGAACATTTTTATTCTACAGCTCTGGTTGGATTTTTCTTCCAACAGTTTCTCAAGTCTGGCTTTGAACCAGTGTAAATTGTTACTATTTACAAAGTCCAGGAAGAAGTCATCCAACAACTTCCCTGATTGTTATATGAAATAAGATGGTTGTTCATTTTGTATCTGCCATTTGTTCATTTGATGTTGTAGAGTTTCCACACAGGGAAAGCAGTGAACAGTCTTGTTCACATTGTCTGTGTCATTCACCACTGAGCAGACTCCAATTGTGCCACCGGTCCCTGGTTTGTTTCGTGGGGTGTTTTGTTGTTGTTTTTACATTAAGCAATATTAAACTAAGTCATTCTTCACAAAGGAACTATTCCATACTTTGGGTAACCCATCTCACTGGCTCTTACCTTCTGCAGTTCTACTCTATCATTCTTTGAACAGAAGGATGAGAATTCAGCAAGTTCTTCAAGACATGGACACCCCACACCTTACCACAACAGCAGTACTATTTTCTGCTTTATTATATAAACTTTTTACTGGTTCCTCTTTTTTATTTTAAGTAGAGGGTTGTTTGCATTATTTTAACACTGTATGGATATCCTTCCATAGGATTGTCCACTGTCACACTAACATAAATTCCCTGAATAATAATGGACAATTGAGAGCCCATAGTATTTCCTCTTCAATTATCCATTTCACCTGCCATTTTCTCTCCCTCCTATTAAGCATCATTAGATTCTTCAGGAAATTTTTCATGGTCTTTGGCTTCTCTAACTAGAACAACACCTGGCATACACCAAATGAACATCTCAGTATGTATCTGTTTTTCCAGCTCATTTAAAAAAAACCTCAAAATTAAGTTTTTGCAATGAATGGAACAATGAAGTACAGAACTAGGCTGCGACACACTCAAAAAACCAAATTCAGCTCTTTTGTGTAAGAATGCCATTTAACTTCCATGTCATGGAAACTGCTTCACTCTGCATACAACACAGACTAGCAATAAACATACCTACTTGTTTCCTGACAGACAGGATCAAGCCATAGCAGTTTATGGAAGAGCCAGACGAGTTGCCTGAAGCCAGATGTACATAAACCTACTACAAGTTCATCTTGTGCACCTTAGAAAGCATTAGACACAACAACTCAAGAGAGTCTATGTATTTTAGAGTAAATAAGCACAGGCAACAGTTTCTATATGTACCAGAAGGATATTTATGATGTGAAAAACACTGCAATATATTCTAAGCTACTAACACCGAGACACGTAGTAAATGACCTAGTTTCCTTTTCATTTTAAGTCTATTTTTAGCTATTCCCTGTTGATTTATGTTTTCATTAAAACCTCAGGGGTAAGTCCTTTTGAAGTCTGCTGGGAAATGAATGGTCAAATAATATTTTGTAAAGAATACTCAGGCATTTTTCCTCAACCATCTCTCTTAAAGTCATATATCTAACAGGAGCTCGATTGAAGAGCAAATAAGCATCATGTGTTTACCTCTATCTTATCTTTCCTTCACTGGAATTTAAATGCAAATGTGAGACAGAATGAGCACCAACAAATGCATCAACTGGTAGTACAGTCTAATGACTGCAAGCAACAAAGGAAAGGAGACTACTGTGCTCTCTGCTTATTGCCAAAGCATTCTGCAGTTGGCAATACCAGCAGTGTTCTGTGTATCTTATTTTTTGCAACTGATTTTATATGGAAGTACTTTGAAAATCATCCCAGTACTTACACAGAAGTGGTGCAATTCCTTTCCTAAACCTTGTAGAATGGCATAAAGCATTTTATATAGACAATTAAGGAGATAATACAGATATTAAATAGGAAAGACAACCCACTTAAGAAAAAACAACAAAACAAAAACCTGAGTGCGTCCTATGAGGCAGAAGATGCATTGAAAGGGTTTCCTTTTTGGAGAATTCTGAGCTTAATTTGCAATAATTGTTCTCAAACCAAAAATGCAAATTTAATGAAGAGAGGTTCACTCTTGTAGTTGTTTTTTTTTAACATCAAAATGGACCATGAAAGGTCAAAATTTCTGTACAGACTCCAAAAGTTCAGAGCAATTAGTAATTTTTTTTTTTTGTCTCTTCTCTACCAATGAATTAAGTTAGATTTTTGTAAACAACCACAAAATATTGCATGATGACCTAGCTTCAAATGAAGGTGCAATTACAATCATGATCTTGATAATTAGAATCACAGAACCATTAACGTTGGAAGGGACCTTAAAGATCATCAAGTTCCAACCCTCCTGCCATGAGCAAGGAACCTTACCACTAAGACCAGGTTGCACAAAACCTCATCCAACCTGGCCTTAAAAACCTCCAGGGATGGGGCATCAACAACATCCCTGGGCAACCCATTCTAGTTCCTCACCACCCTTATAGGGAAGAATTTATTCTTAATATCTAACCTAAATCTCGCCTCTCTCCATTTACAACCATTACCCCTTGTCCTATCACTATCTTCTCTGATGAAAAGGCCCTCTCCAGCTTTCCTGTAGCCCCTTCAGGCACTGGAAGGTGCTCTAAGGTCTCCCTGGAGCCTTCTCTTCTCCAGGCTGAACAGCCCCAACTCTCTCAGCCTGTCTTCATAGCAGAGCTGCTCCAGCCCTTTGATCATATTCGTGACCCTTCTTTCGACCCTCTCCAACAGGTCCATATCTTTCTTGTGCTGAGGGCACCAGAACTGCACACAGTATTCCAGGTGGGATCTCACCAGTGCAGAGTAGAGGGCTAGAACCCCCTCCCTGACCCTGCTGGCCATACTTCTGATGCAGCCCAGGATGTGATTGGCTCTCTGGGCTCCAGCACACACTGGTGGCTCTTGTCGAGCTTCTCATCAACCAGCACCCCAAGTCCCTCTCCTCAGGGCAGCTCACCAGCCATTCTCCCCCCAGCCTGTATTTGTGCCTGGGGTTGTACAGACCCAAGTGTAGGACCCTGCACTTGGCCTTGTTGAACTTGATGAGGTTGGCACTGGCTCACTTCTCCAGCCTGTCAAGGTCCCTCTGGATGGTGTCCCTTCCCTCTTGGTTGTCAACCACACCACACAGCTTGGTATCGTCAGCAAACTTCCTGAGGATACACTCAATCTCACTGTCCAGGTCTCCAAAAAAAGATGCTAAACAGCACTGGTCCCAGTACTGACCCCTGAGGGACACCACTCGTCACCTGCCTCCATTTGGACACTGAAACATTGACCACAACTCCCTGGGTGTGCCCATCCAGACAATCTCTTATCCACCGAGTGGTTCATCTGTCAAATCCATGCCTTGTCAGTTTGGAGACCAGGATGTCATGTGGGACAGTGTTAAACACCTTGCACAAATCCAGGCAGATGACATCAGTTGCTCTGCCACCATCGACCACCTCTATGGCCTTGTTGTAGAAGGCCACCAAATTGGTCAGGCATGACTTGCCCTTAGTGAAGCCATGTTGGCTGTCACCAGTCACCTCTTTATTTTCCATGTGGCTTAGCCGACTTTCCAGGAGGATCTGCTCCATGACCTTGCCAGGCACAGAGGTGAGACTGACCAGCCTGTAGTTCCCTGGGTCTTCCTTTTTCTCCTTTTTAAAAACAGGGGCTATGTTCACTTTTTTCCAATCAGTGGGAACCTCAGCCAGCTGCCATGGCCATTAGGACAGTCTAGGTTTCCCTATCGTGATCTCTTTTTTTTTTTATTTCTTTGAAGAGAGTTATGGGCATGATGACAACTCTGTGTGCTCATAATACTAGTCTTACTTGATCCTGTCTACTTTTGCATGCTTCACAAATTAGTTTTAAGCTGTAGTTTTCAAGTATTTTGTCAATCAGTTTATGAAATGCATTCTGCTAAGGCAGCTGTCAGGACAAGATTCTGCAATGACAAGCTGTCTTAGCTCCTGTTCATTCTATCCTTAAGTCACTAACTTATTTTTATCTCCGAGAAGGAGAAATACTCTGGCTAGAAAAGGCTCTACCTGTCCACTAAACAGGCAATTGAGTCACTATGTTGGCAAGGCTCCTGATCAACAGAACTACGAGCATCAATACATTTTCAGCAGCCCTTTTATGCCTACTTTTTTCCTTATCATAAGTGCTGTTCTGAAAATATACTGGCACTCTGCACATGAAAGTGATTGAGTAAGAGGACACAGTGCAGGTTGTCATTTTATCGTGAAACAGTGGATAGATAAAAGTCATCCAAACAGAAGCAGAAGACAGTGCTATTACACAGAATCACCAAATTCCCCACAAAACACTCCAGATGAAATTCTGGCCTGTTACACACGCATGCAAGATGATGACAGCATAGATCACTACTTGGGTACACAGTGAGAGATCGGTCCATACTGAAGCATTTTTAAAAATATAAATCCTGGCAATTAAGAACTTCATGGCATCTTACTCCGTATAAATGTTCTAAGTAATACTTAACAAAGGCTAAAACTGGGATTATGCCAAATGTGCCTTTTAGCATTAATTGCATTATCGACTATATTACCTAAAAGAATGTTCACTTATCATGACAAACCATGACTGGGAAAAAGTATAAATCAGATTTCCTCCCCTCCTCCGCACTTATTACCATGGAAATGCCATAAGCTTAAGACAGTACAGATACAACTTAGGTCTAAATATTTTAGCTGATCAAAACGAGTGCCATTTGATCCTTTACATGGTCTGTTGTGGGATGAAGGACGGAGCTCGAAAAGCAGATCCAGTGTGAATCAACATCAAGCACTTCTACTTTAAAGGGAAGGGAATGAGGAAAGTTATACTCTTTGTTTAAGAGGAAGCAAGAAAAAGGCAAAAGTTATTTGAAATTCAGAGCTGCTGAATATTGCCTGCATCTGTTAACAGGAAATAGTATTGCCAACAGGCTGGCATTTGAAAACAGACCTTATATGAACCTACAACATTTTTAATTGTTGTCCATTGTTTCAGTGTTCTTCATTGCCCATTTATGCCATACACAATGGAACAAAGCAATAAACAGGACATGGTAGTCTCAAAAGTAAGAAAAAACACATTAGGATATGAACAGGAGACACAAAACTACCTTAAAACTATGTCTCATTGCCAACTCAAGCATGAGTGAAGGTTAGAAACAGAGCTAGAGGCAAGAGTGGGGGTGCAGGGTGAAGTCAGAGAGGATCACGGCATGCAAACATGTCAATAAGCAGCCTGGGAATAGTTGGCCTGATGTTGTTTTATACCACTGTAGAGCATTTTTTTGACAGACCAAAACAAAATCAGATGTACACAAAGCATTGCTGCAACTTAGCAACACTCTCCAACTCCCTCTTAGGGCAGCGATTTTTAAGGTTTCAGACAAGGAAAACATAACAAATTTGAGAATTTAAGTTCATTTACACCCTATATACTCAACTAGCTTGGGTGAGAACACTGGAACAGGTGAGCAGGGTTTTTTGCTATTTTAAAACAATCTCTTCCACTTCTGAAGTGGTGTGCTACATTGTATCACATAGCTGGTTTCAAAATTTGGCCCTGGGCTTAATGCAAACCATGCTCAGAGTTCATAACATAACAGGTTATTCCCAGAATTGCAGTCTGAGGGAAAAATATGGTGGCTGACCTAACTGCAAGACTGAAGGGCCATCAATACAGTCAAACAGGAGCAAAACTTTTAAGAATGTCTGATCAACAGAAACTGTAAACATTTCACAACTAGCAGGATGAGTAAAATATTACAGAAGTTGAAATAAAAGCACCATCACCAACCAACAACAACAAAAAAATCAGGAACACGTAGATAACAAGGTTTATGTTTTTCAGCTTTACAGAGAAGAACCAGATGTTTCTAAGTAGGTTTTGTTGTTTTTTTTTAGCTTAGCAGCATCATTCCTTTGTGTAGCTGTGTGTATACAACAGTGTTTTCCCACTAGAATAAGCAGCCAAATGTTGGTTAAAGGCACAATTACATATATTCATGCACTAGTTACTTCATGGAACTGTCTTTCCTCTATCACTGTGGTACTGTCTACTCTAAATGGTTCTCATCCATTAGTTTTTGCAGGAGCTTCTGTGATTTCTTCTAGCTATAGCCCATCCTTCCCCCTCTCAACAATCTTCTGATCTCGAGAGTGAAGAAAGTTCACTGATTATGAAAAAGCTGAACCTCTGCTTTATCAAGGAAGCTGCAAATGAACTAATTCACCTTTGGACATAAGAATTCTACACCGACAAAGTCCTTTTAAGCTGTTTTTTACTGGTCAACATCTCCAGCATGCATTTAAAAAAAAATCTAGTAGGATCTTTTTTACCTAATTTAGACCACCCCCAAATCCTTGTGAAGCCAAACTTTTATAATCTCTGCAGTTAGTGGAGAGAAACAGACTCTCCAGAGACATGTTCAAAGGGAGGCCTTGTCTGCCCAACTTACATGAGTGAACTCAAGACAGAATCATCTTCCTCTGGCAAGGATCCAAAAGCATCTATCACTCTCTACTGACTCTGTAAGAAAGTCAGGTGCTTTAGTCACAAAACTGCTTCAATAAGCAGAAGCTAGATACAGAATTACGTGGACTAAACTTGTGCTTTGGACACTTTGTTCTTTTAATCCTCAGAATTGAGTGTAAAACAACCTTGCTAAAAAAATCTTCACGCATGACTGGGTAATATAAATTGATACAGCAGACAAGGAAAAAAAATGTTAAATTTAAATGTCACTAAGCGTGAACAATCCTTAGCTGCATTAAGATATGAGTTGTTCAGCCCAGGCAATGATACACTACAAATAGAACTCAAGGTTTGAGATTGGGTTCTACATCTCCACTATGCCAGAAAATCCTACAGAGATGCACTTCCACTTCTTTTCACCAAACTCCTGTTGCTGTGTTTCTAGATTCTGAATGTCCAAGGAAGTCCACTCAAAACCTGAGTATTCAGACTCCATAACACAGCACCAGTTTGAGGTCAGAAGCACAAGCAAGGCCACAACATTTTAAATTCACACCAAGAAAGCATACCTAATGACTCTTTAAACAGAGAAGTGGAACCTTGACATCTAAGTAACACACTGACTTCTTTAGTAATTTTGACAACTTATACATGGGATTTGTCATATATCTCATCAGTGAAATAATATACTGAGAGAACAGTTATTAAAATTCCAGCAGTAGTTCATAGCAGTAAATAACAGAACACTCACATGCCAGACTACTTTTGTATCCATACAGATCCAATGCAGTAGTACAGAGTAGCATATCAGTTCTCTTTACTCAATTTAGACTGCCGATTTTTACTTGAAGGTACACAAAGGAAGTTTATTTCATTGCAAAAGTTATTATTACATTGTAGATTTTCCCAGACATCTATGGTACTCCAGGAGTCTTCACCTAAAATATGAGATTAATGGATCTAATTGGGAAATTTAGGACAGTAACTGCATTGCAAATAGCAAATACTATATGTAAATACTGTTGCAGTCTCCCTTACATGCAATCAGAGTACAAATGAAGATTATATCAACAGAACTATGAGATACTGAGTTAATTTACCTTTAAATATTAGAAGTAGTAAATTTTATGCTTATTTCCAGCTTTCTAAGAATCATCTTAATACTAAATATGTAAATGCAGTTGTACTCATTAATGCATTTTATAATACAAAGTTCTTCACAGGACCCTGTGGTTAATAAATATTATGTATACTATGTTTATTCAGTTTTAAATTTTAATTATATTGGCTTTCAGGGAAAAAAGTTTCCACTGAATGCCACTTAGTCTAAAAATGGTACAAGTCAGGAATGGTAAGGCAGCATTGTTATAAACTCTCCTTGTTTTTGTTCAGTTCATTTAAGACAGCAAGATATATAAAAAAACCAGGGTGATTCAAAAGAATATTTAGGACTAGTTATTCAGATATACTTGCCAGAGCTGCATAATTGAGATGGATAACATCTGTCCTACAGCAAAAGCATTTCTCTTTTTTACAATCAACTTTAATTTCGCTAGCCCGAAGATTCTGTTGAACTCCAAGAATTAAAGATAAACATGATTTTAATGTTACCATGAGTCCATTAATTTCTGGTTCTACTTCTCATCAGACAATTATCTTTACAACTCTCCTTGCTCCAACTACACCCCAAATTCTAATTTGTGCTAGCAGCATACACAAAACAACAGATGAGAAAACTGCAGCTGTAGCTATGGCAGAATATCTCTCACTGACAGTGAAATGCTTTACTATTTGCAGAGTAAATAAATTGGTTTTCTACACAGGGATTATTAGTCTCTCACATCTCCACAATACTACTTTAGAACTGGGCTGTAAAGCAAAATACATTAATCCATCGTTGTATCATTAAACTTAGTAAGCATCTTTATACTCCATTTTCCTTCCATATTTCTCCTGTATAGGCCCAAATCCCTTCATAAGAAGTAGTAGTTTTTTCCTGTCATCTATTTGTGTCAGGCCATCATTTTCTTCAATTAAATGTAGCTATGGACTCTGAAGACATCTACTTAAGGTCTTGCCAATGGGAAATTACAAGTTACCAACTTCTCAACTATAGTAAAGGTCTACAGGAATTTTAAATCTCCAGCAAGTTAATACTTACCTTGCTTTGTTTATTTTACAACCCGAAGCTTTACTGTCACTGTTGAGAACACTTTCTTTTTTAATTATATCAGTACTATCTAACAATCTATGTGATGTTCAGTCTTCCATAGATCTAATGATTAATCACTTCAGCATGTTCCTGACCTTACTATTTTGGGCAAGGGAAATATAGCAAGAAAGGACAAATCGAGATGATTGGGTAAATGAGTTTCCCAAATCATTAACACTATGAACAGCAAAGATTCAGTGTGTTACTTCAGCTTCATAGGATATAATTACATGTTTTGATTAGCAGATATATTTTCCCAGCCTCAGGTGTCAACAAGGGTTCAAGTGTATAACATGTATAAATGGGTGCTAATTTTACTAGTCATGAAAATGTGTTTCACTAATTACATTTATAACCTCTTCGCCAATTTTCATTCAATATTGCTTCTCTGCAGCACATCCTCCTGCTTATTTCCTTACAATGACATTTGAGCTCTTCCAAATGGCACCGTGATTCTGGAATTCAGTAGGTACAAGTTCCTTCCCCACTGAACATCGTTGTGAAAAAGTGGAGAGATATACAGAAGTATATATAATGTTGTGGTCATTTCTGTTCCCCTGTGAATTCTGTCCCATTTAGGGTGTTATCACCTGGGATTAAAATCTTACGGCAAAAGTGGTGCTCTTCTTGCACCCAGGTGATTGACTGTTGACACCAAAACACAAAGGAGCAAACCTAGCTTAAGAAAGTGAAGCCTTTTCCCTGCCCTGCAGTTTCCTGACAACATCCTTCCTGTTTTGCTAACAGAAATGGCATGAGATGAGGATTGACCACCAAAAAAAAAAATCTCTTTTCAGACAATTACCCATAGAATGCTTGGGGTTGGAAGGGACCTTGAAGGATTGTCTATGCCTTATCAAAACCACTATGGAAAATATTTAAGAGTTTGCATAGGAACAAGGGTTAAAACTACTAACCATGAGCTGCAGGAAATCGGAATGCCTAAGTAATAAGACCATGTTTCTACAATCCAGACTGCTAAATAGGGAAATATCAATGACCTAAGAGGGCTCTATAGCCACACTGTTGTCGATAAGCCATGATCTCTTGGAGCTTTTTTCTAAGAGCAATCTGATGCACTAGGGGCATATAGACTGCATTGTGATCTCCTGCCTGCACCACCAGTGTTCCTGAGTATTATGCAGAATAGTTTGGGTTAAAAGAAACTTTAAAGATCATCTAGTTGCAACCTCCTTGCCATGGGCGGGGACATCTTCCTCTAGACCAGGTTGCTCAAAGCAGCATCCAACCTGTGCTTGAACACTTCCAGGGATAGGGCAGCCACAGCCTCCCTGTTCCAGTATCTCACCACTCTCACACTAAAGAATTTCTTCCTAATGTCTTAACTTAAATCTCCCTTCTTCCAGTTTAAAACCATTACCCCTTGTCCTATCACAGCCCTCCCTGGTGCAAAGCCCCTCCTCAGCTTTCCTGCAGGCCCCCTTCAGGTACTGGAAAGCTGCTATGACGTCTCCTCTGAGCCTCCTCTCCTCCAGGCTGAATTCTGTTCTATTACATAGGAACTGGGATGGTAAAAAAGGAGTCCACTGCCTCTTCTGCTGCTTACGCTTCTTACTACACTAAAAAATTCATCATGATACTGAGTTGCTGGTGCCTACGGGCACACACAACAGCACATGGAAAGTAATCACCATTATAACAAAAATCTTACTCTAGGCAGCTTTGTTTTATATTTAAACATGACACAATTCCTTAAAAAGAAAAGTCACAACACTTAATTTTTTAGCATGAGATTAACCTTCTCAAACTCATGTTAAGGATTCTTATAATCATATAATTAAATGGTTAACATGAAGCCGTAATTCACTAGAGAACATGAGCCAATTTTAGTAAACAGCTAAAGACCTCAACAGTTCAGTCCTTCAGCTTAACATGTGGCCTCAAGCAGTGTTGTTGGCACGGCTGAGGCAAAACTTCAAAGTGTGTAGAAAAGAACAGTAGGCTGAGAACAGAAAATTCCACAGTATGGCTTAAGGAGTTGCATGAATGCATATGACAAAACATTGTTTTAACTTGCTCAGAGTCTGCTCTTGCCACCAATACTTAAAGTTCCTTACTGATTATGATGAATATTACTAATTCCAAAAAATAATTAAGAGCAAAATCACCTGGAAGTTACTAACATATACAGCCAGTAATAAGTCACTGCAGAAGAGGGCTAGTGGAGGGTCAGGATTTATAAGCTTACATATGGATCAATATACTTGCATCATAATCACTAGCAATTGACTAACAGGCTTTAAACACTTAACGCAAAAGCCTTCATAGCTTTTGCTATGAAAAACCAGTGAACTGTTTTTTTAAAAAAAGCCTAACAATGCTGTCAAAGACAAGTATAAGTGATTTACATATCCCTTGTAAATATTCTGAAATATTATCTACAGAATGAAAACTACATATTCTTTTGATAAGACCTGAGGACAATTTATTCAGTACTTAACAAACATACTGTCCCAAAATCCAGCTGGCACTCAACAAGCACTTGAACACTGATGAGAATATTTTTAAAGACTACAGTGCCAATATCCTTAAAAAATTGTAAAGAAAGATGAAAACTTCCAACTTGTAGTAGGTACAGTATGGCAGATAACTGAGCCATGCAACACCTGACTGAAGCTGCATGAAAAGCTTATTACAAAAGTATAAGCTTTAAAAAAACAGTAGGTAGACATCTGTAAAATGACTTTAAAACTGCTATCATATGGCAACCAACCAAGACTTATTTTTTTATTTTATTTTTTTTACTACTTCTGCTCCTTTGCATGAGTTATATTTTGTGTCTTGAGAACGATATAGTTGGATGGAAAGACAAAGTAATTAGATTTATGATGAGATGCTTCTTTTCTTCTGCTTTAATCTAAAGGCTGCCGATAGCTTTGCCTTTGGTTTAGTATTTTAAATTTGAAAAATCGGAGCAAGGACATCAATTCAAAGATACTGTATCCATGCTCATTTTGACAGTCATCAGTACTATTTATTTACAAATGAACAAACCCTCTTCTTTCATACTGCCTTACTGAAGATTTTAAGCATAGGAAGCTGCATTTCAGCAGCTGAGAATTGTTACACATGAAGACAGTTGCACTCTTAAGTGTTTTAGTCACAGGAGGATTACATGCTCATATTGTGCACTCGGCAAAAAAAATTACAAATACATTTTCCTGGGTTTTATTTCTTTCTATAAAAGTAATTCTTACTATATATGGTAGTATGAAGCAAGCACCAGCAAAAGCACTATGGATAGCACAGTATTTCATGTATGCAAAGAATGTTTAACAATTACATTTTCACAGTCTTGATTGTATATGTCTCAAATCAAGTCAGCTGCCAGAACACAACAATTGATACACTCATGCTGTGTGTTATGAACTCTATTCATTTGAACCTCCTTTCCATCTTGACAACTCATATATTCATTCGTTCTGGATTTCTTTAGAGATTTTTCAAATACCATTTCTGTTAAGAGAGTAAGGTTATAGATTGTACTTTTAATCCTGATCATTAGAAACGTAAAGCACAACATAAGCCAGAAACTGTAAAGAAGGAAAAAGCTCTTGAAATATAAGGGGGTGAGAAGGAAGGGGTGGAAAAGCAAAGTTATGCTTAAATTGGATTAATTATTAACCAGCTTTTTTGCTTTTATCTTCACAAAAGGATTAACACATAAAATAAAATCTGAGTACAATAATATTTATTTATTTAAAATCAATGAATTAAAGAATATTTTGGTATCACAAACATTTACCTCAAAAATAACATAAGTGGAGCCTACACCTGTCAATGAAATACATGAGAAAAGAAAATAAATCTCCAACCAATTAGTGATAAACTGAGAACACAAAGAGAACATAAAGTGACCCAGAGGAACAGAAATCAATATCTGTTTTTAAAAAGTGAGGAGTGGGGAGGAAATGTACATTAATAGACCTGTCAGCTTAACTGATATCAAAACACATGGAACCAACAGCTAAACATGAATTCTCTGAAGATAAGAAATGAAGGTAAGGAACAGTCAAAATAGATTTGTTACAAGTGAATTAAAGAACCAATTCAAATTTGTTTCTTTAGCTAAAAGGGATATGGTACTCTTGGAAAGCATTTCAGCATAGTTTACCAGAGGATATATTTTATACCAATTTAATCATCATCATGAAAAAATAATGAAAAGATGCCTGGCCCAAGGCAGGACTAACAAGTAATTCCTGAAAGATACTGTAGAGTGTTTCTATCCTTAAGGACTACAAACTTCAGAGCTAGTTTATACTAACAGACTGTGGTATGTAGATACTTTATTTATTTAAACTGACAACAGTTCTTTCAGAAACCACCCAGTAGATCAAAAAGTAAACACCTGACCCAAGTCAAAGAAAAGGAATGAAATCCAGGTATACATTTCAATCCTGCATATCACAAACATATACTATATTTTAAAATACTCTCTGAATATTATATTATGATATAAAAATTATTTGTGACAGTTCCTACAGCAGAGATTTTCTATTGAAAAGATGAAAAAACTGTTTCAGAAAAACATGAAGAAAAATAAGACTTGCTAGAGAAAGGAAAGCAATCCCCACTCCCCTGCATCTCTCAAACTTATTTTGAAGTGACAGAGAAACAGATGACGTGCCACATTTTTTAAATTGTTACCAAACAGACCAAGAGAAGAGGAATGCATCACTCAAAGCCACTGACAGCAGCCATTTCAGAAATATGCTAAAAAAGCTTCCTTCCACTTCTGTAAGTGCACTCAGAGAACAGTATTAGGGATTTTTTATTTTGTATTATACCATTTGTCACAAATCTGAGAGTCCTTGTTGCGATGGCAAAATAACAACTCTAACCTGGATGGGAAATGCCAGAAACTGACTGGTCAGGTGCAGGGAGAACTGAGACACTGACATTGGCATGACCTTCTCTGCTTCCTCAGGAAGCCATGAAGGGACGTCCTGAAAGGTAAGCAAGTTCCTACAAAGAAGCAGCACTGTCCACTTATCTTAAGCCACGATATTCCAAAACCTAAACTAGGCTTTAAACACTCAGTGTTGTCTACCTTACATTGTAACTTAGTTGGCTCCTTATTAACACCTCTGGACATACCAGATCCTGACAGTCTCAGTTCACAGTTTAAGACTGTGCAAATAATGCTGTCTGATTGCAGAATACACTGCAAAAATCAGGCACTTATTTACACTTATTTTTCACCCGTAGAAGCCTGATTTGGAGAGCTATTTTCAAAGATGAAGACTTGACAGTTTCTGTGAAGGCTGAGAACTCCATTTCTTTACTGCAAGACCACTGCAGATGTGAGCCACCTTTCTCCTACTGTGCTGTGCACCCAGTCTGCACATTCGAAGCTCACAGAACTGCTGTAAAACATCTCAGCTGCTATTGATTTGCTTAATTCACAAATTAAAAATTTTAAGTGAAATAAAGACACCATTACTTTGCTCAAACTAAGAACCCTTTTGATATACTGACAAGTTATTATTAGTTCATCCAGTTACTCAGAAACAAATCATAAAAAGTGATTTTCTAGGTTAGCACAGCATGCCTTTGGGTAGCATTAACCTGGGAAGTGAAATAACCATCATAAAAACACATGCTGTGCAGATGTTACTTTAACAAAGTGAACTGTGTAGTTAAAAATAAGCAAAAAATTATCAAGATTTGAGTATACATGCAATGACATCAATGCAACAGCTTTAACAGCCCTCAAATCTATAACATTTTAATGCTAAATTAGCTTATAAGCCTTTTGAATTTTCTAGCCCTGAAAATAATTGCCCTTATTTTCCATGAATTACAGGGTATTTTTAGACTTCTTTCAGGGGAAATGTTATTTACAAACACCTAAGTACTCTTCAGCAGGCCTCAAGTAAAACAAGAAAAAAAACCCCAAAATCCTAAACCTAAAACAACCCTCCTCAAAAAAAATTAAAAATAAATAAATAAAATCCCTCTAACTCTTACATATGTAATACATATAGCAACTATCTGTAGGGCACATCTTTGAAAGGCAAATAGCCTCCAGCTTATTTTCTCTTTTTCAGAGAGTGAAAAAGTACAGAGGAAAGGAAATGAACAGGAGATATACTATCCAATTTTCATATACCTTTATACCACAGCTATGTTATCTATAACACAGAACTGTCTTAATGGTTCTTAGCAGTATTTACACAGCAAGCGTATTGCAGAAGAACAAATATTTTTCCATAATTAATTCACAGTGTTACATGTGGTTTGTTGCTTAGCTATTGATGAAAACATTTAATTTAATAAAATTCAGCCCTTTCCTCTGTACTCCCTCTCCACATTCTATTGTTGCTAATTACAGCACATTCTCTCTCACACACACAGGGAAAGCTGCCAAGCAACTCCCTCCAGAGCCAATGTCATGGCTACTTTTCAGATTACTAAGAGGAATATGCAAACTGCACTGCCAAGTACCCTCTCCACAGGGATTAAGTGTGTCATTTCAGAATCTGTAGTCTCAGATGAATCAATCTGAATTCCTCTTGCCTCACTCCGATACCTCAGTCAAATCAGCCCTGCTGGCAGATACTCACACTCTGCTGTTGCCAAAGTTAAACTACAAATGCTTGTGTTTGAATTGGGCACTGAAGTATTTTAGTACCAAATCTCTTCATTAATAACCAAGGTGTTATCTCATTAATATTTCAATGTTAGGTAATTCAGTTTTCTGGAAGAGTTCAGAAAAACTGTCTTTTGATATGGTTACAGACACAGGGGTTTTAAAGCCAATGAAATAAGGTACATCTGCAGAAAGCACTGTCACCCTTTTTTGTTAACACTCACTTACAGACACACTTGTGCCAACTATATAATTCATGATGCCTTATTAGATTATCAATCATTGAGCCAAACCAAACCCAAAAAATCCCCTCACTTTCACGTTTTAAACATTTTTCATTTATTGAGATACAAATTTGTGAAATAAAAAAAAACAACACACATCTGCTCAACCAAGTACAAATGACTCCTTCAACTCCACTGGGACGCCTCAGTTAGAAAGACATTTGTTACTACAGGTAAAGAAGAAACAACATCTTTTTTTGGTCAGTTCCATCCACACAGGAATCTCCAGAGAAGTACATGCAGCAGAAAGGGCTACAATGAGCTTTGCAAAACCAGAATATCTTCCTTCAATAAAGAAATGTTTCATTTAGTGAGATTTCAAAGGCAACACCATATGGAAACTGGAACAACTCCCAACCATGACATTAACAGCAAAGCCACTTTGTAGTTGCATCAACTGCTTTTAAAAGTTCAGTAAATCTTATGGTACCTGTCCCTTTACATTATGGTTCTACCAAAAAGCTCTCTCAAACAGCTTCTGTTTGGCACTGCTCATGGAGAGGAACCTCAATCTGCATGCAACATTTCCAGGCTCTTCCATTATTCCCCATTGCACACCAGCACCTTTCCACTGCAACCACACTCTGCCAACCCCAAGCAGCAGCCAAGATCTAGGAGAGCCCTCTAGGAGTTGTTTTGAAACACAAAGAGCATACACTTCCACAATGATATCTAAATTTACTGGATGCAAAATCCTTATCTACTGCATTAAAAGTTTGTTATTTAATTCAGTGGAAAGATGAAATCACCACTAGATTCCTGCTGTCATCAGACTCAGAAACTCTGTAACTAAGGTCTAGTACTGCTGCCTATCAGAGAAATGTTACATAGGTGTCCTTTCTCTTCCACATAGACTTAAAACACCACAAGAAAAACACTAATAGCGTAAGGAGTAGATGGGAAAAGAAAACCAACGTCCAGGTTATTCTGCATCTTTAAGAGAGTATTACTCTTTTGAGCTAGTAATGACATTTTATCTCCTTATTGTTTTCATCAAAAGAAATTGAAATGTAGCAATCTTAAACCCCACTGCAGTGTAAGTATAACCTAGGCAGACTAAAACCAAACACACAACAGGCAAATGCATATAACTTCACAAGAACAGAACTAATTGTATAAAAAGAACCTCCACTACAACAGTAAAAAACCTGTTAGTTGTTTTTTGTTACAGAGATACATATTCTTTGCACCAGAGTTCTCAATAATTATAACAGTCCATGAAATGAATATTCCTATATTACTTATAAGAATACAAGTCTCTTTTTTGGATCTATTACTTCAACCTTGTTTCAGAACATTTTGCAGAGTCTCTGATTTTTTCAGTAGAAATTTAGTAAGGACAAATATTAAGAATTCAATAGCTGGCAGTATCTCATGACAGCAAAGTACATCTTGTTGAATTCCCAAAAGCCCATCAAATTTACATAAATGAATAATAAGGAAAATAATAATTCTGAATACATAGGAAGTCAGTATTCAAGTGAATTTAATTTCATTTTATCCAGAATATTCCCTTTCATTGTAAAAAAAAAAAAATAATAAAAAATTAAAAATTATCCACACTATCTCATTAGAGAAAATACAACAAATATACTGACAAGTTAATAGCAGTTTCAAAATACATAAATAAATGACACACAAACCACCACCAAAAATGATGATTCCCAACTCAAGTTCCTCTCCAGCTCTTCAGATGTGTATGTACAGAGAATAAAATAACTATAAGGCTGGTTTTCCTTCCTTTGGGAACTGCTGCCTTTTCTATCACTACAAATACCACTTTTAGCAATTGTCACATCTGAAGATCTCTTTGCCTCTCTCCTACTCTGCTTTTAACAAAGTGCACTATAAAGCCTGAACTAGAATAGTATAAAATAGATCAAAATTGTCACTGAATCTTAAACTTATTGACAAAATTCCTTCATCTACACACACTTTAAAATACAGATAAATAAGGCATTTATATTTTTTACCCCTCTGAAGTAGTATCCTACTATTATCTAACTAGGTAGATCAACCTGTACAAGAAAGCATTCTCAACTTCCTTAACTGACGGTGAAGTATCAACTTATACTGTTGTAAGAAAGAGCAAACTAATATAATGTGCCTAAAATCAAGTAAGTATGGTAATAGTTTAGAGAACTTACTAGTTGGTTGGAATGTCTCTTGAACTTTCTCTATCAGCTTTAGAATATTTTGAACACAGCATGAATTTCTGTACATAAGCACCAAAAGACAAAGGGGAGTTGAACTCATAGTTACACAGACTATTGTTTCACTATTTTTAGGCAGCCTACTATAAGTGGAGAAGTATGCTAGGAAGGTAAAGGACCAGGGAATTTTCCTAACTCCATAATGAGACCTCCTAAAAAAGAACCTTCCCTTTATGGAAACTGCTTCTATTCTGCCATATGAATACCTGCCATCAACAAAACTCTAAGTGAAGTCTAGCATCGTGTTTCCTTGCTGCATGAGTGAACTTACTTCTAAAGCCTTTGAAATGGTCTGTTGACCACACCCCTCCTTCATTAACTTCTGAGACACGATGAAGCTATAATCTATAAACCTCAGGGTTTCTTAACAGTTCACATGAACAATCATTAAGTCACCTGTTCCTCATATACCTCAGTAATTGCATGCCAACATGCAGTGGAAAGCAGTAAAAACATTGTTAGACAAGTTCATTGGAGATTAGAGTTAGTTGGAAAACCCTGTTGTCTCAATTAATTATTTTCAGCAAATTCCATGACAGCCTGACAGAGTTTGCCTCACAAATTGTTCCATGCTGTCTTAGGAGAGAAATACTCCAGAACATGCCTACAGGTTTCAAACTCTACCCTATCTTCCTAGCTGATTTGAGAACCTGACAGACTGTTCAAGGTTCATGCTGACTAGTCATGAAACTTTTTTTGGAATTTCATTTCTTACCCAAACTGGTGTGTTTTACGCACAGAAATGTTACAGAAGTTTCATAGAATCATGTCATAGAACCCATAGAACCACAGATAATCCTACAGCATGCATTTTGATTTCATACTGCATCAGGCATTCCAAAGCATTTGGTCTCTCCATATGCTTCAGGTAGCCAAGGCACACAAAAAGCATTTCAATCATCCATATCCAAAGTTTGCAATTCTGAATGCTTAATTATCCCATTGCACTTCACAAACAGAGTTTTCTCCAAGCACTGGTCAAGCCATTTTGCAAATGTGCTGGCTCCTGCAAGTCAGAATGTAGCAAGCTTTAGTCCATTAGTATGACAGGTAGTGCTCTTACTAACAACTGCTTTTTACTCCCTCTGACAAATGTGCTCTGTGCCATGGCTGACGTTTGTGTAGTAATCAGGACTGATGGATAGGGACGCCAGTGCTGCCGAAAGTGCCCCCCATTTTAATGTGAGCGATTTGTCAAATGTGCTGCTATCACACCGCTGTCAGGCATGGCCAGGAAAGCACTCTATCATCTTTCCACCAACCAAGGTCACTTTGGCACGGACAGGAGAACTCTCCAATGAAATTTTCATCTTTACTGGCTATGTGCAGGGCCTGGTCTTCACAGAATTGAGTTTATTTTAAGCAGTCATTAAACGTTTTAGCAAAATGTCCTTGTTACCAAATGCCACCTTAAAATATACAAATGAAAGCACATTGAAGCAAAAGTTGCACAGTTAGCTAATGTCCATTTTTAACTCCTCTCAAAAGAAAAAGAAAATGCTGATACATCTAAGCAGTAGCTAAAAGCTTCGTGCTCTAAAGTACCAGATTTCAGACACTGTTGAAGTCATACCATCTACAGTCTCACCACCAACTGTTCCCCAGAAAAAAAACAACACGAAGTACTCCTAATGATCTTCAACTATGGTAATTGTGATTATTTTGTGCTGTTTTGTGTTTTTTAACTGATTTAAGAAAAAATACAGTGCCATTATAAATGTTTAGGATATACTCTTAATGAAAGATGATGGCTTACAAATAAATCTCTGTTCCAAGCAGTGGCCATTTCCACACCTCTCCATTTCAATAAATACTATTTTGTAGGTTTAGAATTGCAGACTTATTGTAAACCCCTGCTTGCCAGGTTCTTACAAGATAGACTTAATTTAATAGTTACTTAATCATACAAGGGCTTTTGCCACCAGAATATCTTAAAATACAAATAAAATACATATAGAACAACAATGAAAAGATCAAAGTGGCAAATCTACAATATATGTCTGTGTATCCTCATGACATTTCAAGTAAACTGGAGTCTCCAAAACCAAAATACACTTTTCTGTAGTACAAGGATGTAGAGAATGAGTAACTGTGTCTGTACTAATTATCAACTAGGGACATATTACAAGCTTTTCTTTTCTGTGTAATATCCTCCAATTCTTCAGTCTTATTTTTTAAATCATTTTGTCCTTTTTTTGTTACCAACATTCAAAACCAACGGGAAATAGATGCTTAGGCATTTTACAAGACAAGTTATCTAATGCTTCAGCCACACAGATAAAAACACAGTCTTACGCAACTAGGGAATTTATAGAACTTAGTTGGTGACCTTAACACAAAATATCAGAAGAAAGTTATACCAAAGGCATTTTTGAAGTAACAGCTTACTGGGAAAAAATGGTCTTTTACAGATCAACCCAGAATGCAACAGAGAAGTCATTCCTATCATTTAAGAAACATAAGACTTTGTTCACAAGTCAGAATATAATATAAATCAGCACACACACATTAGCCTATAACTCCATCCTAAGTCTGTAGTATTTACTGACAAAACCCAAAGCCTTTAAGAAAATACTATTCAAGGTAAGAAGTCATAAGATAAACAGACAGAAAGTAGCTGTAGTAACAGAAAACGAGGTGGGGACCTCCATGCACAAAGGTGCTCTCACAGCTACATCCACCCCAATCCAATTGGCAATTATTTTTGTTTTCAAAGATGAAATCAAGAATCTAGTTGCAAACCACTGATGCTATATACTTTTTTTGCATTCCTCCAGACGCCCAGATGACTGGCAATATCTTAGAAAACCTCTACTACTGCAATGTTACTCTCGATGCTTCTGCTCACATCCTAAAACATGAGCACCACTGAGTTGTTTGATAAAACCTTCACATACTGTAAACGCATTAACTCTAAGTCGAGCAGACAGTCATTCTATGTCTGTAATGTAAATACACATTTACTGCTTTAGTGACCACAGAAATCTACTCTCTCTCTTTCTCTATGGCATATCATCACTTCACATCAAGAGAGACTCAAGGATTAAAGAAACAGGATGTGGGAAAGACAAGAAACCAGAAAAAGTAGACATTGTTTCTATTTTATTTAGAAATTGATCTGGCCCAAGAATGGCTGTCTCATAGAAAACATGTTGAAAGCCTATCAGGATGTTTAACTAGTCTCTCTCTAAACGTCTCCTCCTTTTCTTCTGACCCTTTCTTGAATAAGAAGTTGGACCAGGTAGTGATCTCAATTTGCTGTGAAAAATGTAAACACGCCTTCTGTGCCAGAAGGCCTTTGTTTGACTGCAAATTGTGGCTTGGCATTGCTCTAAGCATAGATGGTAAATAATTACTAAATCTCTACATAGTTAACATTGTCAAAAACATTCAAGTCTAGACTAAATTTCTGGAAAGCTTCAGAAAAATGCAACAGCAGCATTTAGATATACCAGTAAGAGAAAATACAATGTCTTGTGAAAGAAAAAACTCGTGCTGTCTCTTCCATTGAAATCATTAATACCTTTACATCAAAGAGAAAGCCATCCTGAAATTGTGGGTAATATTTCTGCTGTTATCAAAGCTTATACCAAAATAGTCGATGTGTGAGACTCCAAAAATTAGTACTTCTACAGGTACAATACAGATGTTTAAAAGAGTAACAGAAAGATTTCCCGAAAACCTCTGTTGTTTAGAAATCACTATCACCACATAAAAGTCAACCAAATCTATGTGAAACCACAGTAACAACAGGTATGAAACAGAAAAGATTAATATTTGCTCTACTGTACTGTAAGTTGTGGATGTCCAGAACATAAAAAAAAATAAATAATAAGAAAGCAGCTAAACTTGAATGAAAATACTTGAGAAGCAGCATGGGGAAAAAAACTGAAGTCAGAAATAAAAACATGGACAGGTCTAAACTGGAAAAAATCTAACTGCAGAAAAGACTTAAAAGTGTGCATTGAGGATGTAGTGACTACATATATACAATGTCCTCAATTTATAGAAATATATATACATAAACCCTATCATTAAAAAGTTTCAAGTTGATCAATCACAATGATGGAAAGCTTTTTCCAATCTCAGTTTCATCTCTCCAGATATCTCCTCACATGAAAAATCAAAGAGTATCATAACCAGGTCTCAAGTAAAAGCACTTGCACAGACTACATTTGGAGATTTTAAAACAAATTACAGATAAACTTGACTAACACAAATAAATGCACATGTAGAAAAACATACAGATGGAATTATTTTGAGAACATATTAATTTGGAGACAGAACAGAAGTAATTCAAGGTCTACAACTTAAACTAATATTTTACGTGAGAACAATCCTGAAATAATTTAACATTTATGGTTTCATACAATAACAATCAACAAAATTGATACATAATCAAACTGAGAAATAATAAAGAATCTGGGAGCTGTAAAAAGATATCACCATGTGGTCAGAAATTATCATAAAAAAAAAAAAGGAGCATTTTCTAATCAGCTTTTACAATGATATCAAGGAAACTCTTTGCATTCCTTATCGAATAGTAAATATTCATAGTCTCATTCTCACAGGTATCTGGCTAACACTATTCCCTGTATAGGAAGTGATAAATTGAACTCATGTATGTTTTCCAGTTTCCTCAACTAAATACTTCATACAGTCTCTTATGCTAAATATTTGAAGACACTATAGAAATTACTAAACTGTGTGAAAAACGTCAAGCAGAAAAATAACCTTTGGAAAGATAAAAGCATAAACCAAGACTAAAAATATCAAATTTTAACTTTGTATCAGATGAAGAGTTGAGATAAACCTGTATCTCACTTCAGTCTGTATTTTAGAAAGAACTAGAATATTACTCAACAAAGAAGAGTTATTAAGCATGCTAAATAACAGTAAAATTAGAATTACACTGGAGATTTGTCTTAATAAATTAGATGTGAAAGGGTCTTTACTATCCACCCATGTGCAGGTAGAATTTAATTAATTATCACCCATAAATGCTAATACCAGAGCTGCCAATGTCCTACACAGTAATTGAGGAAACACCCCAAAATATCAGAAAGGAATGTAGAAGAGCTCTTTGGTTAGAAAATAGTTAATCCAACAGCAATATGGAGAGAAGGAATTCCTCAGAGAACTAAATAAAGAGATGTTTTCATCTCATTACATCTACCTTCATAATTATAACAAACTCATCAGCCTCTAGATGAACACTACGTATAATCATTTTCCTGCATATTTTCCAAAGCAGGAAACTTAACAAGATATAAATGCTACCGAATAATTTAGGCTATTTGCAGTTCTCATCTCATCTTGAACTAAGAAGTATAGTTAAGCTAAAAATAACTAGACTGAGACTTTATTTATTTACCATAATCCTTGCTCACAGCTGGGTAAGTAACAGTTTTACTCTTTTCTAAAGGAAAGTAAATTTAGACTATAGTTAGACTGTGGTCTGCAAATAATAAAAAAGATAATGTAAATAACTAGAGAATCCAGCATACCTCTAATCCAGCTAAATAGCTGCTTTCTTGAAAACATTTTAAAATACATTTAAAAAACAACAGCAACAAAACCAACCCACAAAATAAACAATCTGAAAATATGATCCCACCAAAGATTAATTTCACTTACACTAAAAACAAACCAGAGGATTATATCCAGTTCAACAAAATCAATCACATATGAAGTACAGAAATAATAACGAGGAAAATCCTGACCCACCCAGTGAAAGTGGAGCTCTGCCAGAAAAACAGTTCTTGGCAAGGCTCTGTGCCCACTAATTAGGGACTGAACCATTTGGGGAAAGTTACTGCGTGTCCTCAGGAACTGAGACAGAGCTGTCCAAATCCACCTACCTCTCCAAAAGTGAAATTGTGTTGTTACACATATTGGCACAGCATAGGATCAGGCAACAGCGTCCAATATGAATCAGGAGGATTTCAGATGAACTGGGGGATACAGGGTGGGTGTATGTACACATGCACAACACCTGCTTTGTATTCCCCCCAGAAAGGCCATCTTTTTCTTCATTAGCTGACTGTGCAGGAGGGCATGCAAAGCTGCCAAATCTTTGCTTCCACAATAGCAATGCTGTTCCATAGCTCCATATGAAAATCACTGAAGGAACTATAGTTTATCCCCTGAACACAGCTATTTATATTGACACACACAGAAAAGGAAAACAGTGAATTCATGTACCCATTTGACACCAAACACAAATTTCCTGTTTAATCCCAAAACTTTCACATATGTTTTCTTCACAATCCACCTCACAGTATCAACACTAACTGCAGGGAGGACAGACACAAGAGTTACCTTGAAGAGTGGTCTCAGCAATGACTTCCTCAAACATGGCTCTACATTCACTGCATCACACACTCAAAAAGGAATTTCCTTCTGGAGAGTCAGCATGCACCACTGATGTCAGGATCACCTACAGTTTTTATACTAATTGCTAAGAAAAGTGGTGTGCACACAGGTCCCATCTTTGATGTAACTGCATTTAGATGTTCTAAAGTCAACAGGGCAGTGGAAGCTCTGCTTCAGCAAGCCTTAACATCTGGCCTGATACAGAAATTGGTTTTTAACATACAAAATAGACTGAATATCTTATAACACTTCATAAGGACAATGGTGGTGTCTCATATGTGACATGATGGAACTGTACACTGAAGAAGAATCCCACTTCCTATTTTGCAACTTAACAAAACTAAATTTCATATATTAGGAACAAAGTATTTAAAACTGCCTCCCTGCCCCCATATCACAAGCAGTGTTGACAGAAAACTTAAGACAGATGACAATGAGCAAACCCAAATTGACAGAGGCAGTTAAAAAGAGCTGACATGATTACTTATACTTTTTTTTTGGCAAAATATGCAAGAAGCTTAACACAAAACAGCTTAGGTTAATTTTACATACTTATTTATGTGCCAAAAGCATATTTTACACAAACTTTAAAGAGAATACACAGCTTTGCAAAAATAGCTATTATGGCTTAAGGGCTAAACTTGACCTGAAATAACAGGTTGAAATCATGTGAGTAGGAAGATTACATAAGGTGTTTTTTCTGTTTGTTTGGTTAAAAGCTCAAATTCTGCTGTTAGCATAGCAGGTGTCTCACTGTTCTTCCTTTCAGCCTGCTTTACACTGCCTTCGTGCAGTGACTGGTATGCTTGAAAAGGTCCTAAAAGAGAAAGGACACACAAAAAAGTGGAGGGAAGAGCCAAGAACATCATAAAACAAGCTGAAGTGCTGACTCACGCTGTAACCGCACAAAGCTGAAAAATAGGCCACTGCAGAGAAAACAATGGAAAGGCTGAAAAATTCACTACCTTCAGGAATATGCAAAATCTGCATTGGATAAAACAGCATACAAAGGAGGAGCCCGACTTCCAAGCAACAGTATTAATTGGAAAACCTTCCAAAATGTACTCCCGCCCTTAATTCCTCATGCAGAAGACAGACAGAGGAGGGGGCAGCAGCGCACTCGCCAGGCACCCTCCAACAAAGGAGCCTTGTTCCTGCGCAGGCAGCCACAGCTGCTTCCCGGGGCTCTTGGGAGAATGTTTCTGAAGATGCCAGTTGGGAGACTGAACACTGGTGGTACACACTGGAGATACTACCTGCCCCCCTTCCCCTCCAAATTCCAGTGTCTTTTTAGCTATTATTCTGTACTTAATCAACTAAAGAAGACAAGTAACTTTCCTATTCAGACATAATTCATTATCCTTATTTACCCAAGCTGGCAAAATTTAGAAAGATGATTCCTTCCAGCCTTTTTAATTACCAAAATTCTACTTGCTTTAAAATACCATAGTCTCCCATGAGTATTTAGCAGAGCTGAAGATCACCATGGCAATAAGAAAATGGTGCCAATGTTATCTTGGCACTGTCTACAGATCTCTGGAGACTCAGCACAGGAGAAAACTAAGCTCACGTAAAAAGCAGGCACTCGAATGCTTTTTAATACACCTTTCATTTTTGTTAATTTGATGTTAAAGAAGTTGAATTATACAAAAATCTTAGAAGCATATGGTTTCCTCAACAGACAAAATAGCTAATGAGTTTACCATTTCAAGGTGAAATCCACTTTACTTGCACTAAAAAAGCAAGGTCCTACATTTAGTAGCTGGATAGGCGTGAAACTGTTGCCAAAGCATTGGAGAAAAGAAAAACAAACCCACATGACAACAAAGTCTGAGGAAAAAAAAACCAACAATCTTCAGTTCTTCAGGTCCCTTTAGAACTTAGATTCAGGCATGTGATAAAGATTTTCTCTACAACCACAACATGTGGAAGCCTGTAGTTCTTCCAGCCAGCAAAACAATGCTTATGTTTCCAGTTTGTTTGCTTTTTCCTTTCCCCGACTCCCCCTTCTCCAAACTGTTATAGGGAGATGAGGGATAACTTTTACCAGGATTGTAGCAGTAACATACAACACAATCACACAGAAATGGGTAGCAATACAAATGAAAAAGAAATGTAGTGCAGTGCTGCTCGGCACTTTTAAACCAGCCTCTCTATCAAAAGCCAAGTCAGGCACAGGAATACCTCCTGAAGACCAAGTGCTGTACAACAGTGACAGCACATACCAGAAGAAACTACTAAGCCATGCAGGTCAAGATACAAACAAAGAGCACCTTCCCTTCAAATTTACTGTAGTGCCAGTACAACTGCAGGTTTCCTTTTTTATGGTATCAAATCAACCACGGATACATTATGTTCTTTTGTAGTCAGCAAACAGGACAGAGGGGAAAATAGGCTATTTATCATCCCAATGCCTATGCACACAAAAAGACAAGCTAATTCTGTACTAGCTGAAAGATGCATTTGAAATTTCAATGAAGAAATAAAATGCTATACTGCAAGTACCAAAAGAGGGATTTAACTCCATATAGTGCTGAGTGACTGACTTAGCAGACTTTACTGTGAAAATGTCAATTACTTCAACTATAATTTTATAAATCTCATTTTGAATTTCTAAGTACCACTCTCTTCACATACACACAGAATAATTTTATAAGCGGTTAATATAGACTTATGCTGACATTTTTGTTTCAAAAGTAAATTAAATATACTGTAACATTGTTTTACAGTGGTGCATTCAGTGCAACAGTATTCAACTTCAGATATACTTTGGGGGAACATGGAGAAATGTTATAGCAGGAGGGCAGAGGAACCAAGAGTGACTCTTCCACTTCCTGCATTCTGATGGACAGAACACTGGCATGAACAGCAGAAAAGCCACATGCAATGTCTGGCTTTTACAGAATCAGAAGTGTCTAGGATATTCAAATCTTAAATATGAATATTTGCTTCAGTTTCACTTGTGTGTCTCACAAATGCCAGAGCTACCACAGTACAAATTCATTCACAAATTAAACTGAATGTTATAATCCAAAAAGCATGCATTCTGGTGCAGATAGGCTTTTTGTCCATATAGATGAAAGGTTCTTTTAACATCAGAAGGCAGAGAAAGAATAAATACTAAAAAAAACTCTCCATGTGCCACCACACAAAATCATTTACACTTGGTTAGCTCTAGTTTCATATCCAGGTAATGCAAACACATTGAACAAAAACTGCAGTTTACTCTGGATTTGAAATAGAATGCCAAGATTGCATGGAAACATTCCTACTTCGCAAAAAGGATTTTACATTCCACAACATTAAATGAATTTCAATCGTCATGAATAATACCAGTTCCACTAGTGGGGTTGCAAAAGGCTCACACTGCCTATGCAAGTTCACAAGAACATTTTAGGAAGCAACAGGACAAGTTGCACTCAGGGTAAGCACAGCTGGTAAAGTCAACAATCCTGAAGTTCCCCTAACAAAACATGTGGTATCATGTTGAAAACTATTGGAGTTGGACATAGAAAAACATGAACAGAGGCTGTTGTCCTTTGCCACGCCAGCCTTAACTATCTAAGGGGTCCAATTGTACTGCGTAAGTAATCTGAGATCAGCAGGACTATCATTTCCACATCCCTGTGAAAGGATGTTTAACTGGTCATAAACACACAAAGAAACGTTCAAAAACTAATCACTGCTTTTTATTTAAGAAATAGAGATGGGTGGGTTATTTTCTGCCCTCAAAATGTACGCATTTCAAATAAACATTTGGAAAGATCTCTCTGGAACTGTCCAGGGTGGACCTGATCAACTGCTCAATTTGGAACTGCAGTTCCTGCTGTTTAAAAGAATGGTGGTGGGAGGCAGGAGAAGAATGACACCTTTCCAACTGCTAGGCCTCCTTACATTTGCTTAGCAGAAGTTTTCTGAAAAATATCAGAAATATCTGCTGGATTACATTTAGAACAAAGCTAATCCTGACTCAATTAGCTTCTTGGCTTTTCCCCCATGTGGGATGCCATTATCAGAAAACTGCAAGAAAGAATTAATTAATTTACAATTATTTTTAGATATTAAGCTCAACCCTTCAAGTTACTTGCATTCCCATAACAAGGCTCTATCCTAATCAAGTTAGTTCTTTAAAGGAAGTTATTTCATATGTGACCGAGAAAAAAACTGTGATCCAGACAAAACCAGATCATCTTGCTTAGCTTAAATGTCCTGCACAGACAAAATTACTCAACCAAGTACACACATAAGAGCTTAATCTACCTCTTTAAATGGGAGTGGATGCTGCAGGTTATAGTCCTCTGTCCGCAGCATTCAGTCAATTGAGTTCCCTTCATTAAAGACACACAACTGGAAACATATTTGGAAATATATTTTTTTGCCATTTGAAATAAAGAACTGTTTAGTAACACAAGTACACAGAAAAATAATGTTAGCTGGGGAAAGCTCTTTCCAGCAGTCCAAGTCAATTCCTGTTTAAAAGAACTACTCTACTTTCTTAAGAGTTTCACTTTCCTTTCAAGGTGAATTCAAGTAAAATAGAAGTGTTACCAAGTTCAGAGACAATCAAATTCAAAAAACCAATTACTAAGTAGAATTAACTATCCTCAATAGTATCTTAATTTACTACATTATAGAAACCAGACTGCAACCTTTCTCCTAAATTATTAGCCAATGGTTTAATAAATGACCACTAAAACTTTATGAAAGTTATCTCATTAATGACTACACAATTCCTTACCTCTATGTTTAGCTACTACCACCTTCCCTGAGTGTTTCCCCAAGCACTGCCTTGTGGTTTTACAGATTAAAATGAAAATACTGCATGCTTTATTAGCTTCAGTTCTCCTATAATTACATTTGGGCTAAGAGACCAATGTATTTGTCAATGTAAAATGCAGCTCTTTAGCACAAACATTTTCTTTGTTACTTCCCCCTCCACCTCTCACATATGTCAAATATTTAAACAATATGATCTTGATGGCAGATTAATATACAAGATCAGTTTTCCAATGCAAAAAAGCAAACAGAAAATGTAGTTACTGTAAAGATTTTTTTAAATTCGTTTCAGTTTATTCATAATGTATTTAAATGAAAACTCACATTTGAAAAACCCAACAAAATCCAAACCCCATAAATTAATGCCAGCAGCTCCCATTTAGATTATTATCAATGGATGGATCATATCTTCACACACCCTTGTTTGGCACTAAACACAGCTAGACGAGACACACGGACCCTACCAAATGCAACTCAAGAAGAGGGTGGTTTGAGCATGGAAAACAGTTTGCCAACAGAACAGTTAATTTGGTTCCAGCTATAACACTGAACTACCTGTATAACATACTGTAAGGCATTTATATTTCACTACTTCTTGTAAAAAATAACACAACCTATCTACTCCTCAATAAAGAAACTGGGTTACTGTTTCCTGATTTTAGATTTGAAGGCAGCAGATAATCCAGGTGAAATTCTTACAGCATATGAACTCAGGCTTTCTCTTTCCAACATGCATAGGAAGGATGAGCAATTAGGATACTCCATTCTAGGAAGTAACAAATGCAGAAAGACAAAGAGCTACACAGTCATTTTTTCTGAGACTCAAGCTTAGCAGTGACAGAAAATAGGTCTTAGCGCCTGTTCACATGTAAGCAAGCATGTGTGTGCAACAACTGGAAGGCCCCACAAACTTAACTGAGGTAATACTGCAAGACAATATTTATAGAGCGCTCAATCTCAAGAGTTTTTCTGTAAAGATATCTCCCTTCTGCTTTCTTGACTTCTGTTATCAGACAGGCAGGAGACCAATTCAGGTAGAACATACAAAGCTACTCACGTAGCTAACTGCACAACATCTAGCTCTTCCTATTAATCACTCACATTCATAATAAATTGAATTATTGTATTTATACACAACACTATGATACACAAACACAATGAAGAAAAACAAAAACCATTTACTAAGACTCCAATCATTATTAGTCTCCTCTGATTTCCTAAGTAAATAACTAAATATTGGTAAAGTAACTGCCTTGAATAACAATTCCTTCAGTCTTCATTTGAGAAGCAGTAACTAGAAACTTCTCATGCATCAAGCTAATCCCAACTCAATGTGGTATACTCATCAGTATATCACATACTGTTTATCTGAAACATTAATCTCATAAGTCCCTCTCAATTTATCTTGCAATATCTGTTTGAAAACTTCTCTTTTTGATCCTGTTCTGATACCAGTCAGGTTGCCTCTAGCTTTTGGAATTTAGCTGTCAAATAAATCTCCATGAAACACTTAAAAAAAAAAAAAATAAATAAAAATCAAACCAGGTGCTGAAAAATTTCATACTGGCCTCATTCCCTACTGAAGGCCAACAGAACTCCTACACATGACTTTTTCTACCTCCACCCTAATAAATATTACAGTTTCACATTCCTTTCTACTTTGAATTTATTCCTCACTGTAACTAGTTTATACAGATCAAAATAAACAACTACCTTTCCATGTACAGAAGGTTCACTTTTACCACTTACATCACTTGTTTTCTTTACATTTTGGTTCACACTTGTCATTTATTAGGAAAAGAGCAAGGTGCTTTAATGTTTTTGGAAACTATTCAGAATATTACATTATCAATGTAATTAAACAATTAAAAATACAGTGATCTTGACTGAAGAGGTATTTCAATATACCTCTTGGCATAATGATAGCAATTGAAAACCCTTCTAGACTGCAGCCTACTTTTGCCATTTGCTTGTTTATCGACTTCTATTCTGTTTACAAAGAGGAGGTAATGAAGGAAATCTCAAGGGGGTTTTATTGAGGTTTTTTTGGGGGTGGGTGTCGTTGCAGATGTTCTCCCTGCATTAAGGAAAAGACTCCCATTGAATGATAAAGGACTCACTGTTGCACTAATGCAGGAGATGAATTGCATTAACCCCTGTCCTTCTCCATTGTACTTGCTGCCCACTGGAAACAACAACAGAATTACTAAAATCCCTCACTCTCTAATGGGATGGTAATAGGATTCAGAGGCCATTAGGGTAAAGACAATCCATATTTTACAGTTTAATAAGCTCTTGCTGAAGATGCTGAATCCCCTCTTCAAAGCCAACAATTACTGATTTAGTATTAACAAATCCACAACAACTGTCAAGACCGCAGAATGTATTTGAGATGAAGTCAGCAGCTTCTGGTAACCGACTTGAAAACGTGTGTAGGAAAATGAAACCACTTACATTGAAATAATTTGTAATTTTACAGTGATACAGGTTATTACTGTCATTTCAGATTTCTTTATATCCAAATGTCTTGGTTACTCAAGTTATCTCACAGTTCTGCAGTGTTTTAGAAGGCAAGGCCTTGTGTCCTGTTTTTCTGAGCATATACTTCTTGTCACAGAGAAATAAAACAGTGAACATAAAACTAGAAGCTGAGTCAGAAAATCAAGTTCTCCACAATCACAGATAATCACACAATTTATTAATGACTACCTATTAAGGAGCCGTCTACTAGGCTGTAGATTCAGAAGAACACTTCAGCGTCCAATAACATGCCTTGAAGTGTAAGGCATAAACTACACTCTGCCCACTGTTACAATTCTTTAAAAACACCCCTTTATGTATTTTTTAAAGGTCAATGTGCTCAATATTTCCTAAGTTGTTTTTTTTTTTTTAAAGACAATCTTATGCCGTTATTCCCCATTCCCTCTTCTAACTGACTGGGAACATAAAGAACAGACCACAGAAGACCCAGTCCATTCCTTACATTCCTGAAACCAAACATACGTCTCACTTAGATACCCACCATACATGCTGCTGGATCTCAAAGCCCCTTTTCCACTACTCTTGGGGAAAAAAAAAATATCTCAATTTAAATGGACGTACTTTTTCAAAGAGAGAATCCTGAGACTCAGTTTTGCCTCCCACAAACATTTACACTATCCTCAGTAAGGCAAATGAGAAAATCTAAAAATATGGACCACTACTTTTTTAGTGTAAGTATCACATAAACACAACAACAGGTAAGCAAAATAAAATATTTGGACATAAAACAACTAAAACCAGAAGCCTGTAGTCATCTCAAACTGAGAAAACTGATTCTTCACCATTTGTTTTCAATAGCTCTTACCATGTTACCATTTTTTTACTTTATTAAATACCCATTTACAGAGGTAGTATTTCTCTTGTGCTTATATAAACTTCAGCTGGTCTTCAGTGTCATAAACTGTGAGATCAGGCACATGAAGTAACTGTATTAAAGGCAACAGTATAAAATTCTGAGGGCCATGCTAGCTTCTTTCTGCTTCAAATGGAACACAAGTAGGTATTCCCCAAGACAGGAGCTCTCCCCATACAAGTTGCCTAGTAAGTCCCTTTCTCAGAATTCATCAGATTGTCCCAGGGAAGCCTAGTTTGCTTTCTAAAAACATCACCTTGTCCCACACCTCAGTGAGGTTCTTTCTTTCAAGAACAACTCACCAGTTTTTTAAAACAAAACAACCCCCCCCCAAAAAAAAAAAACAAACAAACAAAAAACCACAAAAAAAACCAAAAACAAACTTTGCCAGTTCCCTGAAAACTAGTAATGAGGCAT
>NW_009953964.1:1487501-1505300 GCF_000747805.2 Chaetura pelagica
GATTGAAAAAACAGGCTTTTCCACAAGTCTCTTGCCTTCTCAGGAACATCCCCTCTTGGCATGTCTGTCTCGAGGACCCCAAGCCACGGGAAACGAGGAACAGTTGTGTTTAGCTGTGCAAAACATTGCACCCTAAGCTTCTTTCATGCAGACACATTAACTAAGCTTGTTTTGCTTTCATATGTTCAGGTACTGCAACTTCACATACCAGGATCAGGCTGATCTTGAAATCTTTCTGTATTGCTTACATGGAGAGCCACCAGACTGCAATAAGGACCACGCATATTCACTATTTATCAGAACATATTAATAATGAATAGCAGTATGTCCTACATAACCTCACAGTTGATGTTAAAGAGCACACATTCAGAAGTGTTCCTGCTCCTGCAAAAGTAGATAACTGAATTCCGAGCTCCTTTCCCACACTTTCCATGCTTTGTCATGTCTAATGCTGAAAGAGTTTTCAGTACACTCAAATAACACTAAGGAAAGAAAATCAGAGTGATTCCTGCAACAATGAACAATTTATGCTCACTATTAAAAGAAGTTCCATACACTATTTTGAAAGATACCTCCCTGAGGCATCTAGGGACATCATAAAGATTTTCAAAGCACATCTTCCAGGCAAACTAACAGAAATAACTAGAAGCCAAGTTAAATAGGAATTTATGAACTAATTGTAGGACAGAAATTGTCTCTATCAACACTTGAGAACAGAAAGCAACTACAACACGAACAGAAGGTATCAAATGCCACACAAATGGCTTCTTTGTGTCACTGTAACACATGATCTAGGCAGTACTAAAACCAAACATATCCAGCAGGTACCGTGATGAAAACACCTCTATGAATTCACATGTAACTGCTTAGTTGCAAACAAAATGCCATCAGCCTAATAAGGCTTATTATTTCTGTGTTCACTACAGTAGACTTAGATTTTAGTGGCTTTTTGGTCTGATACTGACCAAACCCCATCAGTTTCATAATGTAATGAACCAGTTTATCTTTCTCCTCCAGAAAGAATGTAAACATAAACCACTGGACTCTACTCCAGAATCAGTAAATATATTATAACATTTACATTTTCATGCAGCTAGCTCTCAAATCTTTATTGCTCAGAACAGTCTAAGATTATTTTTTAATGTATAATTCAATTCAAAATCCTGCACCCAAACCACAATAGATGCAAAACAAATAAACAAAGATCAAATTAAAACCCTCACACACCCAGATTGTTGTAAAGGAGATCTGCTTGAAAAGACCCTACCAGTGTTAACTCACACTTCCGTAATACTCCTTTCTAGCTTTCTCTTCTATCACTTAGAACAGAATTATAGCAGTTTTAAAAGCTGATATTAGATTTATAAAATGCCATTGGAAGCTCAAATCCCCTTCCCACTTGCAGCATAAATTTGAATTTGAATCAAATCCTTCAGAGATAAAAGCTCTTTATCTGCTTAGTTTCCCAGAAAACAACAACAACAAAAAATATCAAATAATGGAATATCAAAAAGCCCCAAACTTGCAGAATGTAATGAGAAAATATCAAAACATTTTTTAAAAAACAAATCAGAAACTCCAACTAGAAATTATCAGTTCATTCAGAAGATTTCATTTTGGAAGATGGTTAACAAGGATAAAATGGTTTATTAAGGCTGGCTAAGGGTAACTGGGTAAAAATGAAAAAGGTGTTGCCTGCACTGTTAGTCCTGACTGGCTTAGCATCTGACATTTTCTATCTCAAAAGACCACTTTCATTTTTATTGCAGTCATTCTAAAAATCCTCTCAAAAAAAAAGTACAAAGGAGACACAATATAATGAACTATAACACACTAATCACGGTTGAGATTTCTGTCAAGTTTCTTTGAACTTAAATTTGCATTTACCAAGAATTTCCCCAAACAAATAATTTACATTCATTTCTGCAACAAGACAGACATGATTCTCCGTCATTCAGCACTAATTAATTACTTCACTTCCACGTTTCAGTAAAAATATATTAATCTTTTTTAGGTAGCAAGACCTCATACCCTGCATCTTTAAGTCTCATACTAGAAAACTGAACATCTGCCCATTCCTTACATTCTACTGACCTCTAGAGACTGTATGTATGTATGTATAGCATATATACATCATTTATGTGCATGTACACATACTAGAGCAATGTCACAAGGGACTGACTTGAGAGAGATCTGCGTGCACTATCTGATGGTTTTTACTCTAATCACTAACTCTTCGTAGAAACATTTTATTTTTTTTGTGTTTTCTAGCCATGAAGAATCTCTAGCTATTTTTTTTCCCCCTTTCCTCTCTGTGCTCTTGCAAGCCAAACACACCATAGCCTTCTTTATCTGTTCTGCACAGAATTAACTACAAGTATAAATATAAATATTGAGAGAAATCACGTTTCATTTAAGCACGAACACCTGCTGGGGAGGGAGCACCACAAAACCAAAGGTCCTCGTTAGTGGAAAATGGTCACTATTGTATGAAGGGAAAGAAGAAAGTCTCTCACTACTCAGTACCCACACTTGTTCTCCCACCAAATGATAACATCTTGCAGCAGCTTCCTTGTTTCCATTTTGTTGCCAGGGTAAAAACTGTACAAAAGACTGTGTTGGGTTTGACATTTAGACCAAATGGAAAGGGCTTAAGGACTTGCATTTGTCAACTAAAACCTATTCAAAATAGACATTAATCCAATAATAAACAGAAACAAGAGGAACAGAAAAGGCTATGTTCCTCCATAACAATGTTAGCCTAACTCAGCAATACTGCATGGTCAAGTATTAAAAAAAAACAACAAAAAACTAACACAAATACATACAAAATGAACATGTGAAAGTGTAAAGGCACATGTTCCAACTGAAAATTCCTCCCATTAAGTTTTGATAATGCCCAGATAATATGCAAGGGGTTAATACTGCTCATGTTTTGTAGAAAAGGGCCATTCACAAGACAATAGCACAGGACTCACAAAGGTAATTTTTGAATGATCTGAAAACAATGCTTTAGCTAAAAAGCTTTTCAGCTTTTTTTTTTTTGCCTTTCTTTTTTTTTTTTCTCTCCTGTGGTGGATAGAGATTTTAAATGCAACATTTTACACTTACAATCATTGCACATAATAACAGAACACAAATTTAATTGTATTTGAAATCAGCTGAGCTACACTTTGAATTTTATTACTATAAGCTATAGATAGCAACTGAACTCTGTATCATATGCATTTAGTAAAAACTGCATTAGCTAAATATATTTTACATAACACAGCTTAAAGTGAACCTACATCCACTACTTCAAGTTACCCGGGAGCTACTTCAGCATAAATAAGGAAACACATACATCCATATTGTTTCCTTTAGAAGTAACATCCTTAAGTTCACTTCATTGCCAAATCCTATTTCTATTTTCTTAATTATTTTTATATAGCTTTTATCAAATCTTAATTAAACTATTATATAGACATATTTGAAACGAGCTTCCCAAACAAGTAATTAAATTCCTATTATCTGCAGTACATTTTCCTATGTACACATCATGGCTTCATATTTCAATAACTTCCTCCAAACTATTACACATCCATTCCTCCTGTGTTTCAATACTGTGAGTCTGGGTATGCATTTTTTAATTTTAAATGGGCTTAAAATACATACCTAGATTGAGATTTGTGTGTTTGTTTATACATACATAAGCATGCACAGACAAACCTAGAAATGCAGTATTACTGCTGCTGAGAAACGTGACAGTAGACTCAGCTGTGGGCAGAATTAGTAATCCTAATCAGCTATTCTAAACTTTTCATAGTGTTCTCATAAATAGAATTCCACTACTCAAGTATGTTTGCTTTTATCTTCATGACTTTGAGAACTGAGTAATACAAAGATAAAAGTTTATACCTTAGGGCTATATAGTGTCATAAGCCTTTAAACAGAATTAGCCCATGTTTTCAAATGGGAATTCTCCTTAAAAACTGATGACATATTAGAATCTTTTATACTAAATTACACACCATTTTATTGAACTGACAACTCAGAGTAAACTAATGTAAGGAAAGCTCAATATCATAATTCTGGTAATATTCTCTCATCAGTATCAACCAGGCTTACTTTTCTAAATGACACAGAGCTCTAAAAACGTGAAAGTGGTCATGAACTTTTGGCCATGCTCTGGTGAGATGCACAGTGTTCAATATCAATTGCTATTTTTCTCTAAACTGCTAGGAACTTTGGGTTTTGTTTTCAGGAAAACAACAACAAAACAACTCCAAACCACAAAAAACTCCACGTGACTATTCAATATATATGGCATTGACACTGCCTGTATCATACTCATGAAACACAGGAAGATCTAACTTCTTCCACACACAATGTATGGAAATGGTTTTCTGAAGCTTAAGGAATTGCCCAGCCTGTACACAGGTGTATGCACACACAAACTCAACACTAGATTAAAGAAGCAGAATATTAAGGAAAACCCTTTATGGCAACAGCCAATCTGCAGAGGGGAAACCCAGCAATCTAAAGCTTATTGGAGTAATTCTGGTTCACACAACTGCAAAAATCCATTAATATACTGAAAGCAAACTACAATAAATAACTTACATTGAAAATTAGGTGGGACATGACTACAGAGATCTGCCACACCTTTGTCTATCTGCATTTTTTTCCAATTATGAGCAGAAGTTGAAGTTTTCTTACATAGTAGGCAGCAAACTCCATAAAGCCATGCTGCTATATATTATAAAATCCAGGAAGCAGTATTTTTAATTTTAAAACCAGAAATATCTTCTCTCAAAAGGGACTGCAGAGAGATCACATTTTTATTTTGACTAGTTTAAGTTTTGCATGTTTATTCTACTTAACATGAAAAGCTAGGATTAAAAAAAACAGCACAACACACATTACTCTTTGAATTTGAAATCGGTTACAGTTGATGATCATCTCTAAAAATAAATATTCCCACAGATAGAGGTCAGTGGTTGCCTGAAATTGCATCAGTTATTGCCTGTACACTACAATCCTCCACTCCTTTGGGACTGCTTTATCATTTTATCAGATTCATTAATAAAACAGGAGTTTCAGCACAGGACATCAGTTTTCTATCCATGCATTTGCCATCAGTTACTCTACATTTTATTAATCTGACACTCATCATAGGATTTCTCTCAGACTTTAAGCACATAAGATGGTAACTCAGAATTGTTAATCGCTAAAAAAATTAATGCCCAAATAAGTAACATACAAGTTAAAGAGTGTGGGGTTTCACTGTTAATTATCTGTTGATCTTGTAAGCTCTTACCGTTCTCAAAGGAAAGCAAATTCACTGCATTAGAATTCTAATTTTGAGGTTACATGCATTTAATTTCTTCATTTATAATTTAACATTTGCATTTTTTGAATATATTAAAAAAAAACCCAGATTTTTAGGGATACTTTTTCAGCCCTTTCTCTGAGAAAACACACATGTCAAACAATGCTAATTCTAGTGATAAAATGTTCATGCTAGTGATAAAATCTTACAAGTGGCAAGTAAAAACTGAAAATCTTTTCAAAAGGCAGTTGTCTACACAGGCCTCATTTCACCAGATGTTCCTCTTCACATTTTCAGACTGAAAACAAGCTAGGATGATGATGCCAAAAATTATTGATCTCATTATTTAACTATCAACAGTCTGCATGACCATTTGCCTTGAGATTTTTCTTTGGCTTTTGTAATCTCGCTGCATTTCTTTTCCTCTATGAAGTAATCCTTGCTTTGCTCTCCAGCAACATCTACTGGAATATCAGAAAAATGCTTCTATTTATATTAATCACCATTTAACATCTAGTAGGTCAGAGTTAGCAAATGGCAAAAGGAGAGATAACAATCTGCAATTTAGATCCTACACTCCTGGGCTCAAACAGATCTAGTTAGCTCAGCTTCAACCTTCCAGTTTTCTGCCATTTCCGGAGGAACAAATTCTTGATGAATAATCCATATTGAAAGATATCTACACTTAGATATACTTAAGTCACAAAATAACATTTAAAATACCACATTACATCCAGGACTTGCATTCCTGTCAAACAAGTTACTGTTAATGTCTTTTTGATCCAACATACACTTATACAGATCTGAAGCATAAAAAGAGCTTGGAAAAATGTATAGAAACATCTTGAAAGATTAAAGAGGGGTGTAATGGCATTTCCAGTGCCAAAGAATAAACAAGTTCAGCAAAACTGTAGTTAAAAACTCAACTACAAAGCAGCAAAACATTTACAAGTTCTTTTATCAAAGCCCTCAGAAAAAACAAAGGTCCCTTTCTATGAGAATGAGTATGTACGATTAACTACCACTGGGGGTACAAGTAGTAATGCTTGAAGACCCTCTAGACTGAGGGGACACTAAGCTTCCCTGGGGGCTTGATCCCATTCAGCTCTGGGATGGCTTGTCACTGCCTCTCTCATAAAACCAGCTCCTGCACCCCTACACAGCGAGCACTGCCGCTGGATGTTGCAAGGTGCACAGCACTGCGCATGCAGAATTAAGCTATCAGGGGAAACTTGCATAAAGACAAAAGTTCTCAGGTAAACATATTAATTTCTATCTGCAGTATGCTCATTTGTAGATCTGCAGCATTAAAATCTACCTATCAAGCAATGCTTACTCTATGGCAACTTAAAAAGTTGGCTTTTCATAGCTGTGGTTTCAGAGCCAGGTAATTAGTACTCTACTTTTACAAATAACTGATCATTACATCATTTGCTGTCCTTAAAATCCCTAATAATCATCTAACTATCCTTAAAGGCTCGTCCACTTTCAGTACGACAATGGAATTCATAACATCACTGCTGGTCAGAATCCCTTCTTTCTATTTACTGTCTTAGTTTTTTTGCTTTTACAAAGAGCAACTATAAAATGCAAACGCAGAAATGTAGGGAGAGGAAAAAAGGCACCAAAGCCAGCACAGACCAGCAACAGAAGTCCCAACAGCTGAATATTGCAGTTGTGAATAAAAAGCACTTCTTGGCATGTAACATTTTACAATTAATATCATTTTTCCTTTGGAATCCCTACAGAGCCTCAATGCATTTTTATAGAGAATAAAAGAGCACGTTTCCCATAACCACAAACACTTCAAGCTGTATAATTTTATACTATCACAAGACTTAAGTTCATAGGCTTTGCCTGATAAATTAGCTCCTCTCAATAACTGTTAAAGAGAAAGCCCTTTATTGTAATCCAAGTGCACTTGTGGACAGCACTTTCAGAGTTAACTCCATTTGACAACTGACATAAATCCATTATTCTAATTTGGTGATTGCTTTACTAAACACAGATGCTGTTTATGAGTTTCAGTCACGTATTTCACTCAGGATGCTACTTACTCTCAATTTACAAAATGTAAACATGAAATAGGTTTTACAGTATGTCTAAAAAGGTATAGCTATTCATCTGATGAAATGCCAGGCAAACAAACCATATTCCCCGAGACCTATACTCAATGCTAGATTTCACCTTACTAAATAAATAGTAAATAAGTACAATTAATTATTTTGTTCATCTTGCAACCAAATTACAGAATGCCAAGCCTCAAGGATTTTAAGACTGAAAAGCTTTTCTTATATTGAGATTTAAGCACTGAATTTAATCTGAGGCAAAGTCCAGCTTTCTCAAAAGCTGCTTCTCTGATTTATGTTGATACACAGAGAAAAGGGGGGGAAACAATCATTCAGTGTGAATACAGCATCTTCATCGACCCATTTCTAATTCAATTTATAACACGTACTTTACATCTTAAACAAAAGGAATCTGATACAACACCGATGCTGCCTCTTGCTGCAGTTGCCTGCCTGAGTTACAGAACGCTGACAATTTACTGCTCTGACCAAGCCACTCCATAAAACATTCGGATCCAGGCACTTCTTACCTGCCTCAGTTGAAGGCTTCCTTCCCTTGTTAGCAGTATGAAGCATCCTCTAGCCTTCCCAATCCTCACCACCGGCCTCAAATCGTACGGCTAAGTCCCTTTTTCTTTTTTTTTCAAGAAAACGCTTATTGAAAGTGATTAGTTTTTGTTGTCCCTTTTAAGTCCCTCCTGCGGGAAAGAGCAGGGGAGCGATGTGACGCCACCTTTTAATCTTTTGCAAGAGTGAAAAGGCAGAAAAGGAGCGCTCGATCCAACTGAGCTTCACACATGACTAAAACTCGCCTGAGAGGCTGCAAGCTCTGGCTAAAGCACCACTAGGCGTAAGTGTAAGAACAGAGAAGAGGGGAGAGTCAATGAAATGTGACAACGTATGTGCATCAAAGACAGGAAAAGAGGGAGAGAACAATAAGAGAGAGACTGAGACAGGAACGAGAGAAAGAGAAAGAATGAGAATGTAAGGGAGAATAAGCAGGAAGAAAAGATAGGAGTTCCGAAGCGAAGAATTTGCAGAATAAAGCCGAAGTGTCTGGCAGCTTCTGTTTTTATCTCGGTGAGCATGACATACTGCCTCTCTCATTTAGCAACACAATCTTGTCTCTTCCAGGTTTGAAAACTGAGATAATCACAATGTGTGGCTGTTTTCACCCAACTGGTATACTTGTGTGCAGTGTACCTGAGATTCCCCTCAACCATCTTCTAGAGATGCATTTATGTACAATTAAGTTCATATATTCATGGGGAAAGACACCTCCCCCCACCCCCAAAAAACAGGAGCTGCTAATTTCTACATCAATTTACAACACAGTTTAACTAGCAGATGGAATTCTACTTATAACTACTAACAAACTGCCACTGATAAACAAATGACTGAACAAATGTTTAATGTTGATAACTGAGTTTTCATAGCAACAAATACAATAGCAGTGATAAATCTGTGTGGGCTGTTGTTTTTGTTTTTTTTTTTTAAAAAAAGGGCATTACAGACACTATCTTGTTATTCTATATGAAATTGCACTAAGTAGTAGAAGAAAAAATGTGACACAGAACTAACATTTTGAAAGAAATTTATCAGATACGATTAGATTTCAATTTTTTTTTTAAAAAAAAAGCAACTACAAGCTAAAAACTAAACTTGGAACTTAGTTATTAATTCCTACTAATTTCAAAAAGATGCACAGACTAAGTTCTCATACATATACAGTTCATTTTCATCCAAGATAGATGAGAGGGGTTTTTTTGAGTTGCTTGGTGTTTGTTTTTTTTTGTGGTTGCTTTGTTTTAAACTGTATTTATGATGAATAACATTGCGCAGCCTCTATACTTCACTTTGGTTTTACCTTTTGTCTTTTCAAGGTAAAGACAAACTGGTTTTTAGCCAACTGGCAATTGGTCAGCTGGCCAAAAAGCCTAGTACTGATTTGCAGAAACACCACAAGTCCACAATCAGTCCTGGCCATTGCACAGAGATGTAAGGATAAGGGGGCAGTAGAAATATAAACAAACCTGAAATGGCACCAACATTTTCTCCTAGCTGCAGCATCTTATTTGGGTGTTCCCTTGGATCTTGGCATCTGAACTCCATTAAGGAAAAGGACAGACTATGGCAGTGACAAAAGATTCTGGAAATCTGGATCTAGATCTCAACTGCATAGCATACTTCTGAGTTAGCTAATGCAGGTCACATAGAGCTACATTTAGGCAACTTTTTCTTCAAGTACCCAGCTAGCTGTTGATTTTTGTTTTGTTTTGTGTTTGTTGTTTTTGTTGTGGTTTTTGTTGTTGTTGTTGTTTTCTCTAAAAAAGAGTTTTAACAGCTCTACATAACCTGGTATCCACTTTTGTAAGGATTTCCCAACTCCAGAGAGGTTATGAAGATGGGTCTACGAATTATCATGAAATAATACATTGTCAAGTTTAACAAAGAGTACTGATATAATACTACTGTACCACAAATTTTACAAGAATTGATGTTTTTCTGCTAATGCTAAGCTCCAAAATCACACCACAAACCTTCTTATTAAGTGTTAGAAATGGAATCCAGTTTTCATATTTGTAAATTAAAACTTGAAGAACAAGTAAGCCTGCAAACTGTCCCAATCCCCACACTTATTGCTAAATTTATTGCTTCAGTCTTTTACTTCTTATTTTTTGTGCCCTGGGGATTAGCAATGCAATTCTATAAATGCAGATATATTAAAATCAGATTCTCACTAATCATCTTGAGCAACCTTCACCACATGAGCTTAGCGTAATGTATACTATAAAGAGAAAAATATTCATAAGAACACTGGGCTTTTAAACCCTCTATGTACCAATACAGAAGGAGCCTGAACTAGCAAAGGAGTATTTTATGTGATGGTTTACAGCAAGTATCTCTTGTTGGTTTAAAGAATCTGATTTTCTCACCCTTATTGGTAAATTACTTTCCTTGTTGGAGTCCTGATATGCAGTTTCCACCTATCTTAGAAAGTATGAAATTATATTCAGGACAACAATTTTCATAAAAAGTGAACTCATATACATACATCTAGAAGCACTGATTCATTCTCACAGGCTTATCTACGAAGGCAGAATGCGATCAAAACCCTGTATTTACATCCAAGGTCAACAAAACACTTGAGAACATGCAAGCTGTTTGTTTTCATGAAAGATGTAAGACTGTATAGCTAAAACTAAGAATAAGCTCACCTGCTATAATAAATTCTTTTCTACAAGAACTGACCTTGTGTTTGGACACTGAACTGCTTGAGTCCTGACAGCTCCAGTGAATAAAGCAAGTTACTCTCCTATGGAAGTTAAGTTATTCTATAAAACAGCCACATTTCCATGACAGGCTAGGTCTTTGACTAACATGAATGCAAAAACTGTACTTTACTACTGTTAAATGTGCTTCCACCTAAGCTTCCTCAAGCAGTACTCCAGCAGCACACCGGCACCACACCACCAAGCACTACAAAGTAACTACACAAAGAAACCTACAAGTAAGGCCATTTTGTGCAGAGATATGAAGAACTGATGTCCAGGCCATTTTTATACTTCCACCACTACAGAGAAAACAACTACCTAGAGCTTTCCCTCAATCTTACCTGAGGAAGCCAAGCCTATTTTAGCGACAGAAAACCTCTTAATCTCTTACTTCTCTACTCTGCTAGAAACCTGGGTCATTGCCCTGTTTTAGGTCTAGGACTTCATTAGCCTGTGTGCAAACTCTGTGTCTGTGACTTAAAACATGCTTAGTAATAGACCAGTGAAGAACACTAAACACACTGGACTGTTCCAGTGAAGCTGAATCCCCCTCCCCATAACCCTCCCACCAGAAAAAAGCATTGAAAGTGTTATCTGGAACACGAAGCATGACAACAACCAATTATAGGGAAATAAATTGGCAAAAGACTACAAAAGTACTATTAATGGGACTACTAGCCAGAGACAGTAATTGACTACATATCCTTTGGAGCTGAATGAAAGCAAAGGAGTTAATGACCACTTTCTTTTACCAATATTGTCTGTATTTTATGTTTAGCAAAGATATTTTCTTTGTCAGTTATATAGTTGGATGGCATGAACACAGAACTAATTTTCAAACCTTTTTGTTTTGTTTCTTCTGTTTCAGACCTAAAGAAAGACTGGTCCTAAAGTATCAGTTGGTTTAATAAAACATATCACCTTTTTTCCCCACAAACCTTATTCCAATAACACCTTTGGATCTTTCTCTTACTCCACAAGCACTATATAAGTAGAAAAGCATTGTGAGGCCCTTCATCCCTCCCCAGCCACCATTCCCTGGACTGCTATCTGTTCACTGCTCAGACAAAACACAACAGAGTAGCACAAGGGCTAGACCACAGGCAGAGCATACAAGAAAATCTCGTGCCTTATACTGTGTGTGCTTAACTTCTCAGCACCAAATTTACTTCAAAAATAAAATTGTTTTGGTACAAGAAGTGTCACAATCAGAGATAATTTAACTGGTAAGAGGCACAAGTTAAAGACCATGCACAAGCATAAGCGACCTCTAACATCCTGATAGGATGAAGTAAAACATGATGCTATTGCTGGTATCAATTATAAAACCACCCAAATACTGTCTTTTGAGCATAATTGAATACATGTGTTAGCATCGTTATAAATTAAAATGGGTTCTGACCTTCATTTGACCAAAACACTACAACTCTACTCACTGTGTACATGGATGAACAAGTTTATCTATGGCTGCTGGTGTTACACAACAAGAAATAGCCAAGTGTCACATAGAGGAAACAAAGAAGATACCAGCAGAAGATTCTTCAGTAAAAGCAGCTAGTAATTTGGCTCTGAGTCATACACCTTCCTGAACAGCTACTGAAAACAATCTTTGATTCTTATCATTGTCAACTCAGTAAGTGATAATAAGCAATATCTAAGTTGTTACTTGTTTATATAGTTAATGTTTAGTTTTATCTACTTCATAAAATGAGTGTTACTATAATATGAAATCAGTAATTTAATGAATGAATGGAAATCAGTACTTCTGTAAATTTTGCTTGACAGAAGAACTAAAATAGATGATATATATTTCTGGTTATTTGGAAACGATAATTCCAAAGGAAATGTAATTCCTCTACTTCCCTGATTGTATTTACTTGTAAAACCATACAAAAATATGCATTAAAATGACATTTCAAAATCCAGGTTTCTGTGGCACCAACTTGTACTACTGTATCCTTGGTACATTTCTGTTCAGAATTTTGCTTCAACTATAGCTCTGAATACAGTCACACACGCTAAGGCGTTTTCAAATTGCCATCAGTATATCAAACAATTCCTGAAATATCTCCCACAGTAGATTTGTTTTTTTAAACCAGCAGAGAAGAAATTACCTTCATCTGCACCTAAATGAAGGTACACCACCTTCAGTGATGTCTAGTGATAGGACAAGGGGCAATGGGTGCAAACAGGAACATAGGAGGTTCCATGTAAATATTAGAAAAAACTTATTTACTGTGAGAGTGACAGAGTATTAGAACCAGCTGCCCAGAGAGGTTGTGGAGTCTCCTTGACTGGAGATATTCAAAACCTGCCTGGACACGTTCCTGTGTGATGTGCTCTGGGTGATCCTGCTCTGGCAGAGGGGTTGGACTGGATGGTCTTTCAAGGTCCCTTCCAACCCCTAAGATTCTGTGAATGGCAACCAGGTCATATGAACCTCCTTTTCCTCATTTCACATCAGGAATGGAAAGAATAACTTACCTAGAAGGTACAGATTTGCCTGCCATGATTTCTTCCTATAACAAGGGCTGAAAGCTGCTTCACACTGTATAGATACGTTCTGCTTGCAAAGACAAAGGCCAGCTTCCAGGAGGGAGCTCAGTGGTTGTAAAGGATTTTCTTCACTACTAGATAATTTAAGTTCTCTGCATGAAGTACAAATCTACACTGAGTCAATAGAGTACGTAACTGCAGAATGTACAATTTATTTTAGAGCACTGGGCAACACACTTAAAAATGGAACAAAGCCTAGTCTGACTGCCCAGTCCTCTGAATTAATATGCGACATTCATGTCTTAAGTACACCCTTGAGCCTTCAGCACTTCTGAGCCACAGCTTTGAAGATGTGTTGGTTTCCTATGCACTAACTTGACCTATATTCAAGCTGACTTCTATTCTGAGTTTATTTCTGCTGTGAATTCTATTCCAGATGCTATATACCTTGTTTTGCTACACCTATGACACAGATGCCACAAAGCAGAAGGATGTCACCAAATTAAAAGGCCCCTGCTGTTGCTCCCTATTAACGGGTGTTGGTAAAAATACATGCTGTTTTGAGAGCTGGTGTTGGCATAAGCATATTTCCCTGATAATATGGAAGCACAGAACCAAATCTAGAAACTTAATTATATTATTTGTTGTTACACCAGAGTTCAAAGACCTGCTTGCCTGGAGCTGAGCTTGATCTGTGCCATGTGCCAAGGATGCTTACAACCCTTTCAAATGGGGAAGGCTTCCCTAAGAAGGGAAAATAAACCTGCAAAAGATGACGGGAACAGGGAGGAAGAGGAGAAAGGGTCTTACGTTTTAAACACTTCTGATTACTCATGTCCTGACCCACAATTTTTGCACCAAAACTCCAGTTTTCACATTAACAGTGCAAAGGTCTTACAGGATTAGCTCTTACCCTACCAGTAACACCTGACAATGCATTAAATGTTTCAACCTGCTTCAAGTAATGATTTAGTGGAAGTCATATACTGTAACAGGATACCTAAAATTCCACTTAGCTCTTGAAACAAAACTGTAAAGCCTTCTAAATCTACTAGGTCAGCTGAAAGACTCCCAAAGAATTCCAAAGACTTCAACTTCTGCATATTTATAACAGACCCATGATGAACAGCTAACTTCACACCAACAGTTACCACAGTAGTGACGATCTAAGAAACACCCATATGTTATATACTGCCATAACTACAGCATATAAAAACAACTGCACAATTCCTACTTGCTGCTTGCATATGTGTGGAGTCCTACTTATAACATGAGTCAAGAGTCTTTTTTATTAAACAGTTTCATGCTGTATCTAAACAGTGACTCAAGCTAATGAGTAGATGAGGAAAAGGGTGGGTAGTTTCAAGAAAGCCTGGTTTACTATCCTTCTGTTGTGATCCAGAATACAGAGTAAAATTCCACCAAGTAGGCTTGACATGGTGCATAAAAGCACCCTTAAAACATTTTTCTTGGCATGCCATCAGCTCTCATCAGCTATAGGATATTGGTTTTGATGAACCCTTGGTATGAACCAGAGCAGCTGTTCCTGTCTTTATCCCTGTCACATCACTAACAGAGAATGCACAGCAAAGCAGAAGACTAAAAAAAATTTGGTAAATGTAAAGTACTGCTTGGAATGTTGAGAACAGCAAGAACTTGACATGATTGACTCCTGAGAACTTTAAGACATAGTATTTTTAGTAAATTGTAAAAAGTGACAAAAATTTGAAAAAAACATATGTATATTAAAATTTCTACAAAAAAGCAAAGACGACATGATGTTATGCATGACTAAAACAAAAATATGTATATATTTCAATGCACATCTTAATTTTGGTTTTAAAATAACTTGTTTCACAGTTCTGAAACACAATAAGATCACATAAGTAGCAAGATGTAGCATCTTCTGTAAGTTAATTTTCTTAAAACTATCCCTAATCAGTAATGCTGTATTGAAAAATAAACAAAATTTAATAAAATATTAATATTTTTTTCCTATATATTTTTTCTTTACAATATACAGGTTGTGATTCCACAGAAGCTCAGTTGAGACTCTCTTATTCCTTCTACTCAGCTGACCCAAAAGCACTAGGGAACTACCAGGCTGTTACCTGAAATGTTCTTCAAATTTATGAAGACTGAGACATTAGAGTAAAAGCTTTCCAGTAATCACTTTATGGCATAGAGAAAAAAGTAGTTAACAAAATAAAGTGCTAACTACTTTTACTTCTAATATTTTTCACCCAAGCAGTTTATTACAGTCATTATAATTTTTTTACATTCTCTCTCCAGTGACAATCAGAGAAGCAATTCAAAACTTTACTTATCAGCAAACTATCTTCTACAATAACCTGCTTCTTACTTGTGACATGAGGAATAAAATGGTACAACTTCAGATGTTGAATACCTCAGGAAAACTTTGGTGCCACCAGGAATAGTATGAACTGTGCTATTCAACATGACAGAGTCACCAGACACAGTACCTGGAAAGCGCTCATCATGATGAACAACAAAAGCATGACACTTAAGGTGTCCAATCTTTGAAAAAAATTAGAGAATCTATCTTATAAATGCTCAAACTGTTCAATAAACTCCATTTCCTCTTTTCCCAAACCTGTTTTGTTGTTTTTTTTAGGGCTTTTTAAAATACACTTCCTCTGTAGCTGTGGAAGAGCTAGACATAGGGAAGTACCCCCCGTCTATGAAAAGAACACAGAAGTAACAGCTGGTTTGTAAGGGTACTTGGCAAACTACTGTTGAAAAGATCTGGGAGGGGTATCAACACACAAAAAAAACCCCACCACAAAACCACCAGAACTTTTTAAACTTCTCCCCCCCACCCAAAATACCCCATTTTTCTCCATTAAAACTGTGCTTATTGACCTCAATAGGAAAACATTTCAAACCCTGATGGAATATTATATAAGCTTACTCCTTATCCATTATACATATTCTGCTGATTAATGTTTCAAACTAAAATAATGTAAAGCAATACTGTGCTGCTGGTTTGTTGGTTTTTTGTTTGGTTTGGGTTTTTTTAGTATAAAGGATATGACTGCAATCATACAATGCATAAGGGGTGTTTTAAACATTAAAACCCAATGCTAGGCGACATTATCATATCACCTAGTTTGTCTCAATTCTAACAGGTTTTTTGTTAACCAAACTCACAGAGCATTAATTGACATCAACATGTTCACAAAAAAAGCAAAAAAGAAGTGTGAAGAAACATATAGCACTGGGATTTTCATTTTATAAATGCTTCTCAGTTGGATAAGAATTTGCCAAACCCATCAGAGGTACCTCTGATTCAAGACCTAGGCAGTTTGAAGGCATTTTTTGGTATTCATCAGAACCGAAAAATTTCTTAATGCTTGTCAAGAGGTCCTTTCTGAGCAAAGAAAGGGTACCATTGAAATACTTTCAACATCTGCTGATGTTTAAAACTCACAAAACAAGCATTTAGCATAAAGGTAGCAGGAAGAAAATGCTAGTGCAGGATAAGCCACCTGGCACTAAAGACACATGTACATTTCTCTTGCTATTGAAAAAACACCCACACGAAAACAACTCACAGCCTTGCCTTTCTATAGCTAAGTGTCACCTTCGGGTAGTTCTAAATGCAATGAAAGGTCTCACCCACGTTCTGGCAGCCCAGAGCCCCTCAGGTGAGGTCTGGGCTGCAGGAGCAAGCAGGCAACACCTGCCCTCCATGAGCCGCCCCTCCCAGCTGGGCCAGGATGGCCCCATTGGGCTGATGAGACACCTGGGCAGGGAAGCACCGCCTGCCCACCCCGGCAGGCCGTGCCTACAGGTCTCAAAGCAGCCCATGAAAGTGGGCGAGCACTGAAGCACGGGGCTGTGGCACCTTCTGAGCAACCTCTTCTCACAGAGATGTGCAGGAATAACCTGCTGCTACACGTAAGGTCAAGAGAACCACCGAGCCTGCCAACCCAGAGGTGCATCACTAAATCCATGTTGCATTTACAAGTTTTGTTATGACACCCAATAGTTACTAAAACAGCAAATAAGGAGGATGCCAGGGCTCAAGCTACAAACACAGCTCCCCAAACCATTAAAACTGAATTTAATACAGCTGTGAAGGTGGAATCCACACAGAGGACTGAGAGCCTGGAAGGTTCACTCTAGATACTTTAAGCTCTTAATGCAGCGCTCACTGCAACACTGAAACCCTTTTAAGCCTCTCCCCAAAACGGCGCTTAGGCCCAAAGAAACCAGAACTCGCTCCCTTCCCCCCTCGGCAGCCCCTCCTGCCCCTGCCCTGGGACCGCATTTCAGGGAGAAAAGGCAGGATAAAAAAACAAAGAAGTAAGAAACAACACTGAAGTCTTGCTTTGCTTGTAGTTTTGGGGTTTTTTTCGTTATTTTGTTGTTGCTGTTATTGGTTGGTTTTGGGTTTTGTTAGGGGTTTTTGGGGGGAGGTGGGTGGGATTTGATGCGTTGTTTGTTTTTCGGGGCGGGCAGGGCTCGAGGTCGCTTTTCTCTTCAACTCGGACACAAAAGCTACAGGATCAGCCTCGCCCCTGAGAAAATCCCTGTCCCTCAGGGGGGTGAGCCCTGCCCTCCGCAGCCTCTCCCCCCGGCCGGGCTCTCCCTCCCGCAGGGCTGGCGGGCGGACCGCCGAGAA
>NW_009953964.1:1508267-1508595 GCF_000747805.2 Chaetura pelagica
CCCCGGCCCAGGTGTCCCATCAGGGGAGGGCGGCCCAGCTGAGGGAAGGGGCGCTAACGGTGCCCAGGTGTCACCCAGCAACTGACCCGAGCTTAACCCCGCCCGCAGGGAGCTGCTAGCACCGGGGTTTTCTTTGGAAAAATAAAAAATGATTTAAAAAAATGCAGGTCCTCTGCCACGGGAAGGTGGCACCAAAAAGTCCAAGAGCCTCCCCAGCGCCCGCCCGGCGCACCAGTCCGTCAGGTAAACTCCAGTAACGTGTGAGCGCCAGCAAACTTGTGACACAGGCAGTGGAACAGTGTGCACCTCCTGAGGAAAGGTTAGGAGA
>NW_009953964.1:1508612-1597675 GCF_000747805.2 Chaetura pelagica
ACGCTAACCACAACTGACAATGTCTGGACAGAGAAAGCTCCAGAACGAAGAGAGCAGAGAGATCCTTTGGATACCAGTTGTGGCTGTGATGTGCGAGGAATACCTGAGCAGCTCAGCAGGGCTCAGTGATCAAAAAGAGATGCCAAAGGGCTAACGCTAATGGCACGTCTGTCTAGCCACAGTCATCAGCGTGACAAGGCTGTTGGTGCCTGAAGAAACAGATCTTTTATTTTCTCAGAGAGCCAGGTATAGGCTGTAGGCTTTGCTCATGCATAATACCAAAATTAGCACAGGTGATAGCTGCTAGTAATGTGAACAATTAACATGTATAGTTTTCACTTTAGATTAACAATTTTAAACGCAGGATTCCAATGAATTTTTAACTACATTGCTGCTGAATGAAAAAAAAAAAAAAAGATTACTTTTTACCTGAACCCAATCAAAACTGAAAGCTTTAAGTTATAATCAAATAAAAACTAATTAAAATGTAGTTGCTCTCTTAGCCACTTGATTACAATTCAGTAAGACAAAAAAAACCACCAAAACAAACCCCACATTAAAAAGCACCAAAAAAAGAGTAGGAAATTGAACAACAGAGGGAGACAGGGACAGCAGAATCAGTTCATATTCTGAAGAACAATATGCAAACATGGTAATGTTTTTGCTCTGGCTACCAAGAGCTCACTCAATATTTGAGTGTTGCAGTCTTTAAGCAAAGCACTTACTTGGAATCTTACCTCAGCCAGTCTCCCTACGGCCTCAAAGTATACTGGAGTTATTTCCTCAGTTATATCATCCATACTTTGGCATATGCATATGCCAGATTCCAAACATGGACACTGCTGAGCCTTATGTATCTGGGCCATGAGGGACAGGAGTGTGCCCCCTTCACCAAAGCAAATGGATGTTGCCATTGCATCACCTACACGTTCCTAGGAAAGGATCATTATTCTGGGTGGTAATACAAAAAGCCCAGAACAACTGTGCTTGGAAAAGGCAGCCATGGGAGCTCTGACTGAACTGCCACCTCTCAGTCTGTCTGCACGGGTGACAGATGCTACCTACTCTCACACTAATAGTCGCAGGCTGGAAAGGGAGGTTGCACCTATTTCATGTATTAAGTGGATAATGACTCCGTATGCTGTCCTGCAGCCAAACAACAAAGAAAAATTCCAATACATTGGCCAAACAACTTCCTTGGTATCCAGACACATTGCTATGCATATTTGCCTTCTTAATGGTTATAAACAAAGCAGAGTAGTATACAAAAATTACATTCCACACAAAAGCATTATTATAATCAACTATGTATGACATTTCTGTGCCATGTAGGTTAACTTTCAACAGCATTCTAACATAGCTTCTCATTTTTCAGGTAGTATCTTACTTCAGTAATTCTATTACAAAGCAGAAAACAACATGTGGAGTCATAACTACTACAGTCACAGAAGTCATCCCCCCCCAAAAAAATAAATTGCAATAAGTACTCCCAAAAACCACAAGGCTAGGTTTTGACAACTCATTTCTGATGTGTTGACTAGAAAATACAATGTAAACAATAATATTTTTAATGTTCTGACAAGTTATATTGCACTCCTGAGAGCTTTTAAAAAAACCCATGCAAAACACATGACTGAAATAGAGCTTTGGAGATCAAATTGCATCTCAGTTTGTGATTTAGTGCTGGAACTTGGCAAAGACAATTATCTTTGATGTGGTCAATTTTTTCAGTTTATATAATGATGGTAATGATACCTCATAGGACCCATTAAAGGGTTTAATACCTAATGTTACACAGATTTTTCAAGTTCCTAATTATGATTATTTAGCTAAGTGTTAACCTAATACATATGTAAGAGAACAATATTAATGTATTCCCAAAGATGATTATGAGCATAATTATTATTAATGCCACATGCACAAGTGCAATCACTTCTCACCTGCCAAGGCATGACACTGGTATGACGTGATGGGCACCTGACATGGCACTGATGCACACTGCTTTGGCCAGCTTAAAAGTCATAATGCATGGAAGCTATACTAGGAAAGGAAATGCTGGAAGGAAACTATGCTAGCAAGAACAGGTCTGAAATACCTTCAGAAACCTCATTTGAAGTCACCCTGAATAATTTGGAGTCAGCTCTGCAACTTGCTAGCTCTGCTGTGAGGCAGCAGCAAGGTCAAGGAGAAAGCAGCAGTCCCAGCACAGACAACCAAGAAAGGAGCTGCAGCAATCCTGAGACAGGGGAAGGAGTCAGGAAGTAGCAGGAGTCCTGTTGAGAATGGAAGGATGCTGAGAGATCTGGAGAAAGAAAAGTTATTGCCAGTTTTTTCAGGTAATGTTTCACCCAGAAAAGACTGGGAACCACCACACTTGGTACAGACCCCCTCAAAAGAGCAAGGTTTTATTCAAGCAAATATGAATACATTAGGGAAACGAATAATTGAGAAGTCTTTAAAAGGCCCTGGGAAAAGAAAAATCCTGTAAACAAGACTGAGCAACAGGTATTTGAAAGAATCCTTTTGTTCCCAGTACAATGCTCCTAAAATCTGCTTGTTCAGAACAGTATTCAGTTAAGGAAAAAAAAAAAGAAGGAGAATGTGAAAACTAAGAAGCCATTTCAGGGAAAAAAACACTTTAAAATAGTTTTCTTACTCTTCAGTTTTTTTGTACCTATGCCCACACTCCTAAAGTCTGGAGGAGGTTCTTGGGCTTCTCTATTTTGCATGGTTTTACCCTAGCTGAAACAGCATTTTCAACAGGGCCAGCACCATTCTCTAGTCAGCAAAAAAAAACCACTCCCCCCCCCCCCCCCTGTTTGGCCTGTCAGTGGCTAAAGGACAACACAACCTACACGGTCTGTCCTAGTGCAGCCAATCAGTGAAAATATATATACCTTTTAAGTGCAGCTCAGTGCTCAGAACACATGTAACTGCAGCTGTAGGTAACACGATACATTCTGTTTCAAGTTGGGCAAAACCCAACCATTCATTTCTCAAAGGAGGTTTCAGAAAAGCAGGTCTCTGCCTTGGGCCAGCAGTACCTTCTGCAGAGGTGGGAGGAGTGTGAAGAGGAAGCTAAGAGCTTCAGGCTTAGGGTAAGAAACAAGAGAGGGCAACAGCAGCCACTCAAGATATAGCATGTATGGCTTGGCTAGAGACATTCCCTCTTATGGGGACTGACTGGCAGTGCTTGCACCACGGGATACTAGGATCAACCTTCCATGGATTAGCTTACAGCCACATCAGAACAGGATGAAGTTTCAACATAATAAGGATTTCCCTAACAAACAAAAAGGGGCTGCTATTAGCGTATGGAACAAAAGCACAGGTTTCAGTCTGTTAAGCAGTGTAGAAAAAACCCTGAATACCTACACTTTTTGCTCCTGTATATACACACACACACACACACACACACTTCCAGTATAGCCCCCAGGCTATAACAATGATCACCATTGCTAAGGATTACAGCTGATCTACCTCTGCCCAGAAAAGGCCAGGTTTATGCTTCAGCTTGTCAGTGTTTGTTGCACCTATTAACACTAAAACTTATCATACATTCAAAACATTTTATGACTCTTAAAGAATAGACAGAATAGCTAGAATAAAGATGGAAAAGGAAATTCTGTTTTCTATAATAAAGACCAATGGCTTTAGAAATCAAAAAGTTAACATCGGTACCTTTTCAGTCTGTTTCTCTGAGAAAATCTGCTTCTCTGTCAGTCCTTCCTTGAAATATTTAGTCAGACAAGAACACACAAATTTGTGTGAATCTCATAGGTCTGAAATTCCTAAAGGTTTCACAGAAACCCGTAAGATGTGCACAGAACAGGTACCAAAGTTGTTGTCCTTCTGACAGAAGGGTTTGACACAATCCAAGGATGGCCTGTCCTGTTAGACCTGGCCTGTTGGTGCGTGTACCCAACCGTGCATGAGCTGCTCCAACACCGGCAGGCTGTGCCCTGCAGCAGCCTGGAGTCACAAGAGGAGGGTGTCAAGAGGACTCCTGTGAATGGGTAGGGGGCATCAGAGCATGCTGCTGGCCCATGATGCTCAGGTGTGAGTTGTTTGGGTTTTTTATTCCTATGTGCCAAAATCCTAAACGCTATTCTCTCCAGTGAAGTCAGGAGGGCCCCAGCACTGCACACTACTTTGCAATGGGATCTTAAAAGGTCTCGTTTTTCTTCCTTTGGTACTAGTACCATTTATATCACTGTAATTAAGGCTTTACTAGAGTAAAATGGTTTCTAAACTCTCCCCAAAACCCTAAAACAGTTTCTGCAGCCTGTTGTACACTTGGTGTATTTCTCAAAGCAAAAATAAAGCCCAAAATTATAATTAACATGTATGTATTTTGGCTGCAGTCAGTAGTAAGAAAAACAACTTACTGTAAGGCAAACTACAATTAAAAATATTCATAGTGTTCCACATATTAAAATTAGATGACAAATCTAAGATAAAAGCAACATACATTTCAGTGAATTATTTCCATAGTCTATGTCCCCATATGTGCTCAATGTTCAAATGCTGTCTCTCTGAAAATATCATACTGATATGTAGGCCCATAGAGATTCCTTTTGGGGCACTTAAAAGTTTTCTGTTAATAACTAATGAAATATGGTGACTTATTGCAATGTTTTTATACAGTGATCTTCCTGCTTTGAAATTAAATCCAAAACTACACCATGAATGAGCAACATAATGATGCTCCCTGAAGGGCTGTAGTGGTGTGGGTAAACACATTTCTTGTCTCCCCAGAGGTGAAATATGTCACATCCTCAGTACTTCCAATCTCACCCATCTACAAAGCTACTGACTAGTCCCAGAGAAAAAATATCTCAGTCACACGCTTTTTATGTGCTCTGGGACTAACAAAAGCAAAGCAAAGCAAAACCCTACTTTCCTAGCATACATAAATCAAAACCTAAAAGTAGAAAGAATGTATACAAATAATTTCATCTGCAAGATGAACTTCTAGTATGTCTGTCTGTTAGAAAATACTGTAAAGCAAGCAGACAGAGCAGGTTTCAGTGACTTTGAGGTAGGAGGCCCACTGACTTTAGGGCAGCCAGGATTTCACTATGAATTTAATCAGGAAAAATGGCTGTAGCATTCTTGCAGGACAGAGCAGGGCTGACCGGTCTGTGATTTCAAGGGGTACATAAAGGCATACCAAGTATGTCACCAAGATACACAAGCCATATTTTGATGGATCTAGAATCTAGCACAATGCAGTGCTATAGCTTGCATTGAAGGCTCTTCTGCTTGAGTCATTATTAGGATCTATTACTACTGGGGTTTTTTATACATAATTGCAATTGATAATGTGTTATTACATCCTTCTCTATATGAAAGTAATGAATGTCCCAAATTAAGCAAAAAACCAAGCTTGTAGGTGAATGCAGGGTTGCTCATGCTATGATATATTGCAGGCAAGTATTTCTCATCCTATGGCCTGCTCTGAGACAAAAAGGCAGGGCAACATTTTCTAAGTTTTTTACCAAAAATAACATTAGAAGTTTTGGGACTTGTCTGAAACACAAACTAGAAAGAGACCCAACAGGCTAGAAAGTATACAGTTCTACTTAATTTATTTCAGTTTCCAAGAATAATCATTTAAGTACGTACGTTTCCTAGTAGTTCTTAGGTAGCACAGACCTGGAAAAGCTGCAGCATAGGTGCAGCTCACTCAACCATATGCTGCTTTCCTTAAGTAATCCATTATACAAAAAAATAAATATCCTGTGACAGATTGTTTTGACAGCTAAAAAAGATTTAAATTTGTTGAATGCATTTGACTGAAAGGCAAAAATGTTGGATAGATGTTAATTTAACAGATGTCTAGTTTTGCATCATGAGCCTGAAACAGGCAATTTCTAGCAAGTTTCTTTGCTGTATCACAACATGGAATCCTATGAATCCCATATAGATATGCCTTTCACAAACTTCAAATGAGCCTTTCTCATTCAAAGGGAAGTAAAATTGTTGTGAGAAGATGGTACCACCTGGTTGTAATTCTGATCAAGCAAGTAAACACATATAGGGATAATAAAACTCATACACTATCATTTATGTTACAGGCTGGAATAAAAGAACATTATTTGAGACTATGTTAAAAGCATTAATTTACATAAGAGAAATAAATAAGATGTTCTTCTAACCACCCTACAGATTCTTGCAAATCTAAGTGTCATATGCCTAAATAAAAACCTGGGATTTTCTTTAAGATGTGCTTTGCATATCATAGACACAAGTTTTTGTATGTTGAGTATATTGTCATACTCCATATGTTGATTTGCAAAAGTGTTTAGTTCTGGTTATGTATTGGATGTAGAGGAAAATGAAATATCTATAGCTTAAGTAAAGCTGTTGTTGCTAAGATGGTTTACATTTACAATCTTAGGAAGCTTTGGGATTCAATCATCATCAAAACCATTTTGATGGTTTCATGACTTCAGTGGGTTATACAGCATAAAATTAGTTCAACACAGTGACAGACTTTCCTAAAACATGGTTGACCATATCTATTTTGGATCTCACAAGTGGCAAATACTGTTTGGTGCATTTTTATACTGGATTTAAAAGCAGCTTAAAAGCCTGGGAGACCACCATTTCAAAACACTTATGGACTCATTCCTGTGTGATGTGCTCTAGGTGATCCTGCTCTGGCAGGGGGGCTGGACTAGATGATCTTTTGAGGTCCCTTCCAACCCCTAGGATTCTGTGATTCTGTGATTAGCATATAGTATTGTTCCCATTTTACAGAAGAGGAAACAGAAAATAAAGAGATTAAATTATGTGGGAGATCTGTAACTACTTACTACTGATTTAGAGAAGATCCTAACATTCAGCTGACAAGCTTGAAAATCTGTTGCTGAAATATGATGTTTGCTAATGCTACCTGATCTCCAAATAATGAGGATCAACAATATTTAGTTTCTTAATAGGAATAATGTGAGATAAATCTAATTAATAAAAAGGGTACTTAGAATTACCTCCTCTGATTTATATGCTCATATAAATTGCATTTACCTGTTCTAGTTGTGATCTACATATTGTGGCAAGCCAATGTAGCTGTGAAATTAAAGCCAGACTTAAAACCTGCAGTTTTGAAAATGGAAAACATGATTCTCCAGGAACAACATTCACCTGTTCCTGTCAGGAGGGAATGAATAATGGACAGACACACAGGAATCAATATGATTAGGTGAATGCCAATTTATTTTACACGCCATGAAGCTTTATATAGTCTCTTCCCGTGTCTACGTGTCCAGAACTACACTTATGATTGGGCAATTGTACTAAAGCCTGCCGCGATCTAAAGAGTGATTGATTCCTAGCCTTAAGCACGCACATGCTCAGTCAGAACTCTCCACCCCACTTGCTTCTTCCGCACATCCGGTTGTTTACTTTGCTGCTCACTCATCAGCTGGTTCCCATGAGAAAGTCCTTGGTCAGGGAGGCCCAGGTGTTTTCAGTAAAAGCTGGATTGCTCACATGTCCATTGTTTGCTAAAAAAGCCCTCAACATTTTCCAGATTCTTTACAGTGTTTGTCACCTTTTTCTAAGCAAACACCTGTTTTTTCATGACCCAGTCTCAGTTTCAGCTCTCTTCTTAAAGAAGCATTTGGGTTGGATCTTTTTGGTTTTCTGTCATCTGGGAATACATCCCATTTTTTGATTAAGATGTAATATGGCAACACAGAATTTCTACAAGTTATAACGATAACTCAAAGAATTCTGGAAGACAAAATTAAATAGTTTCTTTCTAAGATTATGTTTTTAACTTAAAGAGTAGAAAAATCCGAACTAAATTCAGACTATTGAAAACCAACTTTCTCAAGAATCAAGACTGAAAAGTTGAGTTAAAGGAATGAAGTTTCTTTCCCTGGTGAAGCCCCACTCCAAGGTGACTTTAAAAAGGTTTGACATGACTTCTTTATAAAGGTGTTAGATGTTTTCGAAGAGTGCCTTTTGACAACAGAGAAAGGTTAAGAACACAAGGAAACTATAAGCTAAAAAGTAGCAAATAGAGTAAATAAAGAACTGAAAAGAATGGTTTTGCCTACATGTCTTAAATAGGTTATGTCACTACATTGTGAGCAATTATTTATTTTTTTTTGTACTACAACTTTACAACAGGAAGGAGAAAAATGAAATAAAATGTGGACATGAAGTTTTCTTAAAAGCAGTATATCATCATGAGATACCAAGAATCTGCTTATGGTTCTTACGATCTAGTCATGGTTGCTTTGTATACACATCTTTGCTAATTAGGCTGCATGGAAATAGCATCAAATGTTTGAGACAGATGTCAAACACCTGCAGAACCTAACGTAAATTGATGTTCACAAGCTCAATTCCATCTGCATAATTTAACAGAAATCTTCTTAGGAATACTGAAAGACATTACTAATTAAGGTATTTAATCTTTTTTTTTGTTTGACTAGTATAATGGATGAACAATACTGACTACTTACTACTTTCATTTTGTTTATTCTGCTGCAAAATATCAATATAGAGCAACGAATCTTTGTATATGTAGCACATCTCATACGTATCACAAAAAAAAATAAATAATTTGGCTTAAATTAAAACAACTCCTTGTTGCTCCTGGATTGACACAAACTAAAAGATGGCATCCAGGTAGGGATCAATTGAAGGCATTTCTAGAGATCTTTTGAAAAGAAAACAGCAGTGTTCAGTATCCCTGTTGCCCAGGGGGGGTTGCTCCTGCATTTTCATTGACATGTCAATTACTTGGAAGGGGAGCAGGAATAAAGCCTAAGGGTGTTGAGTTATAAATCGGGATACTCCAGTTGACAAAGAGATAAGCTCAGTCTTTGAGGAAAGCAGACAGACAGGATGCTATAGAATACCCCCTATCAACTGACTCTTCTTTCACCTCTCAGTGGTGTTTTAAGGCAGACATTCTCCAAAAGTAAGACAAAATTCTTGTCCTGACAAATGTGCGCTGCTCTGACAGATATGAGGAATGAAAGGTAAATAAAAGACTCCCCTCAAGTTTAAACAAACAAAAGACACAACCTACAACTTAACAACAAAAATAAATAAATAAATGCATAAACGACACAACACAAGAAAGCCCTTTTGTTTGAGTATTTCCATGCATCCACTAAACTCAAACCAAATACACATTAAAAAGGTCAAGATGCTACAATGTATTATGTATTCTCTCTATTCTGTAGCAATTACTGACCAACTACAGCCTTAAAACCAAGGGGAAACCTGTAAAGCAAGATTGTTTACCTAAACCCAGCAGTATATGTGTTAATATTTCAGTAAGGTTCAGAAACTCTTATTTCTAGAACAGACAACATGGTAGTGAGGACAAGTGACTAAAGAAACAAACTGGAGTTTGGAAACTAGGTTGTATTCTCAAATTTCCCTCAAGTCATTTGCCTCCCTCATCCTCAATGTTCTCATCTGTAAATGGAGATAATGGCACTAACCTTTTCTACACAAACACTTTGCAACCAACTGATCCCAGCTAGCTGTAGCTAAGTATTGGTATTGCAAACAGGAGGTGAAATTAGAAAAGCCACAATGTATGGAAAGCTGCCATTATGCCAACTGTTTGTGTAGAATGTTGATGATGAAAAAGATGTGCTGATATTCCCTCTGAGTTCTAAGAAACACAGGAGACCATGCCAGTCCATTTCCAATAATGCTGTTATGCCATGCATGGAACCCTCCCTAAAACACACTTATTTTTCCATTTTCACAGATTCAGTGCAGAGAAATACTATCTCCTAAATACCCCTTATTCTACAGAGTTCTTTTTCTAAACTTCCAATTTTTTCCCAACATTTTTATTAAGTCCTCACACAGTCTTTATAAATCTAAGCACTGTTTTTCACACTTACATTTTCATTCACGTTTCAAAATTTCAGCTGTAAAATTAGATATAGATTAGATAAAATATAGAGTGTTTTTTAAAAGAGACTAAGACAGAAGCACCAGTAAAAAATCTGAAATTGAGAGGTCACTTGTATTGAATACATGGAATAAATACTTGGCTCAGAAGTATAATAGATAAGATTTTTTAAAAGCTGACACCTGATCTAAAAGTTCATGGTCACTCCCACTGTTGTATGGTAGCTGTTGTTGACCTATTGATGGCTTTATTATTAAGCTTGGGATATAGGTGTAAATCCCAGGCAGACCTGGCTGCCTGAAGAGAAAAATAACCCAAAAACTAAGGACATCCAGCCTTTATGCTATTTACTTCTGTTTTCATTCAGCTCCTTCAACAAAACAGGCAACTCAATTTCTCTAATATGAAGGAACCAGATACTCAATGGTGTGCCAAACTGGTAGAATGCAAATATTGCACCATTTGGAGGAAACATTCTGCTGAGGACACTTTGAAACTTCAGTACAAGCCACTTCCACTGAAATTGAAATGAATTTAGTGGAGATCACAGATGAATTGCCTTTTTCTTTATTCATCTAAAAGCTATATTTTTTAACACACATTAATTTTTAAGACTACACTGATAGTAAAGTTACAGAGAAATGTTTATTCACATGAAGTAGAAGGCATCTAGATTCAACAGACATTTCAAAAAATTGAGCAAAAAGGGCTGCATTATCTAATACAACAGAATCAAAAAAGTTTTATTCTTAATCCTCCAGCACATTTTAATATGTTGTTTCATATTTAAGCAGTATATAAGTATTTTATTGTTATTTTTATAAATTTCCTACAGTATGCTTACTTTTAAAATTTGTCTCCTGCTTATATTATTTTAGAGTGAATTTAGAAGTTTGCCAAAACCAGGAATGAAAATCAGGAATGAAAAAGAGCTGGTTTTATTTCCTCCTTCACATTTGTAGTTTTGATGCTGACAGAAGCATAATGCTACATAATGAGCACTATGTTTCTAGCTAAAATGCATTTATCTGCTCTGAGACAAAATTACTAGTAAGGCAGATTTTGTTTATAAAATTCATGTCTCTCATAAAATAAAAATGCAAAATAAACCCCAGATAACATAATTATTAACTATCACAACAAGAAACGTAGCAGCATGGCATACTTGAACTATAAAATTTCAACATATTTGAATTGCTATAACATTTTGATTATTCCATCCTTAGCTGAACTGTGTTCAACTGATTTGGGGTATATTTAGTTATCTCTTTTGTAAATAGAAACAGTACAGATAGTTTGTCACCTGGATAGTAAAACCAAATCAAAATAATACAACATTCTGTTCTGTCTAGTGAATTTACCAGCTTTTGCACAAGTTTCAAAATACCTCTAAGTTTTTTGGATCTTGCATAATTCTTTATCAATACAGCCATCTTCTTAGTTTTCCCAATTATTGGAGTTTAATTTTGCTTTTTATTTTAATTCACACAGTTCTGAAAAAATAAAGTTACTGTACCTTAACAAATGTACCTAAAGTGGCACTATTTTTGCATGCATGAAAGCTCAAAGCCTCAACAGCTCCCATGAGCGATTACTCTTCTAACACTAATTAGATATTTGCTAATTAGTGTCTGATGTGTGAAATGAAAAACATTTTGAAGCTGAAATGGATAGGGTCTGTAAAGACAGCACTATCCCAATTCCCTTTTTTCTGTCTTCCTATTTCATAAATATTAATAAGATCACATGATACTACCCCTTCTATTAAATTATCTTTCTGAAAGAAGGCCATTGTTGCCTTAATAGGGCTGTGTCAATATTTTGCATTTAGTGTAAAGCACTCAATGGAGGGAAGTGTTTTCTCTCAGTGTTAGAGATGTCCCATTTCATGCATCATTTTTACGCTGAATTGGCTGGTTCCTCTTTTTAATAGTTTATGGCACTGAACTGAAGAATGCAAAACAGTACTAAACAATCGTTTACACTTCTGAATAATCTTCCTAAATGTATCTCATTTCAATGTATCTGGAATAAAATATAAACTATTAAATAGGGTTTTTTTCTTAAGCAGACACTGAAAACATCAAGTTAGTGTCTCTGACTGCCAGGGAGAGTTACCAGTGTCATTCAGTGTTACCAAACTATTTATCAGAATATTAATATTTTTTATCCAAGAAGGAGTTTCAAAGGAAAAAAAAAAAAAATCCATTAAGGTGTCAGAGGTGAATAACTTCAGATGATGAAGTTAATTCCTAATAGGGTTACTCAAGTGCTGTTTTAGTGTAACTGTAAACACTGGCTGTAGCACAAATGGTATCTAACCACAGGATTGATACTGAAATGGTAAATAGTAGCTAAGCATGAACTGAGAAAGGTGACACTGAAACATAATAATGACTAGATTATCACCTTCCTTAGGCTGACATTTTGTGAACATAATAATATCCAGTCCAGATGATTAGAATGATATTATAAGGCAAGTTTTCAAAACCAGGATAAAACAGATACAGGAAAATGAAGCTACGATTTGGCAGTACATGCTTTCAATGAAATTACTACTTTTCAGCTTGATGGTAGGCAGTTCATTAGTCCCAAAGGTGTTTCTGAAGTAGACACCACCTTCTCTACCAATGCAACAGGTTTATAATTTTTCACAGATGCAACAGAAGAATTTCTTCAGTATCTATTTATCCTGAGACAGTAACTTATACTTCACATGAGCTTGATACCTTTATCTAATAATTAAAGCAACATAATTAAAACAACACAGTATCACTCAAACTGATAATCAGGGGCAAATTCAGAAAAAAATGAAATTTGTTTCCTTACTGATGTAAACATATTGCCAACTACAATAGCTACACTCTCTACCTTTAATTACTGTTCCTTCCTTAACAAACATTATGGGCTATCACCTAGAACGCACTCAAATATTTTACCATATACAACCCTGAAGATCACTTCTGTAACAGTGTGATAGAGATACAACAGAAATCAACACCTTTCTGATTAAACCTACATACAAGTGGTCCACTGAGGTGGACAGAAGCCCAAGACTGAAGACAACTATTTTCTCTGTGATTACACAGATAAGCAAGAACCAAGTCCAGAGTTTCAGGCTTCCTACAGAGTTTCAGGCTCCCATACACATGACAAACCTGCCTCTGTTTTGCCTTAGGAATCATTCTCCTTCCAAGGCAGTGACAGAAGTGACAGAAGTGACCAAAGGCAATTTCATTGTAAAGAGCATTAAGTTCTCTCCTTTGCTGATAAAAGCAATGCTCATTAGTTACTTGGCTTCTAGATTCAAGACTTGTTTGGCTGGGGAAGACAGGGTTTGCAGTTGCCAGTTAACATGAGCTAAAATTCTTGCAAATAATTAGACTTCGAATTTGTGAGTTCAGAACACATTAATCTAGTTGTGCTCTCCTGATATTCTGAAGGAGTGAAAAAGCCAGGGCTTGTTTGTCTTTCATCTGCGAAACAAGTGACTGGTTAGAGTCAAACATCTCACAAATAGAGTATTTAGAGTGCATCTGTTTAGGAATAAAAAAGGCAAGGTAATTTAGGTAGGTAGACAAACAGTTAAACTGTTAGGAAAAGAAGAGTGTAAGAGTCACCCCGCTTTAACAAACTGCTGTGTTCAGGGAAGCACAAACTGATACCAAGCACACCTATAACCCAGTTTTTCACTGCTCTGGATATGATGAGGGTATCTTTCCAACAAAATACAGAAATTGATTCTGGTTCAAACACACCACTTGCAAAACTGAAACTAATTACTGGGCATGTTGTAGCATTATTAAATAATATAGAGAGTTTGTTCTAGCCTATCTTTGATGTAAGTTTTGCCAATACATTTAGAGTTCAGTTAGGTTATGCAGGTGCCTCAGTGAGAAATTAAGTCAAGGAAGTGTGCTAGCTCAGGGAAGGACAAGTTGCTATTCCCTGTGGAAAACATTATGGTCCTAAGAAGACTGATCATGTGCTCATTGCTAAAATTTACCTACTGTATTATCAACAGAGTAATAGCAAGTGCTCTCCTGAAGCAGCCCGTAAGAAACTTTTTTACCCAGAAAGATCAAGGACAAATCAAGACTTTCCTTCAAGCAGCTTTTACTCGGGTAAAAACAGGAAAAGCCTTGGAAGGGCAGGAATGTATCTATTTTCAGAGAACATGTCATTCAAGCAACAAACTTGCCTTTTCTAGTAGGTAGCTTCAAAGAAAACCTACGTTACTGATGTGTAGAATACTAATAATCTGCACTTTTGTTTTCTTCTGGTTTTAATCAGCCATGCAATCTCTTAAAGATATTTCACTAATGTCTTAAATGATATTTAATATTCAGTAACTAATTATTTTCATTTCAACTGCTTTCTTGACACAGCACACACATATGGGAATGGAGGGTAGGGCTAATAAACCTCACTGTATGGCTTTAAAAAAATCCCACTAATTAAAATTAATCTTTGATAAGCTAATTATAAGACTTGGATAAACAATCATCTAGATTATTAGGAAAAGGTTTGCCTAGTAACTCCTAACAGCTCACCACTCTTTGTGCTATTTCTGCCATTTCCTTACAAAATACTGAATTAACTGCATCTTCAGAAAGTTTCACTTATCCAGCAGGGAAGTTTTTCCTAAAGAACACAGAGAAGAACACAGCTGAAAAAAATTGCATCCTTTACTTAAAAATAAAAGCAATTTTTTATAAGTGTTCCTGTTATGACCAAAAATTTATTCATTTAAATGCCTGGAGAAAGAGTAATAACTTAAGTTTTAACATAATGAAACTCACTTTCTGTGAAAATGAAATGGTATTATATTGTGCCATAAGTGATTGTTTCTGCATTTTCACTCACTAACTGAAATTAGATTTTCATTGGCAAAGTTTAATTACTGAACTTTTTATCTAAACAAAAAATGGAGAAGAATTTGTCAGAACACTGATTTTATACAGCTCTCAAATAATAACAGTAACACATTCTTAGCGGGTATCAAAGGTACTTTATAGCCATGGATTCTTGTAGCTGCAGATGTTTCTACACCTTGGTGGGAAACCTGAAAACCCACTTGCATTTGCATGATCTCCTAATGTTTTCTGGCACAAAGAACCTGCTATTTTTTATCAAATGGATTTTGATATTTCCACTGTACTTTGGAACTATTCAAGTGCCTACATTCTCATTTTTTCAAACATTTCTAAGTGCATGAGCTTTTATTTCAAGAATGAAAGTCTTGCATGACTGAAACTTAATGAGCCAAACATTCTGCTTTAATGCTCTTCCTAATGGATCAAATGGAGCATGTGGTAAAAAACAAACAAACAAAAAACACACGCAAAAATCCAACCCCAGTCCCCAACAAAACCCAGCCAAACCTAAACCCCAAAATACTCAGCACAATGGCAGGTAAGAGCTGGTTGCCAAGCTGAACAGCAGTATCATCACCAAAGCTCCCAGAGCCATTAGCCACGCAATCTCCTCCACCAGTCCTCAGAAATTTTTTTGTAAAAAGATTCTGTGTTCAGGAAATTAAACAAATTTATATTTCCCCATTGTGGTCACAACTGTTTCTGGGAGTGATCTCGCTTAATTTTAACTCCATGGATGTGTGATACTGTTCTGTCCTACTCATGTGGATGTTTAATGAAGGGTCAATGGCAGGAACTGTTCTGGAGTACATTCAGATCAAATCTATATAAATGAGTGTATAGAGCATAAAAATGAGAAAATATTTCAGTGTCATTCATCAGATAACAGGCATTGCTGTAAGGAGTTCAGATGTTTGATTAAATAGACTCTTTAAGTACCTGTAAGATTCTTGCTTTTCATATTTATATTCAAAGGTTTGCTCTTTAGTTATCCTTTTATATACAGTAATATTTGCTAGATAATAATTATCTACTGTGGGAGACTGAACCCCAGGGGAGGAGGAGGGGAGCAGAAGTACAAAAAAGTCCCACATAGCCCATTACATAAATGTGCTGTCAAGAGTGCCCAGGCAATAGTACAGTTCAGCACTTAGTGAATTACAGGAAATATGACAATAAAGGAGATGGGAATTCAGTTGCATGCTTCTGCTTACACATCTAGCCATCCCAAGTAACTGGGACACTTGACTGCAAGGGAGCTGCTGAACAACTAATGTTAGTGTATTGTTGCCTTGTGGAACTAGTTGCCATGCTCTTACTGGGATAAAACACCTGAAATCCACTTGGAAACACCAAACAGAAACAATCACATTAATACTACAAAGAAAAAAATGGTAAATTGTGTAAATCCTCATGCTACTACCTATAACTCTCTAAGGCTTCATTTTTTCTACTAAATAATTTACATATTCATAAGGTTTTTTTCTAATATGTAGTATTGTGATTTGTTGAAAATACTTACGACATTATTGTTGTTATGTCTAGTAGAAAGGTAAGTTTGACTGGTTGCACTGAACTCCTAACCTACCAGTAGTAAATTGGTAATAAATTGCCAGACTGGCCCCTAAGCAAGCTGTGTACATGTGGCTCCAGAGAGGAGCAACAAAGAGCACAAAAGAGCTATGGCAGGACTAGGATTGTAAAATGCAACCTGATTGACCTAATGTTTCTGGTAACATGACTGATTTTTCTTTTGTAACTTCAATGTGATAGATTTTGAAAGAGCCACTCAGATGATCAATAGCAATTTTTCATGGCATTTTGGCTATTTCAAACTTATATTTCCTTTACTGGTTTTGCATTCACTACACCCAGAGGATTAACCTCAGCCTCCATTCACAAATTATTTTAGTTTAAGAAAACATATACATTCACTTTCCATCTCTGCAAAAACCTGTGAAAAATCTACTTAACATACTCTTATTATTCTGACTATCATCAATGCTGTAATCAGTATAAATAAATGCATGCAGGGAAGACAGAAGCAATGGACAATCCTATCAAAATCAGACAGCAGGGCTCTCGCTGACTTGTTCAGTAGTGCAGCAGTGGACACCAGTAAAAGAGGAGCTGCCAGTGCCTGTGAAGGCACCAGGCTTCAAGCTACCCAAGGGCCTCTGGCTGTGCCAGCCTTTGTCCTGGCCTTGCTGGAGCTTTCCTTTTAGCTCTAACCATGATTTTTTTAATAACCAAGTGGCTATTGCCTAATTGGGTTTACTTTTCCTTAGCTTTGTATACTTGTGTGAAATACTAGATTTTAAATAAATGATAGTGACAAGTGGTTATTCTGGGCAGCATTCAGTGCTTCTGAATTTAGTGACACAGCATGCTGCAGTGCAGGCATGACTGCAAAGAGAGGGGCACTGGGTGACATGGGAAACCCCAGCACTATAAAGGCTGAAAAGAAAATGATGAACACTCTACACCCCATCTGAGACACTGCACACACAGCACAACCTGAACTTGCACAAAGCTGCAGATCACTGAAGAAGCAGCCAGGTGCAAAAGACTGTCAGAAAATGAAAAAGACCCCAAAGGTTTCCCTAGAGTGAAGAGGATGAAAAATCATGGACAGGAACAATGTGCTCTTCCCAGGAAAAGAGGAAGATGAGCTCCTTCCTCAGCAGCAGTGCTGTACCACTCCTGCCACATGAATGACTCCCTAAAACCTTCCTCCCAGACTGGAGCCCAGTGCCTTGGGACCCGGGGGCAGTGGAACTGCAGCATAATGTGGAAAGGAAGGGGTAGAGTTGGTGTGCAACAATTTTAATTGCATTGTTATTGAGACTTCTATTATTTAATGCTTTTTTTAACTGAGATTTTTTCCTTTAATAGCTTTTGTCCCTCTACCTTTCCTTCTTTTTCTGTAATAACTGCATCTGGATTAACAGTTTTTTATTAGCCTGTTATTTTGATTACTTTTGTAGTACATTCTTGACTTTACTTATGACTGTGGTCTGTTGTTTGGGGCTTTTTTGTCCATAACAAAGACTTGGGTGATAGAAATAAGGAGCTAACTTGAAGTTGAGGCTAGGGCCCCAGTTCCCCAGTAGAACTGTGAGCTTTAACAAAATGGAAGATCCAAATAATCTCATGCTTCTATAAGAGAGGGAGACAGCAGAATGTATCCTTGTAATTATTCATGTTCAAAATCCATATAGATTTTGTTTTGAAAGGCTAACAGTGTGATTAAGGAACAGAAGGAAAACATATGTCTGAAGAGGCTCTGACAAAAAAAATACTTTAGAAAAATGTTTCATTGCATACAAAAAATCCCTCAAACTTCAGGAGCTATTTAGCTAGATATTTGTGCACAACCAACAGGGGAAAATGACTGAGTCACTCCAAGTGAGTGAGACTTGGCAGGTCTGCAGAGCTCAGCACTCTTTCTGTTGCCAATCTCATGCTTCTATAAGAGAGGGAGACAGCAGAATGTATCCTTGTAATTATTCATGTTCAAAATCCATATAGATTTTGTTTTGAAAGGCTAACAGTGTGATTAAGGAACAGAAGGAAAACATATGTCTGAAGAGGCTCTGACAAAAAAATACTTTAGAAAAATGTTTCATTGCATACAAAAAATCCCTCAAACTTCAGGAGCTATTTAGCTAGATATTTGTGCACAACCAACAGGGGAAAATGACTGAGTCACTCCAAGTGAGTGAGACTTGGCAGGTCTGCAGAGCTCAGCACTCTTTCTGTTGCCAAGTGTCATGCTTCATACAGCAGACTCACGCATCAGGTGTCCATGTCACACTTTTATTTCACTCTGCATAAATCTCACATAGACATATCTTGACAAGGTTTGTTTTATGCCAACACAAGTGCTTCATAAGCATTGCTTAACTGGGAAGACCAAGAGCTGGCAGCCAGATCAGCTTAGGTGCAGTGTTGATTCCTACATCAGATACACAAGTTACCAGCAAACCACTGTGCCAGTTGTTGCTGGAGCCTCAGGACCTACCCAGTAAGATGTGTGTGGTATCCCGAGAGCTTCCACAAGCCCGGCGGTCACGGCCATGCTCTGCTGCACTAGCAAATCTAATACACGTTGACCTTGGTAATTCTTCTGCTTTCAGGCTCTGGAGAAAACTTCTTTGTTTTTGTCAAATGAATGATATAATGAAACCTGTCATATAGCAAACCACAATCAAACAGATTTTAGTATGTCATATAACTAGCATTTTATGTTTTATTCCATTTAGTGTTTTAAGGTCATACTCATTCATACAACACTCATGTTTCTTTTAATTCTGTCTATATTTTATTCTATTTTGTCATACCTGATTACCCTCTATTTGAAACTCTTACTTTGCATTAGCACACTGGCTGTATTTGTGTCTGTTTGGAGCTACATGGGTAAATCATGTGCTTGGAGCACTGCCTCAGCATCAAATTGTCTGCTGAGAGTGCAGTTCCACGCTCTAATTTGTGCTGGCGGTGAACCCAGTGTAAACAGATCCTGCCCTCCTCCTCTGCACCCACTCACCCTGCCCATCCTGTCACCTCTTCCCTGCTCAGCACACTCAGCTATTTATGTTGATCAAAGTGGTTGAAGAAGGGGAGACAACATACATCACCTTAGCTGAGGATCTGACTTACACAAAGTAACTGCTCTATCCTCAAAAAAACCCAACCCTCAAACAAACTCAAACAAAGAAAACTCACAAATCCCAAACTGAGTGTCATTCATAATCTGATCAGGAAATTTCACCTGTGCAATTTCAGCTGCACAACCTACAGGAACCGTAACCAGAGGCAGGAGTGAGAAGCTGAGGGGAAACTGGGCAGGGAGGTCTTAAATCACCCCTGCTGGAAGAGACCAGTAGGGCAGATCTCTGCCTGGAGGGCAAGACAGTGATGGGGGACAACATGCATCTTAGAAGTGAAGAACTGTAATCCTGTACATTCCCCAAAGGAAGTAATTATGCTAAAGATTTTTTCCTCTACAGAAGGGCAATTTCAACTTTGAGCTCAGTTTCCTTTGTATACTTTGTTCAGTATCTAGCATGGTGTCCATGCATTGTTTTTACATTGTGTTTGAAGAAATACAAGTACACTGCAGATTACAGAATCTTTTAGAGATTCCATAGCAACTTTGCCTTTGTTTTTTTCCCCGCCTCTAGGTATTGTCCATGAATATTACCCATCTATTTTTTAAGGAATTTTTAAAAATATATGCAGTATTTGGAAGAAATCGATTCTGCCAACTACTGGAAGCAAACAATTCCACAGTCATTCAATCATAAAATCCCTGCAGTAGGTACTGAGTGATTCAGACCACAGAGCTAAGCTGACACCTGCTTTACAAGACTCGGAAACCTTCTGCATTAGGCACCTCCAGGTCTTTTATTTAATGTGATACTGGTTCTTCCTTCGCATTTGCTGCCACCCTTGATCTTCCCAGTGCTCTGATGCCACACACAATTTGGCTGCTGGCTTATCAAGAGCAGTTCTTGTAATAAAATGTGCCCTGCAATCATTTCATTCAGAGAAGGAAGTTTCATCCTGGGAGTAGCCGTTTTCAAAAAGAACAACACTTAGCAGGGAAAGAAAAATCACTATTCCTTTATGTTATTTTATTCAAATTCCCTTGAAAAATAAATGGGGTAAGCACCTAAAGCACAAGGCCTTTTTAAACACAGGATTCCCTGGAAATTTTGTTCTACAGCTGACTGGATGTTATATCTGCCTATATTACATATCTCCTCCACTTGCATGTTTATTTCCTTACCTCACCTTGTCTACTTACTTCTTTAAAATACTTAGCAACATCCCTGACTATTGGATCAACTCAGATGGTGCACTTATTTCCCTGTTAAAAATTACATGCAATATCCCACACTGGAAACTTCACCAACGTGGAACAAGGTCAGCTAATGTAATCAGAGAGGAATGGAATCTTCTTCATTAAGTATAAGAATTCCTTTTTCCTTTTCAGTGGCAATTTCTAGACTTCAGTCTCAGCATGTGTTCTATTTGGTATGACAGTGGAAAGCTGGAAGAAGAATCACTGGTACATTACTACAGTTTTGTTTACCATGTGCGGTAAGACTTCTTGGATAACACCTCTATTTGTCTGTGACACAGCAGGGAGTAAATGAAGATGTTTATTCTGACCCCTAAGCAGAAAGAACTCCCTTAATCCACTCACTGATGAGATAACACTGTAGGATTACAATAATCAACTTGCAGTATGTCCTCTATTAGGGCACGAAAGATACAGCATTTCATATCCACTGGGAAATGATTCTTCCCTTACATAACAGTGACAGGCTTTCGCCCTTTGAGATCACATTTTTCACCCCATGCTGTGCCCTCAAACTGCTTCTGTATCAAATGGCTAATATTAAGCTAAATACTGCAATTCTAAAAGTCTGCAACTAAAAGAAAAAAATTGTTTTCAATGCCCGCTATTGATTTAAGTAATGGAATGATAAAGGGACAGATGTTAACAATATACTTGAGCTTCTAAGCATCCTTATAGGGATAGAGTTACAATGAACTGTTTGTGAAGGGCTCTTATTTAAATGTAGATCCAAACCCAAATCACTTCCTGCCCTAACAAATTTAAAAATTACTAATACTACTGGTAAACACCACAGTTCAAGTCATGACAATTGCCTAATGTCATGCAGGAATCCTCCATTTGCTACAGAATTACTGAGTTTTGTTAAAATTCAAATAATGAAACACAGGGAGGATGGGAGGGAAGAAGAGAGAATTCAGATAATTTGTTCAAACCTGTATTTTTTTCCATACACTTTTCTAAAGGAAATTTTAGGTGTCAAAAAATACATATCTTGTGCTCATTATTAAATGCTAAATACCACAGTGTTTTGAGCTGCCTTGTGGCCATTGTAAAGAAAACAGGTGTTCTGATAGATTATAAAGTGTGAGTCAGAGGATGTGCAGAACAGAATTTTAATGAGGCTGCGAGCACAGAAGTCTGACTAGCCTTTTGAACATGATGCTAAAACACTGAAAGTAGTCTTAAAAGAGACAAATAGCAGGAACACAACTAAAAAAATCCTCATTAATGTACACCAAGTGAATGTGATATAGAAAGTCATTAAGTGAGGCTTGGCAAGGCAGCGGTGGAGCTGATTACCGCGAGGTCTGCGGCTGAGGAGGCAGATGCTCTGGACAAGCCCCTCAGAGGTGGGGATGGCTGGTTCAAAGGAGGATTCATCATTTTCACCTTTGCTCTGACTCCTGCTGCTAAAACATGCACATTTGTTAATTATTTCCTTAGCTAGGTGAAGGTCCAGTCTGACATTCTAGTAACATTATAGTAACAATTGCAGAAAAATCTTCACTGAGCACCTAATCCAGCCTCCAGTCTCCTCCCACTCCTGCACCAGCAGCAGATGGCACAGAGCCTCTGCCTGGCCTTGCCGAGACCAGCTCCCAGACCTTCCCAAAACAGGAGTTAAAGGCATCCTTAGCACATCAGATAACAATTTAAATCACTTCTACCATTACATAAACACAGAGCCTCCTCAACAGTTTTAAAAGATTATAAATATTCTCTGGTATAAACTAATTTTGAAAAAAATAAATAATTCCTGCTATCTCAGGACAGTTTTTTTCTTTTAACAAAATTGCTGGCTGAAAATCAAACACAGGCATTACTAAAAGAAGCACATCTGGGCTTGTGTGAATGAAAAGGCCAGAGAATGATCTTCGTAACTGACACCACACCAATTGCTCTTCAGATAGTTTCACTCATGTGATTAAACCAAAGGAAAGGAAGAAAAAAAATTTAATCTCTGTGCACAGTTTAAATGAGCAGTTGCACATATATTTAGTTTTGCTAAAGTGGGTTTTATATATCTGGCAGCTCAAAATCAAGCATGAAGTTAAATACAGAAGTGGACCTTTCAGTAATAGAAATGTATGTGAAAAATGGAGAAAAATATTTTAAGCAAATATATGACATTTGCTTTACATGAATTAACCATTTTAGTATAAATTCATTAGACTGTTAATTAACTACAAACTTTATTAAGGTTATTCTCTTCCTACAAATTTCTGTCAAACACATACTAACAGTATCAGTACTGTGTTTCTGCAGATATCTAGTCCATGCTTTGTAAAGCACACAAGTTGTTAAGTGTATGCATTTTTTGCCTCCCACACACTCTTGGACATATGTTGTTTACTTTTTAAACTCCAAAAAGTGAGCATAGAAAATTACTTCTGCACAGAGAGGATTTCTTTAGCTCAGCTTCAGAAGCAACATCTAATTGGGTTTCTGATGGTGAAAGCTCGTGAGAAATGCCATAACACTAACAATAAAGGGAGAGAGGTATTAATTACTGCAAGATCTATGTTAATAAAACCTCAAGATATAGGAGTCAGAAAAAGAGCAGCAGTCACCCTTCATAAACTTCATTTTAACACCAATGGACAATCTCCTTTGATGACACTGGGTATGCGATTTGTACAACAGAATGAGAACCCACAGCATTGAATACAAATGCAAAACAGTCAGACCAACAGGGCTAAACTAATTTTCAATAGAGGGGCAAGGTTTTGACTCTTTTCCAGGAGCAGAGAAGGTAAAATGGTCAAGCAATAGGAGTACCCCAGAAAAGGCAAGGAAAGTCCAGGAGAGACTTTTCAGGAAGCCTGAATAAGAGGCTGCCTTGGGAAAACCAGGCTGCTAGCCTGCTGCCAGCTTCACTGGCTTGGCTGGCTGTCACCTCTAAGAGACTGAAAAAGTGCAAAAATCCAGAATTTGAAACCCAAAATGTCAACAGTTGCTCGGAAAATGTGAGCACACATTATTTGAGAGGGAAGCCTGTGCTCTTCAGGTGTCCTTGTGGACATATGGATGTATAAAATAGTGTGTGTGCGTGTCTATTTGTACGCATATGAGAATATGTATCCTAAGGGCCTATGAAAGACTGCTTCAGCTTCCACACAAAATATCCTCTAGCAGATGTAAACCTGGAATGCATCGCTCCACAGCAGAACTCATAAAACATAGGGCAGGTGCATACAGGTTACTCCTAGGAATGGTTTAATCCTTTCATTAAGCCTTTAACCTTCATCTTGTAGACTGAGTTATTTTCTGTCAGTTGTTTTAGTTCTGTTATTCTGGAAAGATTTACATATTCTTAGAACTAAGTCAAATTAAATGTCTCCACATTTAGAGAATCTTATAAAAACTTTAAGGATGTTTCCTGTTCATTTTCATCCTTCTCACTGCTATTATATTAAAAAAAAAAAAAAATGAGAAGAAACTTGCTAAAGCCTAATTAAGGAAATCCTGAAGTAAAAAAGTGCATTAAAGAAAGAAAACAAGAAATGTGTTTTGAAACAAGAAAGTGTTTTGAAACTCCCATTTGTATCCTAGTAAGTGGAGGGAAGTTCTTCAACTAAAATGTTTGCACCACCACCTTAGTAAGTACATGTATAACAAAATTACACCGAATCATACTGGAGTGCCAGCTCACACATAAAATGCCTCTATTATTATATCTCAAAGCATACATGTAGGTGGTGGAAGAGGTAACCCAGAGTTTCATTCTCTTTGGCCGTATACTCTGGTCTTTCTTTAAAAGGAGAAAAAAAACACAAAACCAAACCAACACACCAAAAACCAACCAACAAAAAAAAACCACAACACCCCCCCCCAAAAAAAAACCACAAAAAACAAACAAAAACACACACACAAAAACAACCCACAAACACAAGAAACTGGAAAAAACAAGAGTACATCAGATGAATACCTTTGAATTATTCTGCACACCCACCTCTGCCAATCACATTCAAAACAGTTCCTGATGCAGAAAACCTGTGACCTGAATACACTTTCTACACTAAAAATACAATTTATATGACTTATTTGCAATGCTCATGAACAATACAGTGGGTACATCTGTATCACAAGTATTCAATCATAAGCTGTCAAGCACCTTTAGCTAATTCTTTAGCGCTCCTGATTTCCCCTTCACTCATCTGAAGATCAGTGGTGCCAAGGATATTAATTCAGCTCTGAACACAAGATCAGCTCTCAGCACTTTACAGAATTTTTCTCTTAAGAAGCTTTCTAATGTATAGTTAGGGATTTTTGCACCAAGTGGATACTTGTTAGCACTTCACAAGTTAGTGCAAAACATGTCTTCTAAAAAGATACAAAAGAATAGCTTGAATGGGTATTTTGGTCACCTCAACAGTTCATATCCAGATATTCCTGAGGATACTGGACATTTTCAAGGCATCTATATAAATACACCCAGCCAGAAAACACAAGCATTAGAACTGTATGTTATTTTGATTAAAATAAAAAATGCTTCATAAATATTTTTGCATCATGGGCTTTATTTTCACTGTGATTTTTTATTTCAATTTGTTAAATGGACTTTACAAATTCAGATTTCACAAGCTTTCTTTAGAAGAATCCCTCTGCTTCCAAACCTGTTTCACCTAAGTAACATAAATCACCGTTCTCTCCAAAATTTCTATTTTGTATAACTTAGCTAAAGTGTGTGGCTATTGCCACTGAGAACAGATATTGTTTCAATTCCACAGGTGGCTTTTATGCATACTTTTCTTCAGGCTCACATTCAAACGCAAACCTGCTCTAACAACAACTCCTCGTTTCTGCTGTTCAGAGTCAGGGTGACTCAAAGGAAATGCAGCCGTAACACCAGCCCCAGGGAAAATCTGTACTTGATTACATTATTTCCAATTTTAGCAACAAATGTTACCAGTAGTAAAGCTCAGCCTCAGAGCAAGCGAACGTTCTAAAGTCTTAGCTGTAGTGTGCTGAGTTAGATTTAAAAATAACCTATTGTGAACGTTGCATATTAATCACGTGCCTTCAGAGAGTGGGTAGGAGTTTGACGGTGTTGCCAAAGAAATGTGAGGAAATTAAACCTAAATGCCTAAATTTTTGGTGTGAGAACAATAACCCTTCTAATTATTGCACACAAGTTACAGCTTTTGTGTCATAAACACCCAATAACCAGTGAATAACTGAAAGTTAACTCTTGAGGTTTGAGAACACAACATTTAAAATATTCAAGTGACAACAGCTCAATTCCCTTTAAAATCTGAACGTATGAGGTTTAATAGTATACTCTGCCAGTTCCCTAATTCACTTCAGTATGCTCATATTTTCAAGGAAATAATCTTGTTACAGCATTTCTATTTGATTCCATAATGTCTGCCACAGCATGGAAAAGAATAATCAAAGCAAAAGAACCTTATAAATTAGATTTTTTTTTTTTCTTTAAAGTTGATTCCTTGGCAATCACCAGTGTGTGAGTTTGCAGAGAAATCAATTGCTTCAAAGACTTATTCCAGGCAACTAACTGAAGAGAACGGAATCCGTAGCTTTTATTCCTTTCCTCACTCTGACACAAATGAAAATTGTACAAATACACACCGAATTTTCCTTATCAAATTTATCAGTTGCTGGTCTTACAAAAAACAGTATACCCAAGCCAGAGAGATCAATTCACAGTTGACATCAGAACTGTATTGTCTTTCCCTCACCCACATAAAACCAATTCCTGCTCCAGGTGGAGCTGCGTAGTTCAGCTGGGAAAGGGGAACACCACCAGTCTCCCCTTGGACCACAAAGAGGCACAGCAAAGCATCACCGGGCAATGCAGGACATGCTGTCTGGATTCCAGTGACGTAGGAAGAGGTAGAGGCCACAGTCACTGACATTGCTGCAATAATGGCTACTTGTGAGCAACCCTACTAAGTTTCCTATTCTAGTCACTAATGCACCTAATGGTCCAACAACCTTTGCTCCTAAGTGAAGGAAAACACACAGTAAAATGTAAAAAAAAAAACAACCCACCAAAACCCCAAAGCAACAAAAAACCCAAAACAAACAAATTGAAAACAACAACAAACACAAAAAACAACCTTTTTTTTTTTTTTTTTTTTTTCCCCTCCAGAGTTTTCATTTAAAAGCAAAAAAGTATTCACTTTTGTTTTCTGAGCATCATTGCAGTGGCACAAATGGTATTTCCTACATGCCCTCAGTCTACAAAAATGATGATGGAAGCTTCATAAATTACTGATGCATTGCTTAGACATACTTTATAAAATTAATAAATTCTTCATGAAGCAATGGAATGATGTGAAAGCTTCCAACAGAGATTCTATATAGGTCTTCCTTGGATAACTGTTAAAAAGAAAAGCCCCTTTAGAATTGAGATTAAGATGGATCAGCTTCATGATTAGACAGAGCACTCATACAGCAATGAAATTAGGAACAACTTAATTATTTTGCAGCACTCTAAAAAGAAGTATGCACAAAAGACTAATAAAAATTACACAGCAAGAATGTAAAAGAAAGAGACTGCAATAGGTAAAGGCAGGACTTGGCTGGGAATGCAGGTGTACAGTAGCACAGACTGCGGTGTGCAACTAATACTAGTACAAATAGGCCTCTCTAACTTTTATCATCTCTCCTGGAAAACTGTCAATTGAGAAAACAACTGACTTTACAGTACATTAATTAGTGAGTGCTGAGTATTTAGCAACAACTTCAAGATCCCACTTCGGTTACAAGAAATCCGCAAGGTCTGTAAAGCATATACTAACATGTGCTCTAATCTATTTCCATTGAATGCAAATTTTTCAGCCCTATAAGACTCAGAAAAGCAGCACACAAGAGAAAACTCAGAGAGATACATATTAAATAAATATTAAAATGTTTTCAAATTATTTGTAGAAAGATCAGCTCTGCCTTCTCTAAAGGGATGCTAGCATTTAAGTTGTTCATATTGGGTTTTTTTCTCCTAAATGTCAGATGTTTCCTACTTCTTATTTTCACCTAAATATGCAGGACAAAACTAAACCTGCTGCTCAAATAATACTGTATGGTTAATAAACAAAAACATACTGGCTTTGAAAACAAGTTGCCATTTTCAAATAAAAATCAAGCAACCCCTTCTTATGCCAGGGTAAAAGAGGAGATGAAATGGTAGCCAAGGTCACTATATTCAAATATTCATGAAGCCAGAGATCACACAGGTTTTTTAAAGTGATTCACCAACAGGCTTAATGGCAACCACTGAATCACAGAATCATTCTGGTTGGAAAAGACTTTTAAGATCATCGAGTCCAACCATAACCTAACTCTACCAACTCCACTGCTTAAACCATCTTCCTGAGCACCACATCTCTATGTTCCTTGAACACCTCCAGGGATGGAAGCTCAGCCATCTCCCCGGGCAAACTATTCCAGTGGTAATTACCCTTTCAGTGAAGAATTTATTTTCTAATACCTAATTTAAACCTCCCCTGGTGCAACTGTAAACCGTTTCCTTTTGTTCTACAGCTTGTTACTTGGGAGAAGAGTCCAACCCCCAACTCACTACAACCTCCTTTCAGGTAGTTGTAGAGAGCTGACAAGTTGAAAGTTTGGTGTCAGTAAAGACTTAAGTCTGAGAAAGAGAGAGAGGAGGAGCTTGGAGCTCGCTGCCTGTGCCAGTCACCCTGACAGCAGTGGTAGGAGGCTTAGCCAACACCTTGCGCTTCTTTTCAAATAAATGACTGACGTGTGAAATCCCATCTTGCACCAGCAAAGCCAGTATACTGACCATGCACAGGGGGCAACACCTACCCACAGTATAATGGCACACAAACAAGGACCTCACAATAGTTCTCACACTATGCACTACACAGAACCTGACCTCAGCATCCTCATAGTCGAACTACTCTGCCACTGAGGAGCCTGGGCAGCAGGGACAACTGGATGATTTCCTTAGCCAACTGGAATTACTGCAAGACATTCCAAGTGAACAAGAGACTACACTTCCACCAACTGTTAGGGTTAACGGGCTATTTTATTGCTTTGTTTTGCAGGAAGAGCTCTGTAAGTTTTCTAATAGTCGTGTGCCCCAAGTACTTAAAAACTTGTACATCCTTATGGATGCAAACTATGCCTCTGGAGCCACCCAGGGGAACCTGCTCAGCAATGGTTTATGGAATACAGTGATGGCAAAGCAGCAACAGCGAAGCACTTATATAAAAAAAAAAAAAAAAAAAAAAAAAAAAAAAAATAAAAAAAAATTAAGAATGGTCTGGCTAGTCCTAGTGGGTATAAGATACTAGGGTACGTGTCAGAGCTTCATGTCCCTATGCTACAGAAAGACATGATGCTGACCAGTGTGAAGTTTGGAGACATCCCAAATGACTCATTATTTCTGTCAATTCAAGAAGGTCATACCCAGAGTCATAAGACAACACGAAGCACAGATCCATGCAGAAAGATAAAATGAGACTGTTTACTTTCTGCAAGGTTCCAGTACCTATGTGTTGCATCCTATGCAACACAGGATTCTTTTTCCTTCTGCTGCAAATATTCAATCCAATAGCATTGACAAAAAAGCACAGCCAACAAGATCATCTTGAACTGTTTAAAAGGCATGTTTCCCTTCTGAAACCCTCAGCCTGTAAAAATCTATCAAGCCACTATTTCTAATTGAATTGATTTGGAATTTACACTCATAACCAAACAATAAAGCTAGACCAAAGAGTTTAAATCACAGGACTCTAGCAAAGAGTGTAACTTGTACAGAAAATTAAAATCACAATCTTACTGTCCTTTCCTTCTTCGTGGTACTGTACTAGAAATAGTAGATCTTGCAACATTATCATCAGTGATGATCTCATAGTGTTAGAAACTTCTTCAGAGATGAGCAGCAATTTTCCTACTTGAAAGCAGTACCAGGCTTCACCAGACTGCAAGGAAATGAGCAGAGCACAATCCAAACTTCTTTTACTTATCCTATTTTTTAACGATCCAGTAATACCTTTTGAAAGGACTTCTAGCAACTTCCCATGTTTTAATAGTGGTTTAATAGTATTAATAATTAAGTGGTGATATCAAAAAACATACACATCTTCTGACTGAATGACTAAACAGGTGCAGGCCCAAACTTACACAAATTTAGCTTGGCATTCATTATTCTACTTAATTTAGAATCAAGAGCTTGTATAACTTTCAAAATGCTAATTGGTATTGTGAAAATAAAACCTTAAAATGGTTTCAAAGAGTAACATTTTGCATGATTTCTGAATTAACCTAAGCAAATCACTTCTTCCTCCTAAGAGCTAAACAAGAATTAAATTAGACAAAACCATTAAACTGACAGCTTTAAATGCAACTCTTCTTTTTGCATTTGAATACAAACACTTATCTTAATACCAAGCTAGGCACTGTTAAAATCCCTTGTATTCAAGAGAATACTTGACTCTTGTTATACAAAGCAATTTTGATATCAGGAAATAAGTTGCTTGATTATTTTTATTTATTTATTTTTCAAACTAAATTAGTATTTGCCAAAACATTTCAGATTAGAAAACAGCTTTGTTCTGAAATTAGAGTTACTTCTTTCAGACTTCTTGCTGTCCCCATTCGTGTAAAATGTCAGTTTTACAGAGTTAGAAGAAAGCTGAGGAACCAGATTATTTCTATGGCATTAGTAAGAACTTTCCAAAATAAAACACTGGCCAAAACTGCATTCAAATAAGGACCAGGAATCACTGACTGCCCACATTATTCCAGGGTCCTGGAAGGGAAAGCATTTCCCACACTCTCACAAAGCTCTGCATGTTCTTTGTATCGTCATGTGTATGAGAGCTGGGCTGGAAAAACGGTAACTTAAATCTGTAGGTAGTGTGTGAGGATTCAAGCACTATTCTGCTTTACATATCAATAAAAACATCAAATAATTCAGTACATTATCAGTTGCTTCAATCACTATTCAAGTTGATCAGGGTATTTTCTCAGGACCAAGTAACATGAGAACCTGCTCACTGTACAAAGGAGAGACGCCTTCGAGAGAAAGCATCTGTCGCCTCCCCTTTGCTAAGTGAAAAGAACCCCCAATGTTTGTATGTACAGAAAATGACATTTAAAAGCATCCACTGGTACCTCCCTGTACCAGGACACCTAAATGTCCATCACAGCACTTGTGGAAAGAGGCACAACACATGAGAGGAAGAGACAGTGCTGGTCTCCATGCTCCTCTCTGACCTTCTTTTCTGATAAAGGGCAGAAGTTTATTTAAGAGGGAAATACCCACGGTTTTGTTTACTGGTGGAATCACTACCACATGAACAGAAATGACCATATGACATCCAAGCCCATACTTCAGTACATACTGGGTTTTCCAGACTACACAGTTGTGGGAAGAAATCAGGAAGTGGAATTCATTTAAACAAAACAACCAAGGGAGGAAGAAAACCCCAAGAAAATTCTTTCTGATCAAAGGCTTCACCATGTAAGAAAAATAAAATCTTAATTTTAACCAGAGATTGGGTAACTGAAGTTAGACAAATCCCGTATTTATCTAATTTACTACTTCTACAAGCCTGTGTGGATTTGGAGCCCTTAGTCACTGCTTCTCACTAGCAGGTTAAATAAATATTTTCCTCTGCAGGATTCACATTGTTCTTCATACTATGGTTTTAAGACCAGCTTCATATCCAGGAAAGAAAAAAAAATAAGAAATATCAATCTTGTGTAGAATTTAGATTCTGCATAACTAAATAGCTGTGATTAATTAATCACAGCAACAATGAACTGCAGGGGAAAAAAAAAATCAAGAAATACATTGAACTTTCAAATTCGACACTGAAGCAAAATAAACCCCTAAAGTACAATTACCATTAACACTGTTTTGGCTGTGCACAGTCATTTAAACACAATTAATTTAGCAACTTTTAAATATCAATAAGTAATAAACATCTTTGTGTATAGGCCATGCTCGCTCATTCATGTGCTCTGGAGTGTATTAAAAAATGATTTTGTCAATTAGCTAGGCATAGTGTCTAACAAAGGACCTACTGCTCATTAAGGATTATTTAATCACATGTGGAGATTGGAAGGCATTTTCATTAGCTATTTTTGAGTCTCCTTGATTAATTTAAGAGATGCTTAAAATATTTTTGAAATGTGTTTTCACCCTGTAATAAACGCACAGAATTTGCTTTGTCCCAGTCCATTTTTCTACTACCATCAAGCACAGGAAACATGCAACACTGTGAGAGCTGTGCCAACATTCCTCCACCTCTACTGTTCACTACTCTGAAGGCTACAACAGGACAAGGGAAAAAACACGTACTTCCAAAATTACAGGAAAAAAAAAACAAAACAAAAACCGAACAAGTTACTATCCTGCTGCAAAATTCCACTTCATCTTATAATAGCTTGTTGTTTGGTTTCTGGTTTTGTTACATAATTTGCAAACCTTTAACAGTGTACTTTTTAGGATTTTACAATTGAAATAAATACCTTCTAGAAGCTAAGACAGCACCAATATTTTTAGTTTTACTTGCAACTCATTATTATCTTGCTTTTCACCTATGGAAGATTATATTGCAGTAGGTAAGCTGATATTTTTTCTATCATCTGTCCTAAAATCTATGCGGAAATGCATTACACAACAAAAAATCTCTTACAAAATAGTGTTTTTACTCTAGACAAAATAGACAATGAAGGAGAGATGAAATTTGTAGCTTAATACTGGAGTAAAATAAAGAAGGCAGTAGATGTCAACATATTAGTAACAATTCAATCTCTTGAAAATGAGAAGCAGAAAGGAATTCAGAAAAAAATGTGCCTGACAGCTACAGTTACAAGTGACACATACAAATCTTAGTTATTGTTCTCTTTCCATGTGATCTGGTATTTTATATATCCCCACTACTTGGGAGTTGATTATGAAAGCAATGCTGGGGTCAAAGTTTTTCTTACAACTGTTAATCAGTTTTAATTCCCATAAGAAATGCAGAGATAGGTCACACCAGCTCACACACCACTCTGCCAACCTAATTTAGTCTGTTAACTTCTATTAGCAGTACAGTAATTTCGCCTCTAGTGCATCACAAACTCTTGACACTTTCATACATACAAATAATTGCATTTAAAGAAAATCATACTTCACTAGTACTAAGTTAAGGAGTACTAAGTAATTTGTGAGAAACTCAGCTGAGAAGTCTACCACATGGCAGGACTTTCCATTAATTTAAATAAAAACAGCTGAAAGTAAAAGTATCACTCTAAACGTTCCTCTTCTCTTTACGATTATTTCCATGTATCACCATGAATACTGAATGAGCTTTAGAAAATACAGGGACTGACAAACAGTATTGCTTTTGGTGAGATAAATCCTTCTCAGAACAGCCTCATAGCCACACTCCTTCTCTGCCTTATCTCCTAGCTCCATTCTGTGCCAATGCAGACCACTATTGTCTCTGCCAGTCTTCTAAATCCTTTGCCTTTCTCTGCTCCTGTTCTTCACTTCCATTTCACTCTCATTATCACTCCTTCTGGTCCATATTTAAGCTTTATTTCTTGGATAGGCAAGTGTGTCACAACACATAAGAAAAGTGTTTCTGTTATGAATACTGGAAATCAGTACTCTGAACCTGATGCTCCATTCTAACACACCTGTCCCACACACATCAGTTCAGACCTTGGGCACGAGACATTAAAGTGAACTCACCATCAGTGATTTTCCAGGTTCCACACTTCTCATAACTAGAGAGCAATGTCATTAACAATAGAGCATTTTCTGTGACATTTTTGCCTGAGTCCCTTTCCCCTGAACTGATAATAAGTATAGAAAACAAATTATATGGTCTATACACTTAAGTGATTTGTAATAGATTCATTTCACACCAAGACGTGATAAGTAACAGCAGCCAGCATGCCGAGTCAGTATGACAGAGCTTGTGATTTAATGGGAACAATAACCGTACAAAATGCAGGTACCACATCTGCGAAAACTGCCTAAGCTCTCCCAGTGCCCCTAAGGGCCCAGAGCAGCAAAAACCCAAGCACATTCAGTTACAAAGGCATGGCTGGGAGATGGCTAAACTATCCTGACTCCTCCTGGGAAGAATCTATCTTCAGGAGTATGGCTTTGGACTGGGAAAGCTTGTGGCATGGTTGCAGTGGCTGCACCATACTCCCTGTACTCAAACAAAAAAACAAACCCAAAAGAAACCCAAACCCAACAACAAAAACAAACAAACAAAACCACACAGAAAAACAACAACCCAAAAAACAACCAGATGTTTGTAAAAGGATTTCTTAAGTAACTTCATTTTGAAATTTGTTTCTTTAATTTCTCTTGGTAAAATCAATTACGTTGCCTCTTAAATCGGGAAGAGAGCATCCAGGGCTAAGTCCCATGCACATCTATTTCCTTTGCCTCTGAAAACTTGTAGGGCATAAAGAGACAGAAGACACTTCAAGATCTCTAGTGATATGATTCCCCAGCTCACTCATTATAGAACAATGGTTACACAAGTCTTCACACAATCTTCAAAACTCCATGAAAAAAAAGGAAACAACACATCAAGATTCAGCTTAAAGATCACAGTCATGGTCTGTTATGTTGACTAGTATGTTTATTGGGTAGTTACCTTTGATTTGGTTTTGAAAATGCATTGCTTGAAGAGTCAAGCAAAATTTAATCCTGGTATTATGTTTCTTATTAAAATCCAAGATGGTTCTACACTTGTGGATTACTGTGATTTAGAGAAGTACAGCTATGTTGTAGAAGCAGCTTCCCCAGCTCCTCAGCAGACAAATCCCTACTTCTAAATATACTAATTCCTGCTCAGGAAATCTTATCACACTGAACCCTCTTTTATTAGAAACGTTATGATAACCAACCTCAGCACAGTTTAAGCTGTCTGAATACTTTTCTCACATAAATATATTAACTCTATTTTACTGTAGCATACTTCATGGGCTCAGCTTCAAATCCTACACATAACAGTTATATTGGCAGCAATACAAATGACACATAATTGGATTTCTTTTTAAATTGCTATCCCCCCCAGCAGAGTGCATAGAAACCTCTCCATTATTAAAAACTTCAATTTATTTTTTTTTAATTTTAATTTATTTTTTAATTCCTCTTCTCAGATTTCAAAATACTCAGGATACTCTATATGGCAAGTTAGTGAATCTTAACAAAACTTCTGGTAGTACTGAAAAGAAACAGTATACACTTAGGTTCAGCCCATCTTACAACACTGACTATAATTGAGAATGTGTTGTAAGAGAGTGATGCACTGAACATGTAATTACATTCTTTCCCTTTGAACACAGATGGTACTAAGTATTTTACTATAGATAATCAATGCAAGAAATAAAGTAATGGGAAAATGTAATCTGAAGATTCATTTTAAGTATGATTTATGATAAAAAGTTCAAATTTCAAATTTTCTGCATACGTTAAATTATAACAGATATTGTCTCAAAGATACCGCAGTGCCTTTTAGTAAGAGTATTTACTTTAAATAATCGTAATTTATCATGTCTTATCTATTCATCCACTTAATGAATCACTTAGTGAATTAAGTCGTATTATACAATCTATATCAAAAAGGGAATCTCAAAATAAAATGCACTTCTTACTTTTTAATGAATTCCATGAAATAGCTTGTAAAAAATATTCATAACCTGACATTTCTATTTCTGTCTATTTAACAGAAAAATGATTTATCAAACCTGATGTAAACAGTTCTAATTTTACCTATCTTTACAGTCTACTCAAAGGGCTATAAAAAGATTAGTTGTAAAAAGCAGCAATGATCTTCTAAATATGCTCATGGGAAGTTGTCTCCTATGGCTGGCCACAAACATCAGCAGAACATTCTTACATTATGGCATTGGATAGACAGAATCATCCAAGCAGAAAACTTGTGTAAAGAAACGTTTTGGAAAAGGAAAGACATCATCTGTCTTTAAGGCAACTTGTTTTAATGAAATGAAGAGAATTGGTATTATCTCTCTTTGAATACTTCAGGGCTCCCAAAAGATACTGACTTGCCTTCAAACACAGAATCATTTCAGGTGAGATTCCTTTGCTATATTGCCAACCTAAACATAGTATCATTCTGGTAACTCAAGGAAATAAAAAATAAGAAATAAAAAACAAATTGCTTTTCTCTTAAAACTCGACAAGAGTGAAAAACAAAATACAAGTAAAAATCATGTACTGGAAAAAGAAAATAACCTAAAAATATAAGTACTAACCAGCAATAATTGAACTTGTGTAATAGTTGGTGTGGTTTTTTTCTGTTGTGTTTCCTCCCCCCTCAAAAAAAAAAAATAATAAAATGACAGCATGAGGTACTTGAAAAACATCAACATTTTTTAAAATAAGGTAATTTGCTCCAGTTGTATAAGCTGTTGTTTATAGGGTTTTTTTTTCCTCTGCTCCATTAACAGTACAATTATTTGTGGAAACTAATAATTAACTTTGTGTATTTGTCACAGCAAGAATCTGAGTCCATTATTTTTAAGGTTTTTTTGAAAGCTCCCCATGATTTCTGACATTTTGGAATGAAATGAATGAGTGGGAGGGTAACGTGCAGGTGAAGAGCTGCACTAACCTTGCCAAGAGCTTTACAACCACAGTCCCAAGCACTGCACAGGTGCTGGCAAGGAGCAAGATTGAGGAGCTGCACTGCAGGGAGCAACAGCACCAGTCCAGTAGACTTGAACAATGAGCTTCAGCACCTGAACTGCCCAGAGGCAACCAAAATTAAAAAAAAGAAATACATCTTTAAATTTAGAGACTCTTTCAAATTCTCAAATTTAAGGATAACCTCTCCAATTTTCAGCAAAGGCAGGGATCCGGTCTTTTATCTGTCACTAGAATCTCAGGCATTTCTTTTGTCTCTCTCACCCCTACACTGCAGAAGAATAAAATACAAGCAGATTTCAACGTGCCTCAGGGCCTCTGAACAGCCTTTTAAAAGAGATGACAGACCTAAAGTGGGACCAAGAAGCTGAAGCAAACTCTCATGAGAAGTACAGGAATAGCTATGAGACGTAAGATTTGATAGAAGTGAAATTAAAAAAAAAAAAAAAAAAAAAAAGAAATCCTGTGATTAATGGAGTACTACAAAGTGTACATATGTAGTTTAATACAAAATCAATGGGGCATTTATTATCATGGCAATTTCCAAAGTTCATTTCATTTGGCTCCTTTGCCATTATTTGTGTTTCAGAAACCTACAACAGTAATTGTAAACAAGAAAAAAACGCACAGAGATAACATGCAAATACCTCTTTGAGAAAAAAAAACCAAACTGGCAAAACTGGAAAACACCAACTTAGGAATCAAGTATTATATTTACAACTCAATGTAATATCTTCATACTAAAGATATACTGGGAACTTGAAATGACAGTATATGAAAGGAAATTAACTGTAGCTTCTAACCACAGTCAGTTTTAAAACTCAATTCTGATTTTTTCTTTTAATAAATCAGAGTTTGTTTTGACATGTCAAATATAATAGATGTTTTCTAAGTTGTCATGGAAGTGAAAGAATATTTAATGTTTGTACTGCAAAAACAATAGCTACAAGAATGAATCATTTGTTCACAATCATTACCTGCTAAACAGAACAGCCTGTGAGATATTTGATAAGAGAGTCTCACATGCCTACTTGCCAGAGCCAAAAGCAACACTTGTTACAGTTTTTCTGTCTTCATATGTATGTGTAATTTATTCAAGAGACAAGTAGGTGATAAATTATCCATAAACTTAATTTAAGCAAATGAGCATAGCAGGGTTTTGCAGATTACCTGCAGGTGATTCATTACGGGTATTTCTCCGTGTATCTAACATGCTCTCACACACACTCCTGGCACCTTTCCCTGATGAACAGCATCATTGACAAGCAGCTAAAATCCAGGGACAACATCAACTTAGAAGAGTAACCTCTTTGTGCCACCCTGTTCTATGTATTCCTATGTAGAGAAGGACTAAATATAGTAATGCAGCTGACATCCCATCAGTAAGTAGGTAGCTGTCCCGTTTCTCTTTTTATTATATCCCACCATTAGAGAACAGTTCTTTCTTGAATCTTTGAGCAAGACTGGTCAAAGGTATGCTGGTAAATAGTATGATGAGCTGACTATGTGTGTTACATAAAGCAAGTACTAAAGAAGACTATAGTCATTTATTGCAATAACGCAGTTAACACTTTGTACCCAAGATCCTGGTCACAGTCTTCAGTGGGAGAGTCCCAAACCCCAGCTCTTGCTAAACATGCTTTAAGCACATCCCGAGTTCCTGTGTCTCCACCAAGGAGCAAGTTGCTAGTAATTACCTGCTACTATTAAGTCTCTGATCATCAACCAGATTTTCAGCTCCATGACTTGAAAGTAATGGGTGACTTGGGGTGAAAGTAATGCTCCTGTTGAGTTCCTGTGATACCTGCCCTTTGCAATTCCTCAGTCATTCCAAAAACTGAAACCCCAGGATAACTTTATTGTAGGTGATGATTTGTATCATCAAAAGTGTTTTCTCATATAGAACATTTTCAAAACAAGACAATATGTATTGTGAAATCAAAGAAAAACAAAGTTCAGTTTATGAAGTAGGGCAATTCAAACAAGTTTCTTGCTTGTCACTTAGGAATGCAACATTCAATGGTATGTACATTAAAGTACTTGGAAAAAATATATCTGGAGTTTTTGCCTGACGTTGATGCCCTATTCAGAAGCACACAGAGTCTCACTGGCTACAGAAATAAACCTCTCAGCTTTTATTTACAGACTTTTCCCTACCAGGGTGATTCATACAGTTTTAATAATCCTATGTGTCTTACCCAAATATTTCACCTTAGATCATTAGCTGCATAAATTTTTCTCTGCCTATAGCACTGATAGGTATAATCAAATGGATTAGCCTTACAAATCCAAAATTTAATCACAATATGTATGAAGGACTGGCACAGAAGGGGAAATGGACCCACTGTCCAGTGCACAGCTGGCACTGAGCAAAACCATCCCTTCGCTAAGTCAGAAGTTTCACCACTGGAGCTTTGACTTCATTCACTGATTTCAATTTTCAGAGAGAAAGGAAATAGCTAACAACTAAAAATGTAATTTAAAATAATTCAAGTAATTTCTCTGTTTACCTTTTAATGGCCTGATATTTCTATCCTTACCTGATTGTGGATTATGCATTATTAAAGATGGCCTGCCTGGCACTTCTCTGAAGGCAAGAGTGAGGCATGCATGGCACTGCTTTCCTGAATAAAGTTTACAATTTTTCTAACAGTCTGTCTGGTAACTATTAGTCACAAATAGCAGCATTCAGGCAGGTGGGACATCTTCTGGGAATAAGTTCTGAAACCCTTAGTTTTACTTGTTGAGATTGCTGTATTCACTGGATAGCAATTGAATAAAAATATCGTTCTGAAAACCTCCTTCAACTGCCTGGAAACATACTGTTCCTACAAGGCTGACAGATTTGGTTAATTGTGAGGAACTCCTTCACTCATGAAATGAAATGGCTTTGTGTCATTTCAACAAGTGTATACCTGGGAACTACAATATGAATTAGTCTTAATTTATCTGCAGTACTGCCTGCATGCTTTATGAAAAGTATATGCATATATACAAACAGGGTAGAAATTAACTTCTGCCTAAGGCTACCACCACATGTCAATTAAGCTGCCAGACTTTCAGGGGCTGGTATTCTGTCTCTCTGCCTGGGGGAAGCTTCGTATTCCATTTATTATTGAATAAGACAACCAGTTTGGCAGTGAAAATAGATTAACAAATTATATAGTATTTTTAAAAGGTGACTATAACTTACTGAAAACAAATTTAAGGAAGCTTTCTTATTATTGTTATAACTATTTTTCAATGTATAAAGCTGGAGAGGGAAAAACCCATTAACTGTCTGTAAGCAGGATCCAATATGAGCAATATAAGTTAAAAATGCACTCTTGGCTGTGTTTTATTATTTCACTATTTTATTAGCATATAAATATTGGTGGGAGAAGCTGCTGCCATGCCCAGCCAGAGGATGTAAAAAACAATTGTGTTCTAAACAAGATACTAATTCACTGACTGTTAAAAATGCTTTGTTCTTTCTATTAAACAAACACATAGATTACCTCTGTCTTTTTCTTTGCAAACAAACACTTCTTAACATTTCAAGCCTAGGTCTATCTTACTATTACTATACCTTTACAGAAGTTAAAATAGTTAGATGCCATTCAAGATTAATTAACTTCACTGAAATTCACAGAGGCTATTGCAGATAGAAAGGGTAACATGGGCTCACCCCACATAATGCCTACACTTGTTACTTCCATAGACAGAATTTGTGATTTGAAAATTCCATCCCTAAACCCCCCAGAACTAACAAAGTTGCCATGTCAAGCAGGAGAGGCAACTTCCAGCATGCTTCCATGCCAGGTTCTCCACACCCTGGTGCTCCTGCTCAGTTGGGAGTTCCCATTTAAAATAGTGTATTTTGGCATTGATTCTGCCTATGATAAGCCTTAGTTTGTGTACTCATATCATGATCCATATGACCAAACTCTTCCTCTAAGGTGTAAACTGAGTCATTTTGAGGCAAAATCTTCACATGCAGCCAAATGGATGGAGAAGACCTACATACAACTAGTGAGTTGATTCACTATCAAATTGTTGGTCACTAATATGGCCAGATGTCAGATGGTGAATGGGGTCTTTAGGAGGTTGGGTTTTTTTAACCAATTTTGAGTAGAACTCTGCTTTCTCTTGTTATCTGAAGAAAATCAGTGTTTGCAGAAACCTTCTGTGACTGCAGGGATAGGAGGCCTTTTGTCTCCTCAACATGTGATCAGTTCAGTGGTCTCAGAGGATGAAGAGAAAACAGAGCTATATAATAATTGCCATGTAGATGCACACATTGCTTGTTTGGAGAGCACAGTAAGAACATCTTCCCATGACTGGTGTGGCTCCCAGAAAATATTTACACCAAAGAAAAACTGAAGCAAGAGAACAGTGTGACTAGTCTGCTGGATTGAGTATGTGTCCAGAAAATGCTACTGCCATGTTCATGCAACCTTAAAGCCTCTTTCCTCAGTCTGGCAAAGAGAGCAATGAGGCCAAGAGGGCATTTCTTATATGAAAGCTGAGTTTCCACTGCTCACTCTAACAAACAATTTTTTCTCATTAACATTTAACTCTCATTACAACAATCACATAGGGACTAGAAAATGCCATCACTGCAGGTGTCCTGCAGCTCAGACACTAGGAGCACATGCTTTCACACTGTCACTCCATACCCTGCATATATTACACAGTGTCTTTTCCATTCAGTGTACACTCAGCTTATGCTTTTCCAGGATCCAATAAAGGTTACTAGCCTGCTCACCATCAGCTCTCAGTGTTTGGCAACAAAAATTGGCTAAAGGGATCTTTGCTTCAACTGAACGGCTTGCAAAAAAAGTTACCACCTCACAGAGACAGAACATCAGAAATAAAAAGGCCCAAGGGAGTGCTGTAGCAAACAAGAAAACCCTCACAGACGGAGCACCTACTCTCTCATTTTCTCTCCAGGAGTATTCTTTGCCATTTAGATTCTTCCCACATTTAGCTGTTCCGTAAAAATATCTTTTGCTGTCTTTCCTCAAGCCATCATTTAGTAGAAGGTGGAAAAGGATAGAAACAGAAGTATAAAACTTACAAAAAAAATAATTGTGCAGGACTACTATATTTTCCTTTACAATAGTTTGCTTGCTGTGGCTGTTCTAACTTTTTGTCTCTTTTTCCACAGGGCCTGATGGACATTATCCTTTGGGGTCCTAAGAGCCTTCCTTCTGGAGTTTATGTAGCTGGAATTTTGTAGCTGGCCTGTGACCTCACTGCTCAGCTGGGGCCAGAGGGTTCCCTCTGCTCCCATGCTGATTTTCCTGTCCTGTTTTCTCAGGGCTTTGCAGCTGCAAATCCTGATATTATTCCATTGGTTTCCTCATGGCATGAAAATGTCTACTTTTTTCTACACTGGGCACACCAGCAGCTGCAGTTACTAGGGGCACCTTCAGCTGGAATGAGTGGGGAGAGCCTGAGCAGAACTGGAATGATTCAGTTCCTGTGGGACAGGCACATGGAGGAGGACCACCTGCAGCACTGGAGACAACTCTCATCTGGGGGACCCTGCCTTCCCTCTGCCCAGCTGACCAATGGGAGGTTTCCCTTTTTTTTCTGTGTCTCCACCCTTTTCTACTACTTAAGCCCTTAAAGCTGACACATATCCATATCTAAGGACCCCACCAAAAAATCTTGAAGCACATAAGCCTGTCTCATTGTCTTTTTATGCAATGTTCTACAGTCATATTCAGATGCTACACCAAACTTAACTTCAAAATAACTCCTGACATCAATGTCTTATGCTGTGGAAGACGAAAATAATTTCAACAGGAAACTGAGTTACCACACTGGCATATTTTTTGGATCATGATAATTTGAAAATAAAGGGAAAATAAATATGTATAACTAAACAATCATGTTCCAAAGGAACATTTGCTAAAAGAAATATATTGCATTTTTGGATGGTTTTTTTCATTGCTTTTTTGATCAAAATGTTAAATATTCATTCTCATGGCAGCTTTTATTTTTGTGTGTTTGGTTTTTGTGGGTTTTTTTTGTTTTGTTTTTTTTGTAATTGGATACAAGTATACTATTTACCATGGCAGTAGTGCTCAAATCCCATCTATTGAATGGACATCATTAAAGAGAGCAGAGCTCAGAAAGGTTATTAGTCTCATCTGAACTACGAAAATGTCAAGTCAAGTGGGCATGGTGAATGGTGATATGAAACTTACTCCATTTATCTTATGTTAATGAGAAGAAACAAAGCAGTTTTCAAGAAAAACAAAACAAAGCAAGGGAAACAGCGACATGAGCTGCATTTGTGGACAGAGCCAACCATATATTCAGTTTTATATATTCCCAACATCATTAAATTGTGTCTATCTTAGCATTAATTGATCATTGCTTTTACCTCTAATCCACCAACTCAGCTTTAGCATGCTAGAGGTTGCTAGTTACATTGACAAAAAATAGCTATATACATAGAGAAGTAAAAAAAACAGGAAAAAGCCTCTGTGAAAACAACGATTTATAATTGCTCTTCCCTCACTAGTAAAATCATGTGTCGCATCACTTCTTTTTTCATAAGCTTTTCTTTCCCCCAGGACATGTCTCTCAATTTATTTGATGAAGTGAGAGGTCTGACAAGATTTTAGAAAAAAAAACACATTAATTCTACAAATTTACAAAAAAACTGGTCATGTTCAAAATCCCTATTTTTTCCCCTTTACAGACCTTTACTGTCTCAGAGTGAAGATGTCTTAATAGGCCTGTCAAATAAACATGTGACTATGAAGATATACATTTTACATTAATTACAGAATAACTTGTCATCCAAATTAAATTAACTGGAATTTTTAATTATTTTTATTATTGATTTTTTAGAACAGAACAGATCCTTCCTGTTTGTCAGATACAGCTTTTATACACATTGAAAACAAACTAACTCAAGAGTGTTACATGTAAAATACTTATTGCTAAGAAACCCAGACAGAGCCTTATGAAAAAATACCACCTCACCATAACAGCTCACATACACTGGGCACACTTTTTGTACTGAAGTTAATGTGCACAAAAAGGGGATTTTTCAACAGCATGAAGGGAAAAGTATTGGCTATGATGTTTTTTCATCTTTAGTGTAAGTCTGAGTGTTGTTTTCCTTTCACATTCTGTTCTACAAAAGATCTGTGGCACCTATTTTGGCAGAAAGCTTAAAATAATAATAGCAATCAGAAAAGAAGTGTAACAGTGACTCCACCAAAAATTGAAGCTGAGCAACAGAGGGGAAAAAGGATCTTCAGTAATCCATTTAAGGCATCTCTTTGTTGTTTTGCTTAGACCTGTTTGAGATAAATTATTACCTAAAATGTGGATTATTTTTTTTTAAAAGACTTGCTAATTTTTTCAAGAGCTAGGCCTAATTGATAAGCCTATCTGCAATGCCATCAGTAGTGATCCAGATAAACTAAAATCTACAGAGCAGATGAGCTAGCTGGAAGTCTTGATTTTTGGCCAGAAAAAAAAAAAAAAAAAAGAGCTCAGACAGTACAGCTCCTATATATCTCACACTAAAAAAAGTATGATAACATAGGAGTAAAAAACCCCAGCAGGTTACCTTCAGAAAGTAATAGGTAAGAATCAGTACATTGTAACAGAAGTTTCACATTCTTATTTTCCTTATTTCTGCTTATTTAAGACCCTATCACATTGATTTGCTGTAGGGGAGGATTCCAGTATCACTGTCTTTGATGGGACAGTAGTAACCTTGAGTCTGCAGAACAAATTTCCAACCATAAACCTGCACATATTTATACACATAGAACCATAGTATATGCTGAGTTGGAAGGGACCCATCAGGATCACAGAGTCCAACTCCCGTCCCTGTGTAGGGCACACTAAGAATCACACGATGTGGCTGAGACAGTCATCCAAACACTTCCTGAACTTAGCTTGGTGCTGTGACCACTTTCCTGGAGAGCTTGTACCAGCGCTCAACCACCCTCAAGGTGAAAAACCTTTTCCTGATATCCAACTTCAACCTCCCCTGAATCAGCTCCCTGCCATTTCCCCCCCCGAATCCTATCACTGGTCACAGGAGTGAACTTGGGCTCAAATATAATGACACCAGAGACAGTACAAGAGTTCAGAACAAATGGGAGTCAAAGCAGAAGGGACAGAGGAACTACACTAGGGAGAGAGGCAAGACAGAAACCTTAAGAAAAAAACCAAACAGAACTCATGCTCTGCCTGAAGTCATGGTTGCATAGTTCATAAGGTTTGAAACCCGAAAGGCTATGTTGACTTACTAAGAAATGTTATCTGGATCTATAATTACATCTGGACCATATAAAACACGCAATTAATTTTTATCAATACAGATTAATATAATTTATGTATTTAAGATCCAAGGAACTGATCTATGTGTTGGTAATCTCTGCTCAATTCATTTTGTGAGGCTGCCTATTATTGGCTTAATAAAGTCTTATTGTATTATTAAATCTAAATGTCAATCTTGGTTCCAGTCCAGGCTCTTTTGTCTGTATTTAGTAACTACCAACAGAAGTAATTTCCAATAGCAATAAGTTTGACACTTGCTGACCAATGAGATGCTTACAGTAACATTCTGAGACTTCATTTATTTAGCTAAAAGGACAAAGTAACTCAAGACTAATTTGCAGTATTGAGAAATGTGGAGCAAGGAAGATCTTTATATCATCTGTCCTTATATGCAAATGATATAAATGCATATATTTTACATGTGGAGATCTCTCAGCAGAGCTACCCAGTTTATACAACCATCTGTCTCACCCAGGATGAAAACAAGGCACATATCCTAGTAGACTGACACATGTTTATTAGAAATGGACAGCAAAATCTGCTCCAGCTCACATCTCCAGCTTTCATGCCATCTAGAAGGCAGAAGCAATTATTTGCTTTCTAGCATGAGTTAAGCTTGTCATATTTCATATTGTTTTGTATATTCAGGAAAAAAAAAAATGCCAGTAGCTATGACCATAAAACAAAGATGAGCTCACTCCTCCAATAAGCAGTATTTTATTATTGTTTTAAAGGTATTATGCCATGAAATTGTAATGACAAAAAAAAGTGAAAATTGTCTCCTAGAATTTCAGAAATTAATGAAATATTTGCTTCCTAAATAACAATTCTGCAGCTAGAAAGACTGTTTAAAAGATCTCTAAGTCAATCATTAGATATAATACTGTAAGCCTAAAAAGCATTTAATAATTACCCCAAATTACACTGGATTAGGAATTTTTAAGATATTCTTTGTATTAAAACAAGATGACCTCATCTCCCAGGAACAGCTTCCAGGATTCTGTCGAATGTGTTGTCAGTATATTTCAAATTCAGAAATTTGGTTTTAAAAAACAACTGATTTTTCAATCAGCTCATACTGGCTATACATGATACCCATCTGTGAATTAAAATAAAGGAAATTATCAGAGTGTTCCTTAAGATCAAACAAATGGTAAGTGTTCCGTATGTCAGGCTGGAGCTAATTTCTGCAGTAGCTGGGCCTCCCCACATCTGATCAATTTAAACTTTTTGTTGCAAAGGTTGAATGATTTCAACAGGAATGTGTGTAAGAACTGAAAAAACGATTTAAGAATATTTTGGTTTTAATGCAGATCAGAAACAGTTTTTAGTTTTGTTTTCAGTTTAGAAATACCACAGTGATAAAAGGTTGCTTGTGATTAGGAAAAAAAGGACATGTTAAGGTTTTTTTTAAGAACAGCCAAACTACAGGAAAAGGCACAGCTACTCAGCTTGCACAGTAATATTTTGCTATGTTATGATCTGAACCAATTCCAAATGATAAATTTAGAACACATTTAGAAGGAAACAGAAAAGAGGGGTCTCACTCCTTCTGAGATTGAGAAATCCTCCCTATGCCCTGAGCCCAGCACCTCTGCTGTCCATGTGGAGGAAAAAAAAAACAAACCAAAAACCTATAAATCAAATCTATTTAGGGGAGAGAGACAGAAGGAGATTAAGCAGACATTTCCTTTGCTGGAATGCAAGCAGGCTCCACCTTCCCATTTCTACCCCTAGTGGGGGCAGCACAAGGACAAGAAGCTCTGACAAAGACGCCCTTGGAGTGGGCAATGTGTGGGCAGCAAAAGGCATCTTCACTCTGAAACATACATGCACCCACCTGGAAGAGGAGAGTCTGTTTTGGGACAGAGAGCTTCACTAATTCTGGTTATTAATATAAGGTTTTTAAAAATTAAACTTTGGGCTTTAAAATAATAATAAAAAAAAGGAATAGTATGAATAAACAATTTCAGAAGGTCAATAGAAGATACAGGGAAAAGAAAAGGAAAGCAAAGAAATGGTGGACCATGACAACAAAAATGGAATAACATAATTTCCAAAGTTAGAAACCTACTTGAACCAGAAATCCCATCATAATTTCCCTTTCTTAGCTTATGTATCATTTATTAACCTACTTTCATTTGAAGATGTTGTTTTAAGGACTCAAATCTGTATTATTTGGGGACACCTGTTTCTCTTTGAAAGACTGTTGGGAGACAGATTCTAAGGGAAAATTCATTTATTATTCCAATCACAGATTTTTCAGATTTCTCTATTAGTAATTCCCAGTTTTCTCAAATATATAGCAATGTCTGTGTTAATATTTTTGGCACATATAATGGGTGCAAATTACCAAGACCAAAGGAAGGCTGTGGAAGCCTTTTCCAAGGCTGCAGGTACAGAGATGAGTGTATTTTCCCAGCATCAACTGGACATGGGCACCAGCACAGAGCACCTTAGTTTTGGCAGTTGTTAACAGATGACCCTGGGCACCTCATTCACCAGTGGCTAAAACTCCCCATAACTGGGTTACTCAAATTGAAGTTTTGTGCTTCTAAGTTCCTCAGCCTGTCCTGGATAAGTTACTTATTAAAAAAAGAAATCAGTTAAAGCTGATCCTGTCCATTATTTTTAGGCAGCTACCTTTGGAAGCCAGCAGATGACAACAGAATGGAAAATTCCTTCCCTTCTGAAGCTCTGCAGGTGTACTTGCATCATGAAGGAGCTTCTGAATAAAGCAAATTGTACATATTACTACTGTCTTCAAAATAGCTTATGAACTTTTCAGTCCATTGTGATCACAGTTCCCTGTATTAGAAGGCAGCCTATGCCCTTAAATCTTAACTCTGTGAACTCTTTCCTTTAAAGTACCCTACATGAGAACTTTTTCAGGAACAGGAAAGTATGAACTCTAATGAGATCCTCTCTGACAATTGTAGAATAAAACCTTCTATTATATGTACTACAGAGATTGGAAACACATTTGCTATAACTCTCATTTTTCTTTACGATCCTCTCAGTCCCTTGACTAGAGTACAATGTCCCTGACTTGAATTTATATCATGCTTTTCAAGATGCAATAAGCAGCAGATTGCAGAACCTAATTGCTTAAGGAAGGATTGCTTCATGGAGGGACAGGCTATTGAGAACTACACTAAACAAAGCAATATATTAATGCCTGCAGTAATAAATACATAAATATGGGCAAAGTGACACTTCTTCATACTCTCACTTCTTTGAATATCAACCAATTGACTGACTGAGCAATAAACAACAGAAAAATAATTCTGGAGTATCCAGCATGAAGCAGATTTTCTGCTGTGTAGCAGATGTTGGAAGGTTAAATTTCTTCCAGAAGGTAGAAACTAAGTATCTGAGTCTCTGCGTATAGGAGAGTAAAGGAAGCAATGCACAACAATAGAACACAAATCTTGGAATCTGACTGCATATTCTCTGCTATCCTGCACAACTAATTCAAGTGTGAGGTACAGGGAACAGAACATGGGGTCTAAAGTTGGCAGCCTACCCAAGGAGATCAGTGCAGTGGGGTTCAGGGTTCAAGAATTCCCTAGAGCTGCCCTAAAACCAGAAAAGAAGTAAAATTCCTAGTCTCAAAGGAACAGGATATCAGCTGTTGCTATTTCAGAACCATGGAAAAAGTCTTATTGATTTTAAAGGTTAGAAACTGTAGCCTTCAGAGACATGAGCATTAAGTTAATGTGAAGAACTGTATCAAGATCCTAAGGCAAAGTACAAGCTTGTAAGATTCACCCTCATATGTGCTGTGACTTGTGGCCAGAAATTAAGGCTAAATTCTGAAAGCAAGACAATGCCAGTGTTGTGGTGGTTGTATGTTGGGGTTTTGGTTTTGTTTGGCCAAGGATTTTTTCCCCAAAAAGAGAAAAAGAGTAACAGTTGTCGAAATATGTGTCACACGATACTACTCCCTCTTTTCACGACCGTATCACCTCTGTCTTAGTTTAGATTGAGCTATCTGGCCAAGCCACACGGAACCTCATTAAAACTCAATTTCTGCTGAAAGTGGAGCACAGGAAACATTACTGGTTCATTATCAAATGTCCTCACATCTTTATTTGGATAGTGTCATCAGTGTTTGAACTAAAGATGAAGTGATCTTAACTACTGACAAAGGTGAACTGAAGATTTAGTAACAATATCATAGAGAACTACTACAAGCTTTTAAGCACATCAGCCCCCATTGGCAACTGGCATTTGAAACCCTTCAGCTATGTCCAATAACAATAACACTGTGTAGGTACATAGCCCACTACACTGAAGGCCACTGAACAAATGTACACACACAAGGCTTACAGCTCAAAGCATTCTTGCAGTTAGCAGGTATCACTGTTACCACTGCCATCCTACAATTCAGACAAGAGAGAAAAAAAGAAATAAAGAGACTAAAAAATATCCCCCGATGTCACAACAGTCACAAAACAAGGAACAGCATTAAGTCCTCCTCTTGTATCAGCATCCTGTGAGACAGTGCCTCCCTCTGCCCTTCGCTACTGCAGACATCACTTCAAAATGTTTACTTTCAGAACAGAGAATTCTGGTTTCACCACAGTGTTCTAAGATTGGAAATACATCTCAAAACAACTAAGTCTCCAGCAGGCCTATCTTAGATTGTGTCTACAGAATTACATGGTCTGCAAGAGGATTTCCAGAACAGCAGAAAAAAAAATAAAAAACACTATTAGTCTTTTAATTTGCGGGGTTTTTTAGTGTCACATGTCCTGCTAAGCTCACTGCAAGCTTTCACTTCACCTGGCCTATGCTAGTGAAGCACTTGAATACAAAAGCACAGTGTAGCCGAGAAATATATTCTCTAAAAATGGTCCTCTGAACACAGTATATAAAATAAATATTCTACCTCCCTTCATTCTAGGTTGTCTTTTTTTTTTTTTTTTAGGGAAAGCCGTTTTATGAAAAACCTTCATGTATCATGCAATATCTCCTAAAACTAAATTTAATGACTGTATTAAATAATGGCTACAGGCCAACAGGAAAGGGCTTGCATGGCACTTTGACAGAGTTTATTAGAGTCCTGGAGGTCAAGAATGAAAGGCTTCAAACAGCAGTTCTACTGAGGCCCCTCTCTGACCCAGATGTTGTACCTTTCATGTTCCTATTAATTAAAAAATTTAACTTAACACACAGACACCTTCAAAACTCTCTTATTTTGAAAATTTGCTATCGTTCATACATCTTAGAGCTCAATAGTGTTTGGATCTCTGACTGGAACATAAATCTGTGATGAAATGAACTATGCTGAAAACAAGGATAAAGTGCCAAGTATTTTATATATTTATGAAATACTTCACAATGTAATTGTCGCATTCTTTTCTCATGAACATTGTTCTAATGAATTTTGCAGGATAATATTCTGCTAAATAAGTAGTTATTGCTGTATTTAGTAATAAAGTTCACAAAAATTAAATCACTTGTGAGAAAGTGTGTGTGCTTTTTACATGGGCATCGGATGTCTTGGCATATAGTTTATACATTAGGAGCATTCTAGCATACATATTTTTGTAGAAAATAAAAAATGTCTTCATACTGAATGGGAAACCGAAATTTTCATCCTGCCAGAGGACAGAGAAGCCCTTAATGACTCTGCCATATACACAAAATTATCAGCATAGTAGGCTGACAAAAAACAGGTTAGCTGACAGATACAGCATTTTCACCTTAACCCAGATGTCAGGAAACATGTCATTACTGCTATTCAAAGCTGGAATAGAACAGTTAAGTGAGTCACATACAGCTGAATAGGCAGGTATTTAAAATATCACGCTTGTAAGAATAGAGTCATAGCTCACCTTATCTTAGAAAAAATGAGAATTTTTTCATTTTGTTTTTCTTTCATTCTGTTAGATTATCTTCACTGCATGGCTTTGGATGATTCTACAATATTCGTATGTCCTCTAAGATAAGCTGACCAATTTTACTCTGAATTTTCTGAATTAAATCAACAGAATTATTCCAAGTCTTCAGAAAATCTGAGCTCAGAATTCAGCCTAATCACTCTCCCTGTTATGTAAGAATATAATCTCCAATTCAATCCAATATGAAGTGCAGTTTAAAGATGTTGATGACAGCTGGTCAGCAAATGTACGTGGTAAAAAACATCTGCATGCTTTGCTTGCTTGATTTGCGTGAATGCAGAGCATTTAACTCATGTTTTAATTATGACAAAATAGGATAGGATTTAAAGGGAAATGAAGGGCAACACATACAAACTCCGGCTTTAACTAATTTATCCTCTTCCACAGACATATCAGGTATTCTTAAAAGGACTTCTGAACTATCAAAATAAGGCTCATCCTCTTATAATTTCAACAGCACATATTTTTATATCTAAATAAAAACCCAGGAATGTGCATGATCACCAGTATATATGAGAACCGTAGGGAATGCCATTAGAGAGGATGTTATGGATCACAGGAGCTGCTTACACACACACACACGCAGAGGATCCATACTGATTTTCTTATTAAATTTAACTGGGTTGTGGGTTGTGGTTGCTTTTTTTGTTTGGTTCTTTTTTCTTGTATTTCGAGAAAAAGTACAATTATAGACATTTTAGGAGAATTTGCTTATTTGCTCTGAAATAAAGTAGTCTCTTGCTAATGCAATGAAAGCAATATGAATGCTGAAAAGTTATCTTTCCTTAATCTGGAAACTGTTATTGGCCATAAACTCCACACACTGAAATTATGATCAGAATTAGTAACTTCAAGACACATTAGAAACCCTTCTTCCCTTTCCTTAGAAAAGATTTATAAATCTGGTCTCCTCAGTGGAGGTGAGTAATTTACAGTTCCCCACCCCTAACTTGATAATGAAAATTTGTCTAACTTGAACTCTTAGCTCTTTGACATTGGAGAATATATAATCCAGAATCAGAATGTAATATAAATGCAGGCTGGATCAACCTATTAATCATTTAGTGAAAAAAACCACAAACTATTAAGAAAATTGGTCTTTCAAATGAATCATTACATTTCAACAAATGTTAGCTTTTGTATTCTTCATTTAAGAGGAATCCCTACTTTTACCAGAACTATTTGTCTAGAGACACCTTTTTTCTAAATCAACAGACTGCAGTTACCCCTAAACAAGTTTGTTCCCACAAACTTAAATAGCAAAGCTAATTGTTAACCACAAGTCTCACACATTTCCTCTAAAGAAAAAAAATCCTTCAGATTCTTTTCCACTTTGTGCCCATTTTTGAAACCACATGTATTTTTCTTAAAACTACATATAGAACTTTATAGAAGGGCAACAATGCAACAACAGCAAGTTTATCATGGCTAATATTCAGCAAGATGATGATACATAGATTAAAATGACAAATTTCTACAGTCAAAATCATGTAATTCAATCGTGACCTTCAGTTCAATTCGTATCACAGTTGAATTTGAATTAATTAAAAAAAAAAAAGAAAGGATAAAAAGGTCAATGTACCAAGACAGACAAAAAAAAAGAAGCCTGAACAGACATTGGATATTCTATTTCAAGCATCCAGCCCTGAGAAGTAAGCAGCAATTATGACAAGATTTACTTTTATGCATCAAGTCCTTTAGTTTTATCTGTGTTGCTGGACACACTTTCCCTCAATCTTTGAAGCAGCATTTCAGAATGTTCATCACAAAAAAAAGAAAAAACACTAACAGAAAATACAGCTATTTCATTCTGTCACAGAGCTGGTCTGAACCCAGCACAGAGAGGATGGTGTGAGCAGCACTGTGCTCAGCTAGAATTCAATACTCCCAGCTTTTTTCCCAACTCAATGACAGCCTCACACAGCCTCGGAAAAATCTCTTCCCACATCTCTGTCGCCCTCTCCAGTCTCCAAGACAAGCGTTCATCCTAACAGCATCGAAGTGATCATATAGGGAAGAAAACCTATTAATTAATTTTGATGGTATTTAACTACCTCAGAATGGGAACTACTGCCACCCAATGTACAGGCATTTATTATTTATGCAGAGCCTGGTATTCCGGTAGGCTAGTTACTCAGCAAGTGTCTCCTTGACTCCAACCCTCTGAGAAACCAATTACTTTGTGTTATATCTGCCCACTGAGCTTCCTGTGTCATTGTCATGGATTAAAATCATACAGCATGAGTTCAAATAGAGGCTTAAAAACCTAACCCAAAGCTCCAAAGCTTCACACTGCCTAGTGGAAGTAAATCTAGACTTTAACCTTCCTCAAATACACATATACACCAAAGATTCATAGAATCCTGTAGATTGAAAAAGAACTAGAGACGTCATCTAGTCCAACCTGCTGCTCAAAGCTGGTCCAAATACAGACGGATGCTCAGAACACCATCCAGCGAAGCTCTGAGTTTCTTCAAGGATGAATACTAAGGCACTTCCTCTGGGCAACCTGTTTCAGTAATTGACCACCCTAAGAGTAAAATGTTTTTCCTTCAATTGAACTGGAATTTCCCATCTTGCAGCCTGTATCTGTTCTCTCTTGTCCTATGGCTGTACACCTCTGTGAAACTCGGATTTGTAACAGCCTAAAAACGTTCAGAGATGCTGGAGATTTTTACATAGACATGTTCCCTCTTATATATTTCAATGGAGAGAGCATGAGAGAAAACTACCATTTAGGTCATTAGAGCAACATTTTCTACTCACCTAACTGTCTTTGGAGCCTAAGTTTCATTGATTTGCCATGAGACTTATCTTCCTCAGACACTCCAGGGCTTTTGAAGACATCATCATTAAGCAGTAATCTAATCTTTTTTTTTCATCAATTGCTACCAGCCCTGACTAGTAGAAGTCAAAACCATTCCACTTGCTGGCTTAAAATAAATACTTGAAACTAAACCATACAATAAAATTTTGTTTTGCTATAAACACTATTGACAGAATACCACAAAAACCCACCCTGGAAAGCTGATGGGTGTTGCTCAGTGAAGAGAAACAGATTAAAATTGTCAGAAAGGTGAATCTCCATTAGTCATCCAGCCTGTGAACAACACATAAAGCTCCCTTTTGCCATTTTTTATTTTTGTTTTCTTTTAATAAACTACTGTCTTCAAGCATTAAGGTAGTTCAGGTCAATCAAACTGCCATCTCAGATACACTAACTGGGCACAGAATTTCAGTCATGTGACTAGATCTGATCTATTCCCTTCTCTTACAGTCCTATGAACTGTGTAGTATGACAGTGACAAAAGAACCTCCTTCCTATGCTGCTAAAAATATCAGTACCATGTTAGAGATAAGACTTTAAGTCACACAAGAAGAAGGTAAATAAAGAAAAGAAAGTTAATAAAATGTGCACTTCTTTATTTCTTGTGTTTTGGGTATAATTTCCAGCAGCCTGAATGTCTCAGACATTGCAGGGCAACTCACTATTGAAAGATGTCCTCTATATTTGAATAAAACCAACAGACTGAGAACCGACTCTCAATATAATCAGTAAGATAAAGAAATTAGGAGAAAATGCAGAAAATTTCAATATTCAACTCTAATTTTCATCTCCAGAAATTGCAGACCAATTCCCTGCTTGTGTGGGCTGGAAATGGTTCTGCTTTGGGTTATTATTCACCTAATGCTTCTGAGGCCAGACATGCCCCAGCTATACCTCCTCTCTCATTACAGTCCCCATTTGGGAAGTGGGAGGTACTCAGTAGGTACCAGCAACACGTTGATCAGAAATTTTCAATTGTTTTAATTTCTTTTTTCCTTGGAGGACATTTCAGCCCTGTTGACACTGTTGCATTTTTTTTGTGAACACCTTTTGCTTTATTTTGGCTATTCTGACAATCTTGGACAACCAAGCCAGCGCTATATTTTTCAAAGCATACTTGAATAAACACATCTGCAGTATAGAATTAATGTCGGCGATTATTCCTAGAATATCACTATCAAGATCATACAAACCCTGAAAAGGGAGAAGTGTATGACTATATAGAAAAAAAATTGCAATTCTTCAGAGACCTCCAGGAGGATGATAAGCTTGTATCCCTTGTACTTCTGTAACACATTGCACTCCTGTAGGTCAGTTTAAGGGGATAAGGAGGTAATTCCCCTGCATCCTTCTGATCCACTTGGTGGCAATTTTTTCCTCTTATCCCCCTTCTATGCTTTTCAGCACATCTACTGATAGAGAAATGCTACTTCCTAGTGAATATTATTCCTACCTATTTTGCAAAAGCATAACAACAACATTATGAGGAACATTATTAGGCGGTTTAAGACCTCCATGTTTGACCAGATTTCAGCAATTCAATCAAATAAACTAGAGAGTGTCATAGAGAAGCTTTTGTGATGAGTCTCAGAATCAGCCTTATACACTTGCTTTTGCAAGAAAGTTGTTTGATCTGTATTTCAAACTGATGAGACCCAAAACCAATTGCCAGTTGCTAGCTGATTTTTGCAGTTTCATCTTAGTTGTGTTAGCTCCTGTTTATTAAATTTAAGATATGTATTTTTTTAATTTTTAAGCAGCACTTTGTAGTTTTTTCCATTGCTGGCAATTAATTTGTTCAGTGAAGAAAAAAAGAATACTTTCATGTATTGCTAAGTTTTTTAATTCTCTGCTGATGTGTGATTAAGTATTCTCTTTCACACAGAACAAAGAGACTTGTTTCTCTGTTATTTTCTTCTCTTTTGTTTTAGAAAGTTCAGATGAATACATTTTATCTTCATTTGATATTTCTAATAAAAACTAAACTGATTATTTACTTTATAAAGTTTCTTCGTGTCATTTTTTTCCAAAGTTGTAGATAAGCTGAAAAATATGTATTTCATGTAGAACTTTTTTTGCCTGATTGTGATAAATGCTGTGAAAGAAAAGTTACTGTAGAAAGTATAGACATAATTTGATACGAAGGTTAAAAAGTCCTAAGTCCAAAAGCACTTCAGATTCTACAAGGACCTGCCACTCAGTTCACCTTACACACTTTCACTCTCGACCTTTTCCAGAAGTCAAACCTATTTTACAGAAGGGAAGGAACCACATGTTTAAATTACTTATTTTATGTTTAACACTGCAGAACAAGAAAAAAAACAGCTGGACCTAGTTAAAATTAGCAAAGATGAAACATCACACACAAGTGTTCTCATCCTGATCCCACATTTCAACACATGAAAAATTCATGTAAAATTGAAGTTACAGTACTTAAAAATGATAGATATCAATTTGAAAAACAGGCTGAATAAGCTTAAGGAACTGATTGTCATTATTTTAATTCAAGCAACTAAAAACCAATTGTGAGCACTGAAGAACAGGAAAAATGAAAACTGAAAAAATGTAGATGTCAGGTTATGGTCTGATCTTGGAAAAAAAAAAAAAAAGAAAAAAAAAGAAAAAAAAAAAGAAGAGCCATATTAAAGAGAATGCAATAGTGTTGCAAGGTTAAAAATGTGGACATCAGATCTCAAAGACTAGATTAATTTGGTCGCATTAACATGTAAAATAGACTGTATCCCCAAGTCCCTATTTATCCAGGCATTTATGATGTATCATCCCCCTTTGAGCGGCGAGGCAGAAGTATTTTAAGGAACAAAGACAAGAGCAAGAGAAGAACTATTTTACATGAGGTTATGATGCATACTGGCCAAAAAAGGCTAGCTCAACTATGGCAAATGCTTATGTTAGGTAGGTTACTTATGGCAGACAAAGATTCCACAATGAGAAGACAAGTGCAACAGTGGTAACAGAATATATGTTGACAATGGATTGGGAAACACTGCCAATCCATGACTGATTCCTATGAAATCCTTAAGATGCAGTCCTATACAATGGTGGCCATTAAACAGAAACAACTCCGGGTGACTGACAAAATATCAAATTAAGATAAAATTAGTTTGATGACATACAATCTAACTTTTTAAAAGCAAATATGCATCACTGGATTTAATAAGCATCAGCATAGCTTATTTTATAAAGCAAAATGTTGTAAAATGCTAATACAGGTAGACAAGTAGGGATTTACCTTTTCAATATATTTTTATTTGTTCGCTCCAGATGCACAAAGCAGCTTTATCTAAAGCCAGATCTAGCAACCTACATCGAGGCTCACATCTACATACTTTCAACTGTATTAGACTGTCTCATTTTAAGAAAAGTACTAAATACCCCACAATTCCTACTTTTCTTAATCATTACAACCACAATTACTTGAGTTGTAATTGGAAACCTGACTGTATTATTCTTCTATTTTAATAAGCTTTACAAATTAAAATCTATTATGCCTAAACAGCCTGTACAGAGGGGGGTTGGGGGGGAGGGCAAGAAATAAAGAATAAAAACCCTGAGGATATTAGAAAGCATTGCTTTCTTCAAATTGTACTCAAAGGCTTTAGAAAACATTTAATAGTGCTTGATGAAGTGATTCATTCTCTTTCTATTCCTCAGCCTTTGGCTCTGTAATATAGATGAATCCCAACAGAAGGCCATAGGATGAGTCTGCATCCCCTGAATGCCACCATGTCCCTCTTTGTGGGGCATCCTGGGACAGATGGCTGTGCACACAGTCTCTTTCATACAGTGTATGGCAATGCCAAAAATCAGTTGCTATGCAACCTCAGTATCCCTTCACACCAAGAGAAGTAGGTGATGTATAAGCTTGAAAAGGGATCCGTTTAGGGCAAAGAGCCTGCAAAGATTTTACAATTCCAGGCTTTCTCATAAAGCATCATCAAAATAATCTGGAGTAGCTGAAATGGAGCACTACAGCAACTTACCACCACTGCCTGCTGAGCTGAGGCAAATTCGAAGCCAGTGTGTCAGCTGGCAGTCTGACAAACCAGCAACAAGGAATCCTGCCACAAGCAACTGGTCAGTGGATCTCCACATGCTAAAACAATTATTATTGTCATTTCGCAGAGGAGCACTGGTCAGTGAGACATCTTCACCTACAGGAAGAAAGATTACTGCAAAGTGACAAAATTGTTCACCTCCCTGAGGTTGTGGAGGTGGTGAAGAGATGTTACCGCTGGAGGTGTAAAGGATTAAACTGCTAAGTAATTATATGGAGAGGGGACCACGACCTATATTTTGCTAACTGTCTATTAAAAGTATTTCTCTTTTTTTGACTGGGACAAATTAGACAACTGCCAGAAATAGTCCTTGACCTTGAGCACATAAAACTTGAAGGCAACTACCACACAGCAAATAATTAACTGATATATTACCAGCGTCATACTACGGCATCCTTTAACGAGATGACATTCTACATATTCAAGCAATGAATTCCTATTTTCCAAGTCTGAGCTCTGCACAGAAAGAAGTGAATATTAATAAGAGAACAGAAACCAGAGGCTCAAGTATCTGAACCACGAAGAAGAGAATAATTTAAATTGTTTCAATCTTTTGTTTCTGGCACCATGCCGTCTAGTCATATAAAGCTGTAATTGAAACCATGTGGTGTGTGTAGTGGGTTCATTACTGCCTCTGACTGAGTCATCTCATGTGCTAACCATGTACTGATTTTTTGCATCCTTAGGGTCAAGAACTCTTCACCTACATATTTGTTAGCACATATGGGTTTTTATTCCTTCTAGGAAACTAAAACTATCTAATATTAAAGAGCCAGCAATTGATTTCTGAGTCCAGCTCCCATGTGACACAGAATGGCATATCTAGGCATTGGTAAAATAAATCATCTGTGAAGATATTATATTCATAGACTTAAAATATAACAATGGTTTAAATAATTGATTCAGATGATAAATACTCAGTTTACTGCAAGTCCTTATTTGCTGAGCAATAGCTTTTCACTGCTAAAATGAATGCATCTATTTTAGACTAAAGTATCTCACCTAGAGATAATTAAGATCTGATTTTAATAGTAAGTATAATTTTAATTGCATCTGGAAGAGATGAGATCTAAATATCTCCTCTAATATGCACTGAAATGAAATCCATATATTTTAAACAACATATAAAATCCAAGTCTGATAATGATACTCTTGTAGAATTTAACACAATTGTATCTATTTAATTAGATTTACTCATTAGCTTAGAACTGTTATAGAAGTAAAATTTCATTTGGGAAATACAGGTGAAAAGTCTGTTGCTACTCAAAATACAGCTTGTCCTCTAAAGTAAGGTACTGCCAAGTAAGCAAAAGCAAGAGAAAAATACAAAGATACAGGGCTCTGCACTGCAATACAGCTGTAAATTTTGACCTGAGGACAGTGGAAATGTTTCAGAACAAGTACTATACTTTCAGGTTGAAACCTTGCTTTTTTTCAGAAGTATAAACAATAAAAATATTTCTATTAAATAATTAGTACAACTCTTAGAGATTAGACATCTAAACTTATTTTACTATCAAACTACAAATTCTGCTACCTACAGTAAGATCTTGCAATATTTTAATCAGCAGTTGAAAACAAGAGGGCTAAGTAAACTAATATCAAATGTCTTCTTATTGCCTACCTAAAGCCTTTTTAATTTTTAACATCAAATGGGTTTGTGCGATCATGCAAATGAACTAAATCTGTGATGAATGAAAGAAGAAAAAAGCAAAGAAAATCAATCTCCCCTATTTAGTTTTGCAAAAGTATCACAACATATTTGGAGAGGGAATCCATCCAGAGGTCAAGATTTGACTTCCTTTTGACTGGTGTTAGGCAGTTCATCAGCCTATGAAACCATAAGCATTTCACTTTTATATTCCAGGCTCTTACAATCCATGGCTGCCCTGGGAATTTATGGGGGAAATAAGTTAAGCACTTTGACTTAGTAAGCAATATTATTAACATGAGGTATTTCAGCTTGTATTTATTCATGGGTATGAACCTGAGCTGTGTTGTCTGTGAAACTACTTAGTTAGATATAAATGGAAGTAACTGCAATTCTTAAATAAAAATGTATTGTTCTTTCTCACTATACAAGAGTTGATCATATTCATGTCTGTACATGTCTGACTAAGAAGCTTATTTGATGAAAAAGGTGATCCAAGCATAGATGTTTTGCTATTTATAGGTACAAGTACTCTCAAAACAAGCAGAGACAGGAATACTTTAAAACTAAGATGGTGGCTTTGAAAAGAGGCACCCATTTTATTTACACTAAATAAAAGCTAAACTATACCACATCATTGGTGTAACATTTGAAAATATTCTGTGCAAACAGTGAGCAACTTGGAGATTTCCTTAGAGCAGTCCATTTCCTTCTGTAGCTTAGCAACATTAAGAGTATAACAAACAAAAATTAATTGTGCCAATGCTAATTTCTGTATGTGATGCTCATCCAAGTGCACTGGAACCATTTACATTTAACCCTGCAACATATCCTACATCACATGCATACCATAATAAATTATTACGGTGCAGCTCAGGGAAGCGTGATGTTGTTTTGCGTTTAAGTAGGAGTTTCACCATACCCGTAATGTTGACTGTTGGGGGAAGTCACAGCAGCTGAAGCAGATGTTTGATGTTGATAAGCAAGGACTGGGAAAGAAATTTCTAAGCTGTTTTTATTTTTTATTTCATTTTCTGTACCGTACTTGACAATAACTGATGTAGTACATTTGCAGCCACTCTCCTTCATGTACACTTCCTCATCTCTTCCCATGAATCCAAATTAGCATCAGTGATGCTAAATCACAAACCTCTTCCTGCTTCTCACTTCTTTAGTTGGGAGCTCTCTCTTGCTATTAGATAACTTTCAGCTCTCCTTCCTTAGGGATTTAAGAGGGAAGAGGGAAAGGCTCAGCCTATGTCAACACTATTTATCAACACAGAATCATTCTGGTTGGAAAAGATGTTCAAGGTCATTGAGCCCAGCTTTACCAACCACTAACCTAACTCTACCAAGTCCAGTGCTTAAATCACATTCCTAAGCACCACAGCTATATAGCTTTAAAAAGTCAAGTACAATAGGAATCTACAACATAAAGTATACATTAGCTTATTCATAAAACATCTCAATAACAAACACAAATTTCAGTACAATGCTATAAAATGTAATTATACCCTGCCTTACTCATGGGATTTCTTAAATTCATCACAGCATGAACAGTCAAAACTAAAGACTAGCATTACAAGCCAGAACTAAGAAAATTGACACCTCATACTGAAACTAACCAAAACAGGTAGGTTGGTGCAAAAGCTACCCTAGATTTATAGAACAGTTTATTGGATGAGACCTCCTGACTGGAAGTAATCCAGTCCAGAAACCCCACACTGAGCAGATCCAATGTGACCTGGCTGCTCAGGACCCTGCCCAGGGAAGTTCTTCAGTAGCTCCATGGATGAAGACCCCATATCCTCTCTATAGGCCCTTATGCCTGAGTCTGACCATGATGAACAAAATTTGTCGATTTAAATGTCTTGTGCTTCAACCTGTCTGTCACACCTTGTCCCATAGCTCATCTTCTCTACACCTTTCCACTTAACAGCTCTATGGACAGCAACATAAGTCACAGGAAGGGTGTCCATGACAGTGCTGTGTGTACACGCCTGGAGTTCTGTCATTTGAGACCAGGAGTGGATAGAAAAAGGTGAGGAACTTATCCACCACCATCCCTGAGGAAATAATACAGTCTACATTAAAATGGTCTCACTATTCCATGACAGCTACAAAGCAGTAATTTTTCCTACTGCCCTTATGGCATGACTTTGGACATCCAGACAGGTTACAGTTGTCCTGGATAGTGTGCTCCCAACACTTCCCTCCACTTTTTTTCTGACCATTCTTTAGATTTCGGAATAAATTCTTCCTTGTAGGTGTCATCCCAAACATCAACCTAAACAACACATTTTTTGAGTATCTTTGCATTTTCCTCCCATTCCCCACAAGACAAGGCCATACTAGCTGTACATCTCAAACTTTTGGAACTCAACTGAGCTACGTGAAGCTTTAGCAACTGTGTATCAGCTTGAATTTTATGGGAAGACAACATTTCCCTTACAAATTAGTTTATAAATTAGAGAACAGTTTACAAATAGAGAACTGTGTTTGGATGCATTCAGGAAGACATGAACACACCACACAATCTCAATGCAACCTCAGTTACAATAAAAAACAAAAGGCACAGAAGTATAACAAAAAGATAAATTATACCTTCCTCAGTGGTTAAAATATTTGAAGCAGGAAAAATAATGAAAATCTATAAAATACACCCTGGAATTTATTGTCCTTTAAAAGCTCTATAATACTAGTTGCAATCACATCCCTACTAATTAAATATATATTAGGCTACAGAAATCAATGTAGTCAGAGAAAGTAAATCAAAGGCAGAATGGAGCTTACCAATTACAGTGAAAATAGCTTGCTGAAACAGCCTCCAAAATACTGTGAGGCTTTTCAAGATATTTCCTTATCATTAGGCTGCTAGTTTTGTGAAGTCAGAAAATATTTAACATTTATTAAGACTTAGTTGCAGAAAAATGTTAATATGTAAAATCTTACTTTAAGAAGTGCAATTTATTTATTTAATTGGGTTACCAGAGTAAAAACAGATATTAGAGGACATCAGGGACAAATTTTTAACACTAAGCTAAACACTAGAGAAAAAAAAAAGTCTATAAGCTATCACCTACTCATGTAACCACCAGGTCAGCTGCAGAACCACCAGTCCAGTTGCCGCTCCACTGCTGGAAATGAGAGGGCTGAGTGGGCGTGTGTAAAGGAGGAAAAAAAAGGGGGACCACTGTCTTTGCCCTGTTGGACAGCTGGGTAAAGGAGCTTACAAGGGGAAGAAGGTCTGCTTGTACAGATCCAAACTGCTTAGCAGCCATGGTATTGGGAAGGTATTCCCTGTTAATGCTATGCAGGGAAGAGACAAGCTACTCTGGAATAATTGTACTCTGCAAGAGACAGACCTCTGTCACAGATCTTTCTGGGAAAAAAGGACAATTCACACAAATACATTTATTCAGGAAACTCACTGTGTATAAACAAAGTGTGGGGGGAACGGGGTAAAGTACTCTGAAGCACCTGTATGACTTGGCAATCTTTATTTTGGAAACAGATCCATTTTAGAAATCCATTCCTGAAATTCCTGTTAAAACCTAGCTGAGGTCCTCTGAACATTTTACGTTGATGTAAACCCTTAAATCTGAGAACATGAGCTTGATTTCCCATCTTCTGGTACAGTATATTTAAAAAACAATAATTAAAAAAATTATATATATATACATATATATAAAGCTTACCATGCAAGTAAAAAAAAACGCAAATAGATTTCTGAATCATTGGATTAAAAACTGTAGGACTGTTAAGACACCCTAGTCACTGATACAGACTTCTATAGGTATTATTTGTATTTTAATTTAAAGAAGACAAAACCAAAACAAACAGACCTCAATAATGAAAACCACCATGAACCTGGTGCTGCCCTTCAGACCTGTGCCTGCCAGTATAAATTAGTATGTTGCAATCACTTTATAACAATCCAAAAAAAAAAAAAAAAAAAAAAAAAAAAAGAAAAAAAAAAGCATCTTTCAATTTCAATGTAAATGAATCAATCAAATACCACTGGAATTCTAAACTTGGTGATTTCTATATACATGCAAGGCTTCTAATCTCCTTTGCTTTCTTTTCACCATTCAACCATCATGGTATTTATGACTGGTCAAACATTTATGTTTGATTGAATTAACTAATGGCTTAGGGTTTTGTGAAGGTCACTGTCTCGGTTTACGCACATGGTTGAATTGCACATCTCCAGAGCTAAAAGCATCAGATATTAAATTCTGAGTCAAGTATCCTTGCAAATCACCATCTGCAGCAATGCCTTCCTTCAACCTTGACACTGCCCTAGATGCCAGACACCACACTGCACAGCCACCAAAGCCGTGCACTCTTCTGAAGGTCACTGCTTCCACGTCATCCAGTCCAAGCTCAGTTATCCAGCACAGCTTTCTGGTGTGAGCAAACCCAGTCCCCACCAGCATCCTGCAGTAAGCTGGGCTACATGTGCAGCCCTTCAGCACAGCTACACTCACTCCCTATTTCCTCTCTTTCTTCAGAATGGGGAACACTGGAAAGAAAGGAGTCTGCAAAACAACACTAATCTGAGAGGTCCGTTGTTTTGTGTTCACTGTGGGCATCTAGTTCTAACCACAGAAAACTGAGAATATGAGAAACACTTGGGCATCCGTTCAAACCCACAAATAGATCTGTCCTGCAGTTCTAGAAATAACATGAAATGCTCACTTGCTGTCAGAAAAAAAAGTATCAGTAATAAATATATACTACTCAGTAAAGGCAGCTTCTCTCTCTTCCCCTGCTGCAGCTTTGCTATAGCTACTGCTCCCACAACAAACTGCCAAGAAGACAAGACAGGAGAGAATGAGAAGGAAAGAGAAAGAAGAGCAAAAACTTGGCCTAACTTGCTTGGCTTAGACACTTCCAAGAAGCAGCAGCCAGAACACAACAGGCAAAGAAGCTGCAGCTGTTACTGGAAAAGATGTACAAAGAAACATTGCCAAATTTATTTCCAAAAGTATCACAAACCTGAAGCTCCCAGGAAGGCTGGGTGTTTGCAGTATGTCTATATGTCAAGGAGAGAAGAAATGCTATTGCATATGTTTATCTGCTGGCATGAAATAAAGGGAAGTGTAACTATGCTTCCTCTCTTCCCTAAACACCAAACAACCAAAAATCCCACAATTTTTTAGCAACTACTGTGACGTCAAAGGAAGGAGCAGAAACAGACCTTGCCTGGGAAGTCTGTCTCTCTTTAGGGAATCTTTTAGGATGCTGGAAGTTGTGCTAACGTATTATTTCAGACTTCTTTCCAATGCATTATTTAGGTGTAATGCACTAAAACGTAGAATGGAAATACAGATTCATATAAACATAGGCAATAAGCAACAAAATCTGCATATGTATACACTGTATAAGCTAATGCTATTTGGTATCTTAATTATATCTAACAAAAGTTACACAGAGACAAGTTTCTCACAGCATGGGGTCACCCAGAAGAATATGCACCTGAAGACTTCTAAAAATGCCCTGCACTAACCTATCTATCTATCCATTATGCAGCATTGAGACAGGGTATAAGGTTGAATCAGTTGTGGGCAAAAAGGACAATTTTTAAGTCACATTGCTCTCCTTTCCCTCTACTGAAAAAGAACAGTTAGGAAGATAATCAGTTATTTTATCTGTACCAGAAGCATTAACCATTCTTTAATACTAAAAAAGCATCTTGGTGTCTGAGCAGCTGAAGAAAAAAGTATATTCACATTATCCTGAATTCTCAAGGGACAAACAACAACATTCATTTTGAGTAATTATTAGCCTAACAGACCATCAAATGCAAATACTCAAAAGTATGATTCAATTAAGGTTTTAACAATTACAGCTTCTCTTAATAGATACATCCATGCCTTCCACGGATTATTTAAAAACCCACACAAACAAAAAACCAAAACCAACCAAGGAAAAACCTAAAAATGATAAAAACAACAACAAAAGAGCAAGAATGAAAAGAAGCTCAGTTCCATCTTAACAAACTGGTTTTGAATACAGTGTAATATATCCAAAACAGTGTTTCAAAGGAGGATGCATTTACACAAAGAAAGCATGGAAAAGCAAGGACACATCCTCTGTGTACCCAGGGTGGTTAACTCGCCTTACCAAACCTGGCAGAGTTGCAGCTCAACTTGGTATAAGCTACTTCTGTTTAAGACCAATTCCCTCAGTCAGGAGATGCAATATGCTTTCATTACTTAACAGCTCAAGATGAAGTCTCCAGTTTCTGGATTAGCTTGTTTGTCTGGCTATACAGTTTGGAGACTAATTCACCTTTTAGGCACTGGAGACTTTGCTGCTTCAGGATGTACAGTAGCAAACTTAGTTTCAATGTTATTAAATGATACAACTTGCCTGCAGTTGGCAGGTATGCATGTGTGTGGATGCAGTGCACATGTGCGTGTGTATATACACTCTCTCTTCTCTCTTTGTTCCCAAAGAGTGACTGGAAAGCTGCATTCGGAAATTCAAGAAATAATCTGAGAAATAAAGATTTATTTTCACTATTTAATGAGTTGGTTGCACATAGACTAGTGATGCTAGTAAAAGAGACCATATACAGCTGAGTGAGGGACAATAATTCCCAGGGACCAGCATTCACTAAAACATTTCAGATCTGTCACTCAGGAGGGTGACACATTAAGTGATGATAAACCAACTTCACTTCCATTTATGAAAGTCCATTTAAAATCCTGCAATGTACAACATTTCTGAGCCACAAGAAGAGTTAAACTTTGCTTTGGTTTCAAAAGATTAGGCTTTGATACCAGCAAATGTAATACGGTAAATAAATGGAAAAATATGGAGCTATTTTAAGCAAGGCAGATTCTAAAAGGGGAAATGTTTGCAGAATTGCTATCTCTGGTTGGAAGGCATCAGCCAGGGGCAAAGGAGGAAACAGTATTTCACAAGCAAGAAAGGAAGTAATTTGAAACAGACTGGTTTTTCTTACTGCTATCTTATCCTAAACTTAATTTTAAAAATTAATTGAACACAATTACCCATGTTTCTATACCTGAGGAAAAAAAAAAATAAAAAAATAAAAAGCTAGCAAGGGAGTCCAAGTGAAGCTGTAATATTTAATCAGCATTGAAACTGAGTTGGGAGCCAATCAATGCCCAATAAATTCATTTTGGTAGTGAACTATTTAAGTTACAGGCTATTAAAAGATTTTTCTCTTCTAACAAATTGATGTCTCACTGCTGCAGAGAATTTCTGAAGTGTTTTATCTAAAAAATCAATTAACCCTTTGATGAATGAAACAGTATTTTGTTGCACTCTTTAGACAGACAAAGGTTATAGACCTAACATATAGATCTATTTTTAAATTATAAAAGAACTTTCTTTTAAATTTAATTTTGAGAATCAATCACTTTTCCCCCCCATTTTGCCCAACATGACATCAGTGGTGCTGATGAAGTGACATGAACTTCAACTAAAGTGAATTAATATCCCCAGCACTAGTAAGATCAGCCTTTTCAGCACCAGCTCTAGAGACCCTCACTTCTCGATCTGCTTGCTCTTGTAAACAATCCCTTGGACACACAGCACAACCATGTGGACAGAGCACATCTGCAGGAATTCAGACTGCTTTCCTGATCATAAAACAATCATAAAACAATTGCTGTTTTCCAAAATACTCTGATACAACTGGTGTTAGATTTATAGCAAAAGATAACATTCCATGCAACCACTGATCAGTTCCATCTGCATCACTGCTACCAACAGCATGTGAGACTGCCCAAATGTCATATGCAGTGGAGGCACCTCATTCTGTCCCACTGAGTGTTACTTATGACAATTTAAAATTACCAATGCTTATATTCAACATTGCAATAAAATATCTTTCTTCTGACAAAATACAACATTAAAAAAGTTATTAAAATAACCTGAATCAGATTATTTTATTTACCTACATAGTAGGAAGTTCCAAACACAATATAAATTGTTTTTTCTTAAAGGACATGGGTTCCTTATCCTTTTCTCATGTCCTAAAAATGACAACTCTTCTGTACTGGGGTGTGTGTCTGTGTGACCACCATTCAAAGGCTTAGATGGAATCTGAAAAAGAATGTTTGTCACATATGAAAAGCAGCACCAATGGTTATTCAATGAATTTAGAAATCAACTCCAGCAGTGAAGTATATGAGATTCCTGCTGATATTGGTCATCTGAGAAATAATGATTTATTGCTGTTCAGTGCATGCTTACTGATGTGGATACAATTTTCCACTAAGAACCAAAACAAAATAAGAAGCCCAAACATTTGCATGGTTTCTTCAAAGAGACTGAGAAATAAATTGAATACTAAGTGTGTTTTAGCACAGCTGATTTAGTCCATGTCCATGAAGTGTAAAACATACAAAACCAGCAATGTAGTCAAGTTAACTTTACATATTTTTTGTAAATGGCTTAAGAAATAAGTACTCTTCTGCACAAAATTCTAACATTCATTTTCTGAGAACATTCTTAATGCTTGCTATTACTTATTTTAGCCTCCATTCACAAGTTCATTAGTTTGAATGCAGTTACTTTTGATCCACAGCAAGGTAATCAGATTCCACATGTGAAACTTAAAATCTACTCTTCTGGCTTAGTAAGAGAAAAAAAGGAAAAATAAATAAATAGCTCAAACTTTCAAATCTAGTTTTTATTTTTGTGCCTTCAACTATATACATATACGATGGCTGGATCTGATAACAGGTATTAACATATGCATGAAAAGCAGCCAGGTACCACACAATATAGAGCCTAAGAATATGCAGCATTACACCCTACAGACTCATCATCAACAGGACTAGGACACTGGTCACTCCAAAGAGAAATGCAATGTCCCAGAAATATTTGATATTTTATTTACAGAGAACTAGAAGACTTACACATTCATAGATTTAATTCCAGTATGTTGTGCATGAAGTATAATTCTAAATCATTAGCAGGGTGAGAAATCTTTGCAATCAACACCCTAAAACCAAAACAAACACCCCCTCCCCCAATTACCATTATTACCTATAGTAATAATAATTAAAGCAAGCCTTTCAACATGCTGAGTGGACACTAAACCAGTTAAAATTAAAGGCATTCCTATTGTGAGCAAGAGTTTTGCAGTACTACATGATTAAGGTAAAGTGCTGTCATGGATTTCCTGCACCAGTTCTCTGAGGGTTACAACCATGAGGGATGAGAGGAGATACACCATTCCTGTTGCTTTTTTCTACACATAAGCAGTACTATCTCCATGCCTGGTTCCTTTTGGTTGCCCTAAAACATGATCAGTAACTCTAAGGTTCCTGTTTTAACTATAAAACGCACATTTGAACCTATTAAAAAAAGCCCTAAGTTTTCAAGAAAAAACAAAATCAATAAGGAAATACTTTTTAATCTGTAATCCTATTCCTATAATTTTACCTGGTTAACATATATGGTAATAAAATAAACTTTTTGGTTTTTTTAACAGTAAAAGAAATCCAAAAGAACTGTCTTAATGGCGATGCTTGGAATACAGAGTTTTGGTTTTTTTAAGTAAAACATAATCCTCTAAATCTTTGCCTGTAGATGTGACTGAACATGCCCAAAGTTGGTAGCATTAACAATTCTGAAAATGTACAGTAATGCCAGATGCTGCAGCCAGTTGCTGTTTACTGTTTTAAAAAAAATGTAAATTTGAACACATCCTGGCAGTATGATGCTCTCTTGCAACTCTTGAGTTTCTTACAGATTTCCAGCTAGGTAATTACAAATTGAAGACATCTGTACTTAGACCTTACATTCCATAGGTCCACAAAGAACAAGTTTTTTATTAGACTGGCGAGGACTTTTGGTTGAAAAATTCTTTATCAATTATTTATCCAATTAGATAGCTTTTAAAATAAATCCATCTTCTCAGAAAAAGGAACGACAGCCCCTCGGTCTCCCACTAATATCCTACAAATATCCTAATCAGCTTCCTAGAGTCATACACGCTCTGGGAAGCAAAAGCATGATTTGGTCTCCTTGTAATTGTGAGTACAACTTCATCTAATAGCTCCTGCTAAGTAATAAGCTTACCAGATATCACACAAAAATTATTGCACCAAGTTGAATACAGACTTTGTACTGCTCCTGAATGAATATCGATGTCCGTTTAACTTCACTTAGCACTTGATCCTGATTCCATTCAGCTCACAGAAGAAAAACAGTCCTTGATATTAATGCAGCAGAATCAACTCAGCATGCAAATAAGTAACCCACTCAGTTTCTGCAGAATATTCAGTTGAGAGTATTTAACTCTGGCTAAATAGATGCCTATGCACTCCAAAAATTTGTTTTAAATATTTGAAATTCATCATTCAAATACTACATGGTGAAAGATCAATTCCTTCTGATCCAGCTGTCAAACGACTGTTGACAGTCTTAAGCCCAGAAATCAGATCATTCTACTTACTGAGCTGCCTAGGACCTTCCTGTGAAATAACCCTGCTGAAGACAGTAGACAGTTTGTACAGAACTAGGGAACATAATGCAAGATGAATGCAAGCATTTTGTGAGAGAAGTAGTGACCTGTAGATGATGTGCAGCCACTTCCTCCAACTTAAAATGTTCTATGGTTCCCTAAGACAGACTTCAGACCAGAACATCAATTGCCTTTTAAAAATACAAATAAAAATACCTAGTTAGCTCCTAGTATGAGTCCACAAAAGAGAACTAGTTGTTCAAGAAAACCCTGCAAAGCTAGAACAGAACCATGCATTCTGAAATGTGATTTATTCCTGCAGTCCCCAAAAACAATTCTCTGTGAAGTCTTAGCTGCAGAAAATCTCCACATGCTAACTGAATCACAGGTTACCTTCCTTCTTCCTTCCTCAGTTAAAACAGTGTGTATGCATACATACTTAAGAGAAACTCACAAGTTAAAAGGCGATGATCGTTTTAGCTTTTAAAATTCACAAAGAAAGTAGCTTTTATTCCATATGACTCCCTTTAAAATCTTCCAGTCATTTTCCCTAAATAGAAATCTTGCTCAACAACCCAGTCAGATGTTAGATACTTTTATTCCATCAGTAGTTTCACTTTCAGCAGGTAAACAGCAAAGTGGACCAATTGCACCTTTGTTCTATTTCCTCAAAATAGATGAAAAAAAATATTGCACTGGTAAACACACACAAAAAAAGAAGCATTTGTATTTTAAGTTAACTAGTAAGGTCAAAATGATCTGTGCTTATGCAGCCAAGTCTAGTAACATGAGGTATGAAATGACATTGGGTGAGTATTCCAAGAGTTAATGAATACCAAAGGGGACACAAACTTACGTTGATATTTTGATGGAGAATTTGAAAGAGATTAGGTTTGTGGCATGCTCCTGAGGGAACCATGACCAAGATAAGAAATATGAGCTATGAGACTTCATTTCTGAGAATTACTTAGAAAATAAATAAATAAGCAGCCACTGAAGTTTTGATGACTGATGTATGGAGACTTATACCTGGCTTGCAACCCTTGGGGAAGAGTTAAAAAGAGAGTACAAGAAATAATGGATTTCCAAGGAAAAAAAAAAAAAAAAGGTATATTGAACACAAGTGAATAGAAAATATAAAGCAGGTTGGTGGAATTGAAAACAAGATGATTCCAGTGAACTACAGAAAACCAGTAAATTGTAAATAACACATTTAAACCATCATGAAGATAGATTCATTGAAGTCCTTGGTATCTAAATGTCATTGCCTATTTTTAGGTGCCTGATATTTAACACAAAATATGATGTGTTCTAATTGGTATTTAACTACTGTATTAAATTTGTAAACATGATATCAAGGAAAAGACAAGTTGAATGCTTTATAGACATTAAGACAATGGCATCGGCAAGGACAGCAATGAAATTGGAAGGGTTTAGTTCATATCCTCTGAGATAACATACTGCACACATCAGTCCTTCAGTGTCTGTTCCACTAATTTGCATGAGCACTATAATTGACAGCTTGTTAACATTTTTTTAGGGACTCTGAAACCCTGCAACAAACACCACACACAAAACATCAAAGTGGACAGAGACTCTAGTAAAAAATTCTATTTTGAGAGTCCCAGCTGAAACCCCCAGGTCAAAAACTGCATCTTGATTCCATAAGAAATAATTATGATTGGGATGGGTCTAGAAACTCAGCAGATACAAGAACATAAGAACTGCCACACCAGGTGAGAGAAATGGTCCATCCAGCCTAGCTTCTTGTCCCCAAAAGCAGGAAGCACAGTCATAGCTACTGCACACTCTCAGCCTCAAGCAATCTGCAGCTCTGGGACTGCCTAAGCTAGGTGTGGTTCATGTTTAATAGCCACTGATGGATTTTATTCTGCTATGAATCCCTCTAAATGCATGTTGAACCTCTGTAAAGTTTGAGCAAAATTAAATGGTTTAAGATATCTTGCTATTGCTAATTTACTAGTGCTTATCTTTTGGGGGTAAAAAATAAACAAATTAATATGTATGTTGCAAATTTTCTTTTTCTGCATTTTTAAATAAAACATACTTACAACATGGCCTTACCACAGCCTATGATAGGAGGTGTCTTTTAGCATGAATATGACATGAAAGACAATAAGAGAATTGTAACACATAGAGAAAGCTATTTGTATTTTCTGGTGAGGGAGTACAGAGCTACTGGATGTTGTCCTTACTTATCTTAGGATGAAAGCCTTATTATAAGCTCATTTCAGTTGAACAAATCTCTCTGGGCTCCCTGCTGAGCAAGGCATTTAAACTTTAAAGCTAAAGGCATTCATTTTCCTTTGCTGACAGTGAAAACCTTACTGCACAAGCACCACGATGCACATGGAAGCTTTTAGATGGCTCAGTGGCAGAATGCATTAAGGCATTTAGCTGCTTACTGTGATTCTCTGCAGTGAACGGACATCAAAGGCATTCATTTCCACAGGCAGCAGAGTGGACTCTTCAGTACAACCGTCGTTATCCTGCTCAGGTTTAAGTGCTTTTTAGATTCCAAATACAGAATAGAGTGACAAAATATTCTGGGCAATATTGCTCAGATCATTCTGACTCACTGTTATTTCTGAGGAGTATTTACTATAGCAGTCCAGGCACTGGAGATTTGAGGGGCCTTTCTCTGGGTCAAGGCACACAACACCCAACAAGATGGAAAAGATGCATGTTACAGACCCAGTGTCCTATTTTCCACTGTCCATGCTCCTAACAGCTTCTACTAACAAAGCTTTTTTTCATAGAGTCATAAAATGATTTGGGTCGGATCATCTTGTTCCAATAGTGGGACACTTCCCACCAGATGGGGCCACTCCAAGACCCACGCAACCTGACCTTGAACACTTCCAGGGATGGGGCATGTACCCACTCTCTGGAAAACCACCTGAGCCAGTGTCTCACCACTCTCACAGGAAATAATTTATTTCTAATTTCTTTCTAATATCTAATCTAAATCTACCCTCTTCCAGTTTAGAACTTTTACTCCTCATTCTATCACTAGATGGCCTTTGTAATAAGTCCCTCTCCAGCTTTCTTGTAGGCCACTTTTTGTTCTCTTTTTTAACAAAAAAATCTTCTGCTTATTCAAGCTGGTGATCTCCATGAAAAGCTACTGTCCAACACCAGCATTCAAAAGCCTGGCTACACTGGAGAAGGGACCAAGTGTGCATACACACAAGCAAGATCTTCAATGTGTATCATATATTGGGTAACTCAGAGATCAGAGTCTAAGTTCAATCATTGCAGGTCACCCAAGTGTAATGTCCCCAAATCAAAAACCCAAACCTCCCTGCCACATACAGGAAAGCAAATAAAAGACAAAATTATTTTCATCTCATGTATCTTTTCAATTTTACTTAGATTAAATGTTTGGTCTAGTCCTACACTCACTGATACTAAAATCAGCTTTGCTTTATTCACAAGGGCAGCTTTTGATCATCTATTCTCTGATTAAGTTTTTTTTATTATAAAACCAATAAAGTATTTTTAAATAATGATGCTGTAAATATTGCAAAAAAACCCCCAAAACAAAACAAAACCCAACCCAACTAAAATTAAATATTATGGTGCCTGCTATAATTCATGTGCGACTTTTTTTTTGTTGTTGTTTGATTAGTCTTTATAAAATGTATTCAAAGTTTACTGTTGCAAATTAGCATAAGAGTAACTTATTACTATTTTTTATCAGCACACTGCTCAGGAAGATGAGAAAATTCCTGGGTGACTTTAGTGTTCATTACCTAGACCGCATGCAGGTAACAATATAGAGTTCACAGTGCTGCAGGAATAGTATGAGACTAAAACATGAACTGATTAACATCTGAAAAGTTAAACACATGCAATAATTATGGAAACACTAGGTTACCAGACTATATTGTTTGATTTATCTATGACAAAGGTAAAGGCAAAATACAAAACAAAACCACAACACCAGCAACTGCCATTATTATTACATTTAAGTCACAACTTCAGGGAAGATTCTGCCCAGGTCATTAAAAAAAAATAAATAGCTCTAACAACATATTTTTTTAGGTGACCAATACTTTACCTTAGTCTACAAAAATACATCTATATGCTACTAACTTTAACATACATGAGTATTTGAGCTCTTTTTCATTGAACTCAAGGGAATATTTCCTTAAACTCAAGAACTGAATAGTTTTCTCATTTAACACCAGCATTACCAGTAGGATTTAGCACTGTACTTACTGGTAAGACAAGTAAAATAACAAAACTGTTGCCAGTTCATTTTACTGAAAGCTTTGGTGGGGACATTTTTTTTATAACTGCACTAAATGTTTCACTTAATGTTTTAACTCAAAGAAATGAATCCACAGGACTCAAAGATGAGATCTGAAATGAACCTAATAATTAAATGAAGGCAGAAAATTTTCAGTAGAAGGAACAATCCATTCTTCATTAAAAACAAACAAACAAGAATGGGCTTCAATAGTGGTAAAAAAGACTCAAATTAAACATTAAGAAAAACTTTCTAATGACAAAGACAGCAAACCAGAGTGGAAAAGATGACTAGAAGTGGTTAGGCCCTCACCATAAAGTACAATATGCCTTACCTAGCACTAAGTAATCTTAAGAGGTATACTGCAGACTCCAGAGAGGAAAATGTGTCTGTAATGTTAAATGAGCATGTGAAATTTTTTAATGAAAAATTGTATTTTTTTCTTAAAGCTGTCTTAGAACACGCATAAAGAAAAACTTGCTGGAGGGGACATGAAGACAAAAGCAGTTCTGCTCTGTGGATGCTAGGCAGCAAACAAGTCTGAGGGAAAACCTCCAGCACCAATGCATCAGGAAGCAATTCCAGGAGGGATAAAAATTTATGTGTAGGTTATCTATAAAATTAAGAATTCATTTTACAGCTCATCATATAACAACTAAAAATAGAGCATCTCATGCTTTTTCTTTTCTTCACAAGGGTTTTAACTGACATAACCAATATTGACAAAAATGACTTAACATTCCACTTTATAAAGCTCAACAAGAATTTTCATCTGATGTTCTGCAAAGATTATATATCCATAGTACTACTCATACACCATTTATTAGGCCCACCAAAAGAATGAGTTAACTACACAGTCTGTTGTCCTTTGGTATAGTCTACTTGCTTTTTTATTCAGGCTCTGCTTGTTACTACTTGGAAGATATATTTGTAGAATTGGCTTTAATGATTTAAGAACATTACAGAGAGAGCCAACTCTCAATATGGTAAATGTCAAAGTGGAAAGATTTTAAATTTAAATTCCAAATGTCCAGCAACTAAGCAAGACAAGCTGAAAAGACTGGGAATTGCTACAACATTGGCCCTGAGTCAACTTTTACGTGCTGATTACCTACTGTAACTACCAGCAATTTTGATGGTGTTTGGCAATCTTTATTTTACTTACCAATATTTGCATAAAGACAAAATAAGACATTTCAAATAGCCTCATATCAGCTGTAAGAATATAAACCAGCTGTATTTACTGTCCTCTAAAAGGGCCCTGCTGCTGTACCAGAATTTGTGGAGCTCTGTAACTATTGAAAACGTGAAACAAGATCACATTCACTTTTCTCTTGCCCTAAGTAATACTATTTTCTCTTGCTCTAAAGGAGCTGCACTACCATATACTAGGCACTATCGTATCATATTCTATTTAAAAGAACTGGCACAACTACAATAGAAGTCATCCTTTGCTGTAGCTTGTTCTTTACAAATCACCCAAATGCTCACAGTTGAAGAGAGCCTTTGATTTCTTTTCACGTTGGCACGTAAACCCCCTCTGGTTCGATACACACATATCCCTCAACTTCTGTCAAAAGCAAGAACAAATTTCCTAACCAAAACTGAAAAGTCCTTGGCTTTTCAAATGACTATAAATTGCATGGCTAAGTGCATATGGCCACAGGGCTGTCACAGTTACTTTTCTTGACAATTCATCATAGCATACTAATTCTGTAATATCATTACTGTGTCTCTTCTCACTGTACTGATCCAGCCAGTTAATTTAATCAACTAATAATAGATTCAGAAATGGATGCAAAGGGCCCTAGCACTTCAAATTGTATTACTAGAGATGCACAGCAGTGAAAGCAATGTATTCTGTACTTGGCATTAAATATAACCCCAGTAAGTTATATCCTTCTAGCAAGCTGGGGATTTTCCTTTACAAGGAAAGGAAAAAAAAATATTTGTAGAAGGTTCAGAAAAGGTCTTTTTCAACAAGATTAAAAACGAAGTTTATTTCAGACTAAGCATAACTTAGAAGTACATTGTATCAATTTGATGAAAAAAATTACAAGCAACTATTTAATCAATTATGGTAATTACCATAGGTAAGTTTCTAGGTAAAAACAACGTTGCAGGAAAGAATTATATATCTACAGTGGAAGCTAAAGGTGTATGATTAATTGCAAAGTGAGCCATCCAAACATGGACAATTAATTTTATTAAATTTTAATCTTCTCTGAAAATGTCAATGATGATTAAAAACATTATTCTCTAACATCTCAGTCCATTTTGCATGTCATGAAGACTGATGCTTAAACTTTGTATGATTAAAAAAAAAATACCCCAAATGTAGGCAAAACTGAAATGCAGACTGCATTCAATTTTTGCTTCTAAAACACTGACGATCAAAGTAGTACTCTGTGACATTTCTGAGTATGCAACACAGATGCTAATCTAATATCTGCTCACTTCAGGTAAGAAATCTACGCAGTCCAAAGGGCATGTTCTGCAAGATGCCACAGACCTAATGCAGGGAGAGGCATTACTCTCATAGGCATGTAAAAAATGTGTCATACTTCAAAGGTGTTACCAGCTCTCAACAATATTCTTATGTGTATAGATATATGTGTGTGCAAATCTATCTGCTTTCCTACCCTCACAAGCTGAGGACCAGAGCTTTCATTCAGGACCACAGGGAGGGTGGCCCCAACTGCAGGGTGGCTGTTCCTCAGTCCCAGCAGCAACGAAGGGCCCCCACCTCACCTGAAGCCACTGACTGAGCTGCTTTAAGTCCTTCTTGCACTACCAAAGCTTTAAAAAGGGCCAGGATGCCACTCTGGATACGGTGCACTGTGAGGAAATCATGTTCATCACACCCAATTTCAATCCACATGTAGAATTTTCTTCGTCAGATTAAATCTAGATGAATTGCCACTGTTAATCCAATTAATCTTTTTGGGATCCTAGAATTAAGTCAATGAATCTCTTCATTTGCTCAGACATTTTGTGCCTTGGGGCTTAACACAAGGCGAAAGTGTGTTTCCTGATGTAAACAGAGCTAATTTTGGCAAAACTCAGTGAGCAAGGGTGATAGAGATTTATAGACTTACTCTCTGGCCAGGATTCAGGAAGGCAAATGTTTAACATTTTAAAAGCGATTAGAGGCCTTCAAAATGCAATGAATCTTCTGTACCTGCCAAAGCACTCCCTGAAACGAGGGTGCCTGAATGCAGACTTACATTAAGGCCAGACTAAATACATATTTCTTACCAGACACCATGCAGAGACCACTGTGTGCTCTTTACAGTGTCCAACGTCACTTCTTACTAAGCACAGTTCAAATTATGCCTACCTAGTCTACAAGGAAGGCACCTGCCTGAGCACCATAATCTAACAAAACAAATAATTTTCCTTTCATCAATATACAACAGCTTTGTTCATTACTGGGAAACGTTAGGTGGTGATGTATTGAGTGCTATGCATTTTATGCTTAAATCAATGTACTGTCTTGCAGTTATGCCACCTAATGTGTTCTTAAGCCATGCGCTACAGAAATCAATGTGGTTCTTATTTGATATTCAGTGTTAAGTTCAGCCTCATAAATTTAGAATTGCACTCCGTTATTTTGATGGTTATGTATTAACCATGTCCTGTAAGCTTTATGATTTTATATTCAGACATGCAGTAAATCATGGCAGTTATGCACAAATGGCACAGAGTGGCTTTATTTTTACTGTCCATCCTAAAAGAGAAAGAAAAGGATGATTCATTTGACCTAGCGGGGAAGAAAAATACAGTATATCAGATAAATTTCAGAAGGTGTATCAGTAACAAAATTAGGCTCCATAAAATTTAACTGAGTCTTTTCTGAGACAAACTGATTTGCAGCAGATAAATGTGTTTGATATACTTCATTCTACCAATATTTTACACTGGAACAGGCACACAACACTTGATCATTCTCTGTAACACATCTAGCAGGTGCTATGCTATTGTCTAGAAATCAAATGCTACACTATAAATATTTTTTCTCAAGAAATTATATTGGTAAAAAAAAAACAACAGCCCTTTTTCCAGCAACTTCTAGATGTTATAATAATAGAAAAAAACTTTTCTTACTTGCTTATTTTTTTAAAATATCCAAATAAACTTTCTCTTGTACAAGAAGCCAAAAACCAGGTCAAGCCTGTAGCATTGTGTGAAGTTGTTGTGGCCCAAGTGCAGGACCTGACACAGCCTTGGTGAACCTCATACAACTGGCCTTTGCCCAGCCAGTCAGCCTGTGCAGATAACTCTGCAGAGCCTTCCTACCCTCAGCCAGTTCAATACTTTCTTAAAGAGGGAGCACTTGATCCCCTCACCCAGATCTTTCACAAAGCTGTCAAGAAGAACTGGCCCAAATACTGAGGGCCCTGGGGAACACCAAGAACATGCCACTGAACTGATCAGTTAGGGTAAGAGTCATAGGAAAGACTGTGTGTTTCTCCTGACAGCAATTAAAAACACAGAAAATAACCTGAGGGTATCTACAGTGCTATCCAAGAAAAAACAAGAAAACTTTCCTTTAAAACTAGTAATTTGCATGGATCCTTATCTAATCATACCTCAATAGTTCATTGCTATAGAAGAATAAAAGGGTGCTAATTTATGCCATGTAATGGGGTAGAGTGCCCTGACTCTGGAGGAGGAGGCACTGTGCTCATCCACCCACAGTTTACCCAAGGTTTCTTGGAGCTAAGCCCTACATTTTCTGAATTACATGTAAGATCTATATTGCAGTATGTGCTGCACTTCACAAGTCAGAATTAGCCCTGCCATTATAAGTAATAAAACCAAAACGCAAATGAACCATGAAATGTATTAAACGAGGTACTGCCAAACAACTGCATGTGGTTTTGCATGACTTAGAACAGGCAACTGAGCTCAGTTCATTGGCCTCACACTTTTTATTGACTTGGTTTCACTTTTGAACTTATTTTGATTACTTAGTTTTGCTAATAAATACAGAATGACTGCACAGGTCTAATGTGGGTGAGTTGAGAATCACAAATAAGGCCACTCTTAACACAGCCTTGTTAGAGGGAAACAATGAAAATGGATTCTGTTTCCATCTGTGCAACCCCTGACTATGCACTGGGATACCTGCTACATCTGAGTTCTGATGCAATGAATTCTTTGAGAACAACTTCTATCAACTCAAACTGCAAATAACCTAAGGTACGAGATTTATTTTTAAGGCTATTCTGAATGTATTGTGAAGCTAAAATACAGTTTATGCTATACATTATTAAAATATGTCATGGCATTTGATTTTTCGTGCTTCTGCTAGAAAACTGTCATCATCTGGTGTAGGAATGAAACGCAAATTCTCCTGGAGGTAGCATCTATGTATTCTAGAAGAGACATCAGTACAGAGCTCTCTAGCTCTGGAGGTCCATAGGTCCTTCCTTCCTTTCAGAGCAATCATCAAAGACTATCAAGTGCACTGTGCTCACAGAGAAACAATTGTTAAGAAATTCCCAATGTCTGATAAGAAATATAATCGTACTAAAATTAGCTGTTGTAGAGTTTGCTATATATACAGTGGTACTTGTCTACAGCGTTTTTTTCTAAAACATGATGACATGCTGGCAAGCAAAATTAGATGCTCTTATCTTCCAATTTTTACTATAATTGTGAGTCTCGATTTTCTCTGTACAAACTACATATAGATTTGTATTTTGACAGTGGGAAGTGGGAAATATTTATAGTTAAAGAGAATGAAAAAGGAGGGAGCACTACAAACTATGTTACATAATAATGATCTCTCTCTATCTGAATACTGTTTTTATTCATTATACATCTGGTACATTGAAGGAGTTCACTGCCACAGGAATTTATGGAAAACATTCCCTAGAACTGAAGCAACTTGTCGGTTGACTAAAGCCCACAGCACAATATCATGAGGACTCTGACAACCTTCCTTTGAATAAAAGCTTCATTTTCTGTCAACAGTTAAGGTCAATGTCCAGCTAAAAGTCACTTAATATAGACACAGGAATAAGAGAGGGCAAGGGGGGGGAAAGAGAGACCATAATATGGAAACATGACTTTTTGAAAAACATTAACCTACAAGGTCCCTTTCTCCTGGATTCCTTCAGCAAATAAGCTCCCAGGCAGGTTTCACTGGTGCACCGACACCCCACATTTAACAAACCAAGGGGAGCTATAAAGTCAGCAGACCCTTAAAGGAAAGAAAGTAAGAAAATGCATGTGGCATGTTTCTAATTTTGCTATACCGCCAAATAAACAACCAACCTCCCCCAAAAACCCACCAAATGAACAGCAGCAACAAACAAAACTCCTTTCCAAATCCCACGAGTTGCTGAAGGACCTAGCTCTTGGCAAACCAAGAAACCAAACTCTCTAGGAAAGGGTACAGCTAGAACATGCTAAGATGCTGTCTGTCATACAAAATATAGGAAACATAGGTCAGATTACATAGACAAGTTAAGGGAAATCACTCCTCCACACTCCCACTCCGGATAACACCTGTCCAGTAGCTGGCAGCACAGACCAGCTTTTAAGGAATCATCAGGTGACATGGACTTTGCACTCAAGGAGGAGCGGTGGGGAAAAAAACATGGAACACACTCTGCTAGAATGGGAGAACAGGAAGATGCTCAGAAAACTGAATTCCAGTTTTTCTTGTATTATTTTCTCTGAAGGAGGAAAGCAAACTACTCTCTGCTACTATCAGACTTTTCACACCACACCTGTGCCTCTGCGTTAGTCCCACAGAGCAAAGAAGCCCTGGCTTACATTAGTATCCTTGCCCCTACAAGAGGTTCCCTTCCAACACTTGGACATTTGTATATGATGTTCATATATACATCCAAAGTCATTAAGATTTGCTTCTGCTATACATCCCAACACATTGCATCCATCTTTTTAATCTCTGCTTCTCACTGGGAGAGTACTGTGCTTTAAAATCTGCGGTGTATTTTTTTCTGAATTGTTCTTCCTGCCTACCATGGGAAAAGATTTTCCAGCAGCCATTAGCTACAGCCATTTTCACATCTCATTTTAACAAGCTATAAAAGCAGAACAACATGCCAATTACATGAAATAAATAAAATGAGTGGGTACAAGATGGCTAAGGAAACCTTTTGCACAGCATATACTTGTTAGAGAGAACATTAGGGTTTCACTAATGCATTTATAATTCTGCAGAACAGTCTGGCACATCTGCACCTTCAGTACAACAGAACGGCAAAGATGATACAATCTGCAGAGAATTTCTATTTGAAATAATTTTAGATCTGTTTTATGTATACCCAGGAAGCTGCCAGTCAATCTGATCTTCAAACACACTGAATTCCACCGAGGGAACTCTGGTAAACTGCAGACTGTTCACCTAAATGCATTTATTTTAGTAACATGAAAACTATTTGCTGGATTTGACTAATAGTAAGTTGCACATTTGGAACTTTGTTAAATACCTTAATTGTGTAGCAGAGAATATGGTAGTTAATTTACACAAAAGGACGCAGAGGTGAATTTTACGTCTACATCTCAGAACAAAATAAGTAAATTCACTGAACATATGGCTTATTAAATTTAATAGTTCCTTTCCAAGATGATTCTGATTGCCATGTTTTGAAAGACAGGATTTAAAAAAAAATATCTTTTGGATATTTGCTGTTAAGCAGATATGCCATCTGTCTCCCCAAACGAAAAGAAACTCAAGACTTTGATTACTATTTTCCTAAACAAGATTTAGGGTAGTGTATTTCTAGTACACTGATTAACTACATCTGACATCACATCTCGTACCTGTTTATTACTCTTTTTCAAAGAACTACCCACACACACAGAAATGTACTACATGCTACATGAGGAGAGAACCATAAGGAAGCACCAGGACCTCTTGCATCCCTTTCAAGCACTGTTGGTGACACTGTGTTATTCAAATAGGCATCTTGTATTTTCACTGAACTTTTAAGGAGACAGATGTCTAAAGTATAAAACTCCAAACCAGACTTAGAACTTCTCTCGTAAAATGCTCGCATTAAAAAAAGAAAATAAAAAAGGAAGCCACTCACAGCTGTCATTGTAAAGGTAAGTATCACAAATAAGATGCTGGACTGAGAGGGTCACATGAATTCTGTACAAACTGGGAAAAAAAAATGCAAGTCTGACAGTATGCCAAATTCTTGTAATTTACATATTTTGTACTTCAAACTAATTTTTTCCCGTCTAGTTATTTCCTAGAGAAATCTTTTTCAGTAGTAACCTTTAAGCCAACACAAGCAGTAACTCACCTGTGTCTGAACCAAAACGATTATTTCATTCCCACTGATAAATGTATAGATTATGCATCTACTTTTTAAGTCATCAAGTATCTCTTTTAAATCCAGCATAAAGTGGGAGAGAAGCCCAGGAGCAGTGATCGATGGACTATTGGCTCCTCATCAGTCATGGGGGCTGATAAGATAACACAGCAATCACTACAGCAGAAACACTGTACAGTCTGGTCCTGACTCAGAAGGTGAGTATCACTGTTCATTTAAATCACATGAAGCTTCACTTGGGACTTTGGGGCATATGATATACAGCACATTACAACAGAGCTGACCAAAATAAACCCTAAATATAGTGAAAGCTGTGGTGGAAAACCACAAGTGGCAAAAAATAAAAAATAAGTAAAAAACAAGTTTAATCACTGCAACCCTATGTATACTATGGAACTGATTTAGTGCTGCAACATTTTTCTGCTGTTTTAATAGCTGTATAAATCAAAGCAGCTTTTGAATGAGAGCTTGACTCCAAACTCACACTCCCTCCAACAGTGATAGGTCCATGTGGCACTGCCCTCTGTGCCCCCAGCCACCGCTGCCTGGCAGGACAGCACAAGGCAGCCGCAGGCAGCTCTAACAGCTCCCTTTTCTGTACACTGCAGACAGAAATGAGTTATATGAAGGTTGTAATGACCTTAGAACAAAAAAAAGGTTAAAAAGTTGCATTTTAAGCTTGCTCTTTTTTTTTTTTTTTTCCTGAGACAACTCAGCCAGAGCAGAGTCACTGCACCCCTAAGGCAGCCTGCCTGCCTTCCACCTACCTAGACAGAAGGGCTCTGGATGAAACCTGCACAACAAGCAACAGTGCAAAAGCATTTCTGTAGCACTGCTACATTAAGTACACAAGTAGTATATGGGGCTGGGCTTCTGACCAGTCACTGCATTACTGCTGATTATTCCATGTCAGAGCATTCTAAAGTCTCTGTAAATACAAAATAAAATAAATAAAATAAAATAAATCCTACAAAATAAAGTATTTGCAATCACATTGATACTTTTTCTCATCAAACACAATTTGGGTTTCTAACAAGCACACATGCTACTGAGCTTGTCTGTTGGTTTATAAAAAAAAAAACTTCTGAAAGTGTGTCTTTGTGTCTGTCTATACTAATTTCAAAGTCACTGTCTAGTTTCTCTTCTCTCTCCTTGTGCAAGTTTGTACATCTTTATAATACCTTCTGATTAATTTATCACATAGTAAAGATCTTAAAAAATCATTATCCTTTTGATCTAAAAATCCTTATATTTCATCTTTAATATGTTCTTTTGAGAGGATCTTTCTGGAGAAGTTGCCACGTATGCTCTAGTCCTCTGAGACATAACAGCAGAGCTCAAGTAAGACTTGAGGAGCTTCAAATCACATTTAAAATAGTTTGAAAAGTTTTTGTTTGTTAAAAAAAACCCCACATTTCTTTCATGCTAAGAAAAATCAGAGTATGATTGCAGTGCATATGGCACAGGAAGACTAAGAGTGTCAAAATTTATCACCGAGGAAGTGATTTGAAGCATTTCTAACAACCAGACTCAAATAAGAAGGGACAAAAGTAAAGTAAAATATTTATTTATTCACAATATTTTTCTAAGATTATAATTATTTCTGAAAGATGATTTCTTCCTCCATTTTTTAAGCCATGCAAATAATTAACTGTACAGAGGAAAAAAGAACAACCCTTGCTTTGCACAGTCATGGTATAATATACTGCTTCATAAGGAGTGCTCTTAAGCCATCACAAGTCAAGCAAAACTAGGTAATTATCTGGGACCATATAAAGTCTAAAGCTCAAGGCACTGTGTAATATTTAAAAAAAAAACAGAATGTGAGAATAACTGGTGTTTCAGGTAAAGAGGAGCAAATGCCTTAATATTTTTACCAAGACTGGAAATGATGGGAGAAAAACATGGTGAAAGGTACAAATACAAAAATAAAATACACATTAAAAATTTTTTAATATAAATCACAGGGGATTAACCAAAGCCATAGAAAACATGCAGCTAGTTTGTCTACTTCCCTTATACTTCACTATTTACAATTATTTTTCTTAATGATCCTCCCTGTGCAAATCCTCCCCCCACAACTGAAAACAAAGTTGAAAACAAACTTAATTATTTAAATATAGTTTTAACTATATTAAATACTTATATTAATTAATATAAAGTGTTAAATATATTGTTTCATAGAAATAACTATAAAATGGATAAAAAGGAGAAAGAAAATGCAAATCCAAATATTTGCATCTCATTGACAAACATGTAACATGAACACAAGTACTCAGTTCCTACCAATCTTGTGGCATTCACTGGCTCATCAACCCTTCAAGACCAACAGCTTACAAGGCTTACTATAGTAAAAGAGATTCCTGAAATGAACATTAGCATTTATATACAGATGAAAACCATCAAAACTCACTCTCAGTATTGCTACTGCATGCTTTTAAAAACAGCATACACACAGGATTAGGAAAATAATTTTTTATGGCAAATTAGTGCTCCAGGTTGCACAAGTGTGTTGTTTCACTGGCTGTCCAAAACCCAAGCGTTTGATGAGTTCTCTGCAGCCTCCCTGGACTCTTCCTTCCTTTGCACTTCACATCCCACTATTTGTTCTTACCCTCTCCTCTTTTCACACTGCAGGATGTCACAGTCTCAGCTCTGCCTAATCCTTCCTAACCCACATCTTTTCTCTATTCACTGTACAAAAATGGTCAGAGACAACTTTGTAGCAAAAGTAAAGTGATATTATGCTTTACATGGCAAAATGAAGTATAAAAAGAGAGAAAGAAAAAAAGAAAGAAAAAAAAGACCTACCAAAGACAAACTCCATTCTGTTTAGCAGTTATATCCATTCCCTTGTTTCGTCCTTATTCACACTGCATAATATATCTTAAAGCTATATGAGGGAGATAGAAAAATAGCATACAAGTCCTCAAAAATTACTCCCCTCCTTTGAAAGAAAACTGGAAAAAGGAGTAACTTCACAGTAATTAATTCTATTTCAAGTTTACTAAAACAGAAGGGTTTTACAGAAAATGGATAAACCCATTTCTTACCTAGTACCACTCAAGTTATTTCTTTTTTTAAAAAAAATCTTTTTCTCTCCCAGGAATCATGATTACTCATTCTCACAGCTCAGCAGCTGAGGAAACAGAAGCTGTATTTTTATTCTTGAACACTAATTTGATGTTGACAAAAGTCCCTTAACCATTTGTGTGAAAAAATCCAACTGCTACCTTTCTCTGTTTTTGAATAGTGCCAGTCATGGCTCTAAGCAAACAAATGATGCTCACATATTGTGCCTTGCCTACAGGCATGTTGTTATCATCGAATGATATTCTCTCTTCTTACAAGACAGTATCTCAGTTTCAATAGGGCTAACATGGCAGGGAAGTATGAGATTCCAAAGGTGTCTCGAGCTTCCTGGGAAATACAATCTCATCAACTGAATGGTCTTACTCTCCATACCAGCAAAGTGCTACTGGAAAGCCTTAGAAAGACTTGAACACTTGGAAAGTTCAGAGATATTTAGAACAACTTCAGAAATCACAAAAGCCATCCTTTCCACTGAACTGCTGCTCAGCTGGAAAAATCTGCCCCAGAAAGGTATTATCTGAAGGTCCTCAATAATACTAGCATGGCTCTTAATAATTGAAAAGTAAAAAAACCTACCAAAATTTCCTCTTCCATCTTAGCCTATAGGAAAAGAAGCTTGCTAAGTTCATACATTTATTTCATTTACCTGGATAGCTGCTTTGTGTATTCGAGAGCACAGAAAAATAACAAAGGACGGAAGGTCTAAAACTGCCTCTTCTTCTGACACCAGCGTTGTTTTGCTACACAGTACTAAGTATCTTGAAACTTGAGGTTTCTCTTAGAAATTAGTGATGTAGAGTTTGTAGGCAACTCCACTGTAAGCAGTACCTTCTTAGGGCCTGGCTGTTCCAACTACTGCTTGATTTCCTGAAAACATCACCTGAAGAATTGAACACACACACAGCTCTGCTACCAGTTGTGCAAATTACTCACCATAAGTTCACTTCTTCTTGCCATTGCTTTACACAACCAAAAAAAGAGGAACCATTTATAAGCAGGACCTCTTCCAAAATTCAGTGTTTTTTAACACAAGAATGTGGAAGATCACAGCAATGGCACCCTCTGGTGTCAAACAGTAACACATTATAATGAGATGAATTATTCAGCCAAGAAACAGCCTATTACATGAAAATCATTCCAGGGGTAAGTTGCAAAATACAGGAGGGGATTTAAGAACAATGACAACTTGCCTTCAATAGCTAGCAACTTTACTGAAAAGGCAAGTTCTTAAAATACTTCCACCTCTGGCATCACAGTATCTTCCTTTTATGGGTTCTAATCCAATTTAATGTTCTTTAACCATCAGACAGACAAAGCTGAAGTTGCAAAAATGATCCTCTATTGTCATCATAGATAGTATTTCATGTTCACATATGGTTAAGATTTCAGCATGGTCTCTGACATGCTACAAACAGCTTTTGAGTTGCTGAAGAACCCTGATGAGAGGTCCATGAGCCAAGGACTCAAGAGGAGAGTGCTTTGGAAGTGGACATGAGAAATCTTTCACTTGATTTGAGGGGCAGAACTTCAGCCTTGCTGAAACATTGCCAATCATCCCCATGGCTTCTTACAGCAACAATGGCAGAGAGTCAGCAATTTCAAATGCTACAAAAAGGCTGAAAGAATACATAAAAATGTTCTCCATACCAATGTCAAGGTAGGAGACTGCCACAGAATGTGGAAAAGCTTAAATTAAGGAGGAAGCTGTCTTTAATCCATATGACATACAGTGAAATTAAAAGTTAAAAAAACCCAAACAGTTGAATTCCAGTTTTCTGCTATAGCATTTGTCACAGTTCCAGGTCTGCCAAGAGCTTCTGCAAAAATTTGACTCACAAAAAAAACTTCATAGGTAAAAACAATTTGGGTTCATGAATTAGATGTCTGCTCTTCTGGTCTACAGAATAGAACTTATGTTACATGTTTATAATTTACTATTTAAGGATTTTTAATTTATTTTATTTTTAATAAAGGAAAGTAATAATATTCCCTCTTGAAACTCAGTGATTATGGGGTTCTTTAGTTTTCAATAAATTCTGTTCATTCTTATATTTACATAATAAACCTTGGCATTAAAAGAGCTAAAATACAGCTTCCTATCAATTTTCTAACTTAAGATGAATGTTGTTCTACCTGAATAGTATGTTACATTTCAGCATCACATAAAAAATCAATTAACATTAATCAATTAACATTGTCTTCAACAAGATGCCAGATTAATTGAAAGGAACAGTATGCAGAGTGTAAACACAAAGTATATGAAAGGAAGTATTTAGAGACAGTAAGAATACCTAAACAGTCATACCCCTGTGTAGTTGGACTTGTAGGGCAAACAGGTATTCACACTGCTGTCAGAGTTCATTGGTCAGACTCAGGCCTTCCTAAGTGAAGGGTTGAACAGAAAAAAAACAGTACGTACTTTGACCTAATTATGCACTAATCAGTGAAATATACAAGTCTTTGTAATGATGAAGATTATTAATAGTGGGATATGCTATGGGGCAAAGGTGTCAGTGACTGGCTTGACAGATTTAGAGGAGGCTTTTGGGAAAACTTCACAGTCTTTTGAAAGGGAAGGCAGAAAATAAATTCAGTGCATGAGTTCCTGTGATGTGTACTGCAGTTTACAAGGGAAATGTGAAAAACATATTTTTTTTGTTTCACCATAATAAATTTTGTTAAGCGTCGCATAAAGGCAAACCTTCCTGCAAAGGTTTTATCACTCATCAGTCACTCACAATGCATTTATTACCAAGTTGGATTAATTTTATCAAATACACTTCTCTGTTATAGAAAAGTATAAACAGGCATTATAACTCAGTTATACTTTGAGCAAAGGTGCTGCTGCTAGCTTACCCAGATGACCTATATCATCTAGATTTGCTTTACTAAAATTAATAATTGACGAAGTGAATGACATGCTGTAATAGAGTTCTTGTTAAATACAGTTTCATAATTTATCTCAAGTAGATGGGAAGGCTCATAACTGACATATTAATTGAAAAATCTCATGCTTATTTTGAAAGTTTTTTAATAAAACTCAACATGTTGTGACCTTCACAGCAAGGTGTAGATACAGCCGCACACAAAAACTCTTATCTTACAAATTCAGGAAAGCAGAAGAGAGTCTCAGCAGTTTTATGAACCCAGCTGCTACAGTATTGCCCACACAGCCTATATTTCTTTCTTCCTCAGTTTCCTGGATTTCTAAATACTGGATTTAATCTCCCAAGTCTCAATTTCTGGTTGCTTTGCTTCATGCAATTATGTAGGGGATATGGACATAATCCAAAAAAGTTTCCTTGAACAGAGAGACTGCAAAACAGGACACAGCTTGAGCTTCTGCTATCATCAGGAGTCTGCTATAATCAGGACTAGAAATACATGTATCTCGAGAATAAAATCTGAGGTGCTGGGGTACATCTTTCTGGTCAACGCTAAAGTGAAGAGAAAATCTAACATCTGCCAAATTACTGAATGCCAGCTGCAAGCAACTGAATGTCAAAATGGCATTTGTTAAACCCTTTTAGGACATCTAAGCCAAGCTGTCACAATTGCCACATGTGCATCCTTACTCTCTAGAATATCATAAAATACTGTGTTCTAGATAGTATCTATTGAGCTCTTCCAGTATAGCTGTAAAGTTTAGCACTACTTCCATTGCATCATCCTGCTGACTCACAGTACAGTTTTATTTGGTTATATTAAAATTGTACCAAACATTTAAGATTTTATATAGTGTCAATTCAGAGACTTTAAAGTTTACCAGTACTACTATTTCTTGTCCTTAAGGTCATCATCTAGCCTCATGCTGCACTGAATGCACAAGCCATTTACATAGACAAAATTGTAGTTGATGTGTAGTTAAGTCTTTAAAAGTCATTCCT